>NC_027751.1:26341048-26358308 GCF_000695525.1 Brassica oleracea var. oleracea
AAGACATACGGCTAGATGTAGCTGTATGTATGCGGCTGAGGGTTTAAATCCTTTTTGGTTTTGTTTTGAGTTTTCTGAAGACACCTGAACCTTTTGTGATGAGTTGAACGGTCTGTGAGGAGAGAGAGAGCTGCTGCTGGTTGCTGACAGAGAGAAAATGAGGCGACTGGAAGAGCTTTAGGAGTCGCCGGAAAATAGCAAGAGATCGTTTGGTTTCTGATTTATGGGTGGTGGATTTTTGGAAGGGTTTAGAGACAAGATCGTGCTGATAACGTGTTGTGAATGAAGAGGAGAACTTGTGTGTATTATTAGGTCGACCAACTGGTCTTTATATACATATGGTAATGACGGTCTAAGTACTGGATCGACATGAGATCATACTTATCCTTAACTAGATAATGACTAGTAATACGTAAGATAAACACCAACTATAATGTAGATAAACACAAGAGTAGATAGGCACCAGTATGATCCTGCGGATGGGCTTAGCCCGTCTTGCTACACGGGCTGATAAATGGGTCGATCACTAAATGGTTTATAACAAATGCAAATTTGTTCCTTGTTAATTTTGATAAGGAACCATCATTCCTCATCATTCCCAAAATGTTGTTTATGCTGGTAGTGTTTGTTGAATCAATACAATAAAAGAATCTAAAAATAAAAGATTATTCTTGAGGTATAGGAGAAATCTTTGGATGAAATCAAATGGAAAAAAACATAAATGAGATTTTGTTGAGTAAAGGTTCATTACAAAAATGATACAAATGTAAAGTGAACATTTTCAATATACAAATGTCTTATGAAAGTATGTTTATTAATCTAAGAAGAGGAGAATCAATCCCTTGCTAAAGAGATGTCTCTTTATTTATACAAGGAAGAAGCTAGGGCATCATAATAAAATGGACCTAGCTCATTGTGTAATGGGACTTGAGGGAGGATGTAAATCCACCCCCAACAACAACGAGCACCAGTTGTATCCACAGACGTGTGTTGACATGAAAAGATCAAGAGATCCACGGAAGCTCTATAGTCACAGGAACACAACTTAAGTAACGTTTAATATTAAAGTCAAGACTCTTCAAAACCGTTTACTTTGGTGTAAATATTTTGCAACCATTTTCACTCAAAGTAAGCGGAATTTCAACTTAGAATGCCAAGGCAGTTTCTTCAAAAAAAAACTTTCTTCAAATTAAGTCGATCACGAGATCTCCTTACGAAGCTTCATCAGATAAAAGAGACAAGTTAAAAAGAAATAGAAAAGAAAATGATATAATAAAAAAAAAAGGAGTAAATGGTGTTTACTCTACCAAAAGTTAAAATAAGCGTATATTTTTCTCTGAGTGAAAGTTAACTTAAAAGTTGAGTAAATATTTACTGTCCGTGTATTTTCTAATGCTAGTTGAAGCCAAATCTAGCAACTGAAGTCGAACGCAAAAGATGTCCTTATGACGCTTTCATCAACTGATCTGATTTCACTTTTTACGAAGACAAATCAGCTGCAAGTCATTGTTCAAGATCTGTAAACCACAGAGGCCAAAGGTAATAATAGCACAAGTACATCATACTTTTTATAATTTATAAGTAAGATTGTCATAGTACATAACGATGGATAAGACAGACATGCGTCCAACACGTCTGAAGTATCAGTTATTCAAACACCGAGATTAAACTAGTAAACTTGAAAGTTGCACATCGTTCATGAAAAGCGCCTACTAAACATGCAGAGGCTGGAGGACAGGACAGCCATTGAGGACGCGGAGCGCCACCACTAAATCTCCAGCATTACAGATTCCCTCTTTCTTTGCGACTTGGACACCGAAACTAATCATGTCCTCAATCGTTTTCGATTCCGCCCCCATCAGCGGAATGATCCCACGGGACACCAAGCCATGACTGGCCACATGAGACCACCATTTGAAGGACTCCGACATCGAAACAACCAAGAGAACAGGAACGCTCGGCCTGCACCTGGCCACAAGATTTACCGCAGCCTTGGCAGTGATAATGATAGCCTTTGCTTTGGGGTACTTCCAACAGGCGTAAGCGGCTTTCCTCGCCGTGATGGGTTGTAACGGTCTCGGAAGAGCTTTCCTTATTTTTTGCTGCACAGCTTTGTAATCGATGGAACTCTCCAACTCTTTGCAGAGGCTTGAAATTCTTTGCAAGGCGGTGTCAGGGTGAGCTTCTTCTTCGTCGGCTAGGAGCATGACGCAATCGGTGGTGCAATCGAGGACAGCGTTGGGGAGGTCGTCGTCGGTGGTTTGGCCCCCAAGAATCTGTACGGCTGTCACGATCGGTATCCCGAGTGCACTAGCCTTGTCGATCATCTTTTTCTGATCCACTCCCGGACTGCCTCTAGCCAACAAGACTGCATCAGTTTTCTCCATAATCTCATCCACATTAGCAGCTGCTTCTTCGTTGTCAATCTGTCAAAGTCATTAATTACCAAGAAATCAAATCTCAAGGGAAATCAAAATATTATTTATGATCAAAGGGTGGTCACGAGCATAGCTAGATGGAATATTTATAATATCAATCGGTCCCCATTTTTAACTCACCTTTGACATAAGCATGATGTTGTTTGCGTGCATACCAAGCAAGTTCCTGACTTGGTCTAGATCAGACCCTTTGTGAACAGAGGACAGAATAATGATGTCGATCCTATTCGGAATCCCCCATTGAACAATATCAACTTTATCTTTCCGTGTAAGCGTGGGGAGATTAATAGTCTCTCCTTCTCCAGTTCGTATCTCAGGACCCTATAAAACATATAAATAATAATCCCAAAGTGAATATTTTTTATAAACACACAAAAAAGAGAGAGAGAGAGAGAGAGAAAAGTATGGACCTTTGTGTCGAGCATGACGGCGCAGAGGATACCAGTGTTCCGTATGGCGGTTCTGAGATTAATGATAGTTTCTTGGTGGTGTGCGTGAGACCCCTCAGAGAAATCGAATCGGGCTATGTTCATACCAGCTTCGAGAAGCTTCTCTATCATCACAACTGATCTAGACGCTGCTCCAAGTGTCCACACCATCTTAGTCTTTGCCGCTCCAATCTTAATTTTTTGTTCATACGCCATTCTGAAAAATCCCCTACAAAAAAAAAAAGGCTTCTTTTTTTAATAGAGGAATTGTCAGTTTGTGTTTGTGGAAAAAAATATATATAATCAGACAACGGAGAAAATGATCTGCCTTGTCTGAAAAGTAACAACCTTTGTTTTGCTTCTAGATAACGGTTTCACGGAGGGCGGCGGAGGCGCGGTGGTGCTAGGCGACGCTTCTTTTTTCTCTGCGTTCGTTTGTGACGGCGGCTAGGTTTGTTTTTTTACCTTGGGATGTTAGGTACCGTCCACAGATCTTTAGATACACACGAAAAAGGAAAAAGGAAAGATTTATAGGAATAGGCTTGGGCCAAAAAAGATTAAAACAAGAGAACAAAACAAAATTTCTTTCCAAAAAAAAAAAAAAAATTAAAAGTTTGGGCCTTTTCACTATAAAATTGAAACAAATTTTAAAATGTTTTCAAATTATAAAATGGTGTTAAAAAGTCAAATTATAAAATGATGTGTTTTTTTAATCGGAAGGCTGTGAAAATGTATCTTCACATCGTATCCTATGTTTTTTATGCCAAAAATGCAATTACTTTTAAAACCTTAAAAAATATTTAAAAATTAGTCTTATCGTTTGAAGAACATTTTTTTTTAAATGGATTAATTTTAAAGAGTTGTATCTTTTTCTTATAAAAATTGTATTAGTTTTAAAGAAATTGATATCTATCTGAAAAGCCGTGAAAAATAATGTGCAATAATAAATAGAACAATTTGTGTTTGGATAGCAAAAAACGCTAAATGAAACAATAAAGTTATTAATCTTAATTTCTTTTCCTGCTAAATGAAAATGTGTGTGTGTTTTATTACAAATCTCCATTTTAGGTTACGAGTGTTACATGAACACATGATCCATGTTCTATGTATTCATACATTTAGATTATATAGAAATTTTGAATTGCCTTCCTTCTTCTTCTACTTCATGACGGTCATCATCTGATAATGGATCCGGTATGTGATCATCGTTCTAGATATCATCGCCACTATCTTCATTACCCTAGTAGTTTTCATTTCCATCTTCACAGCCAGCTTCTCTAAAATGATCGTCTTTACGAATTGGTACATCGAGAAGCTCATTATCATTTGACTGCAGCACCGGTTAAGACTCCTTATATCCAGTCATATCTTCAACAATAACCTCACAATCATCTCCCTCAAAATATGAATTCTCACCCGAGTCCATAGCTTCTTGTTCATTACGATGTACCACTGTTTCTTCTTCATCCTCACGTCTCACTGTTTCTTCATCAAATCCAGAACCTTCTTCATCTCGTGTCCTAATAAGAAGTCATCATGCGACAGAATCAATTACAAGAATCAATAATAAGAATTATTAACATGAAAGGAACTGATTTTACCTTTTTTTCTTAGTTGTTATTGAAACTTCAGGAACTTTAAAACCTTCTTGAACTGTGGGAGGAAAAGAAACATCTGGAACTTCAAAAACTATGGGATTTGATGAACCCCTTTGGATTTGAAGCTTATTTCGTGCTCTTCCTCGTCTTCCGGTGAACGTCTTCACCATCACGCACGCTGGAAATCTCTCTGCACTCGATCTAGGGTTTCAGTTTGGGGATTTCTTTGTTTTCAAGGAAAATCACAAACGTCGTTTCATATAATATTAACGGGTTATGACGTCTGACTTTTTTGATATTTAATTTGCCAAGTCATCATTAAATTGGGGAATAAAAACGTGCAACTAAAACTTCAGTATTTAAATTGCCTATTACAAATAGTATAGTCTGGGAATTAAAAACCATTTTTCCCGATCATTCAAGGATATAAATTGATGCTAGCTCACCTAACCTGTGCTAACCGAGGCTCGATGTTCAGTCCGTTTTGGAAAATACGTTAGAACTCCTAGTTATGCATGTGACTTGTGTCTGTCTACGCGCAAATGATTAAAGTTTTTTTAATGTGTGGTCATATTGCATTTTGAATCCACTTGACCGAAGACATGGAATCATTTCGATATATGAAATGCAATCAGCCAGTGTTATTCCTTGCCAATTATTGAACGTATATATAGAAACTGAAGTTAAGATATATTATAGCCTTTTTAAATGTCCCCTCTATAGAAACTATTTCTTACCACAAAATAAGTTTATAAAATCAAAATAACAATCATTTTAATAATAATACAATTGCAATATAAAAGATGACTGGAAAATATACATGATGGAGAAAGTTTAAAACACTTGAACCAATATTAATAGGAGAAACCGAACAGAGATGATTTAGATAAAGCAAAATTAAAGATTAAGATTTTATTCAGTAGGTTAGGGGTTAATAGTGAAATAGAAAACTTGGGGGTAAATCTGGTTAAATATAGAAAATATAGGGGGGGGGGGGGGGGAATAGAAATAATAAAATATACCATTGGCCTTTTGACCTAGGACGACGCCAATAGAAAAACAAAGAAACGGAAACCATGAGTGATGGCAAGGAGAAGATCGGATGTTTCATGGAAGCCCTAGAATCTTTCTTCATCAGCGGTATAAACGGGGATGATGTTCCACATTCTAATGGGAATATCATCAGTGTAAGTTCCTCTCTTTGTGTTTTGTGTAGAGTCTTTGATTTTTCCTTAGGTTGGATTTGGAATTTTGAATCTAAGTTTGAGGTTCATGACTTAGCTTGATTCTGATTCTTCAACTCACATTTTGTTTTAATCTTCAGTTATACCAAACAGAATATGAAAGAGCCAAAGTCTATGAAGATAAGATGAAAGCACGTTTGAGATATGCCTATGCCTAGGGATGTTAACTACAGGGTTAGGCCCAACCCTCTTTTGTTTATTATAAGCTCAGCCCTATTTTAACCCAACCCTATTTTAACCCTATTATAATCAAGGGTTAGGGTTGGTACTAGGGTTAACTCATTTAATTGAAAAAAATATTTCATTTATTTTTGTTATTAAATTTTAAAGATAAAACTAGATTAATTAAGATATGATATGATTCTTTCCTCCAATTTGTTGAGCATCAAAATCAAAAGTTTTCCTCCCAAAATCGCAAAATCGAGTTTTTACTCCACAACTAAGAATAAAATTTTTCCGTCAAAAAAAAAAATTGTGTTTTTTTTCGCCAAAACCTAATGAGTTTTTCCACCAAAACCACAAAATCAAGTTTTCCGCCGAAACCGGCAAATCGGGTTTTCTCGCCGAAACCGTAAAATCTAGTTTTTCCGCCAAAATCGCAAAATCGAGTTTTCCCGCCAAAACCGCAAAATCGAGTTTTCCCGCAAAAACCGCAAAAACCGCAAAATCGAGTTTTCCCGCCAAAACCGCAAAATCGAGTTTTCCCGCAAAAACCGCAAAAACCGCAAAATCGAGTTTTCCCGCCAAAACCGCAAAATCGAGTTTTCCCGCAAAAACCGCAAAAACCGCAAATCGCGTTTTCCCGCCGAAACAGCAAAAACGAGTTTTCCGCCGAAACAGGCAAATCGGGTTTTCCCGCCAAAATTGCAAAATCGAGTTTTTCCGCTGAAACCGCAAAATCGAGTTTTTCCGCCAAAACTAAAACCGCAATATCGAGTTTTCCCTACAAAACCGGCAAATCGAGTTTTCCCGCCAAAACCGTGAAATTGAGTTTTACGGGTTTTCCAGAAAAACTTAATTTTACGTTTTCACGGGAAAATTCGATTTTGAGGTTTTGGCGAAATACTTGATTTTGATTTTTTGGCGGGAAAACTCGATTTCGAAGTTTTGACGAAAAACTCGATTTTGCGTTTTTGGAAGGAAAACTCGATTTTGTTGTTTTAGTTGAAAACTCGATTTTGCGGTTTCGACGGAAAATTTCGTTGTTCAGTTTTTGGCGAGAAAACTCGACTTTAAGTTCTTTTTGATGAAAAACATTATTAAATATTGTATAATAGTTGTGTGAATCAAAATAAAAGGGTTAGAATTTAAACCCTGGTCCTATTAGGGCCAACCCTATTTGAACTCTATTTAAAAAATGAGGGTTAGGGTTACAAATGGGTTTGCAGGGTTAGGGCTAACCCTGTTAGGTTGAGCTCATATTAACATCCCTACCTATGCCCTCACCTAAATCCAGTGACGTTCAGCATGGGATAAGATGAGGCTGGTAACATCAGAACAACATCTAAAAGTTCAGTTGAATCACAATATTTAGGCACTGCGCTCTTTCTGGCTCCTGAGATAGTGAACGGGTCAGAGGATATTGACCAGAAGGTAAATCTGTAGAAAGTCCGTAGAAGTTAGTCGACTTTTATTTTGCAAGTGTTTTTTTCTCAGGGGGATTTATGTTTTTGTTGCAGGTTGACATATATAGTTTAGGAATTGTGTTCTTTAGAGATTTGGCATCCATTTGAAACCGCAATGGAGCGGCATGTTGTTCTAACCAAACTGAGAAATGAAGGGATATTGCCTGCAGCATTGGAGACCAAGCATCCTATTTTAGCTGAGCAGTTGAGGCTCATGGTATCTGACAATCCAGATGAGAGACCGACTGTGGTTTTGGTGTTTTCTGAGGCGTGAAGAACATAGGAAAATACCAAAAGAAAATAGTTGATCTAGTTGACTTGAACTAGTTCGTATGTTAATGCGCTACGAGGATTTTGTATGTTAATGCGCTATCAGGATTATGTAGTATGTTTAAGTGATTGCATATGTTTTATGATGGATTTATGTAAGGACACATCTCATATGTGACGGAGACACTTAAGAGTTTGTGTGTTAATGCGTTATCAGGATTATGTAGTATGTTTTATGATGGATTTATGTAAAGACACATCTCATATGCGATGGGGACGTGTCTTGTTTCTAACGTGAATAGGGAAGCTCGCTTTTGAATATTCAGTGTATTAAGAAATACAACCCCAGGAAAAAAATGCTAAAATGCTCAAATGTTCATCTCTCTACTATCTACTTGACTTTTAAAATGTCATCAAACGGCTTTGCTAGAGTGATGATGTTACATCACCTGAAGCTCAACAAACAAGCAGAAGACATATCTGAGCGTTATAGTCATTATAACGAAACATTTTGGAAGGTTTTGCTATTATAATTAATAAAATAGAGAAACTCCTTTTTTAACAGATTAGTTTGTTGAAGCACTTGAAAAAAAAGAGAGACAGAGAAACAGAACCGTCAAAAGATGGTTCCATACATTTTTTGGATGCCTAAGTAAATTTATCTAAAATCTTAGACCGGTTAGGTGCAGGAGGTTTGAAATCTTCAATCCTCAGACCTGAGCTCCTGTGAATCTCAACAAAAGCTTCTTCTCCTGCTTCTGACTTTATCGTCTCCAAAACACTCCCAAGAACATCACCTCCTAACCCAAACTCCATCAGACTTCCTGGTTCTTCTCCTCCTTCACGTATTAACCGACCAATCTCTGCCAATGTCACTACTTTCTCTGTCACACTTTTACCAAAGATTTTGCCTAGAAACTCTGCTGCTTTTGGAGCATCATTCACAGCATCCTCCAGGGTCGTCAAAACAGTTTCAAACCTGTCATCAAAAGAGCCAAACAGATTTTTTAAAGGAAGAAAAAGACAAGTGATCATCAAAGTGATTTCTTTTACTTACCCTTTCACTAGTTGGGCTTCGGTTAAGACGTTGTCAGCAGATTTCACAAGGTTAACAAGGAGCTTGGCCAAGAGATCTCTTTCTTTGTCTTTTCTCTCGAAAGAATCAGTAACCCACAGAGAAATCATTGTTGGGTGGAAAGCTGGTGAATTTATGTCTTTCATGCATAAACCAATCTCCTTCTCATCTCGGGCACTGCACAAGAACACACAGTAATTGAAACTCACCAAAGTACCCTTTTCTAAAATAGGTGACTACAATAGGCACAGAAAGAACAGACAGGAACTAACAACAACACTATAATAAGTAAAAGGAGACATACTTAAAACTCACATGTGGTAGAAAACTAAATAGCGCGTACTTACCAGTCAGTTTATTAACATATTCATCAGATATATAATCTATTAAAATCAAGGAACAAGTGATCATCTTCCGTTTTTTTTCACCAATTCTAGTTTACCTACTTCAAGAATCAATTGTACTCTTAACTGTAAATGAATAAACCTTAACTGAAGCAAATTGTCTCTGCTGAGATTTTTTCACGAGTGAGTGATATGCTCAATGTAGCAGTATGCAATGACTAAAAGATGAACAAAACATATGACCAGATAGGAAGGATAAATATAGTACCTGTAATATTCCTTAATGGCAGACAAGGACATATCTTGTAATCGTTCCTCGGACAACAAATTTTCTCGAGGGCTGTTTACTGCTGACGATGGTCCTTGCTGTACTTGCCTAGCAGATGACACTTCTGATGACGGATCAGAAGCACGAGAAAACTCCCTGTGCACATAAGTTGATCCCCGCTCTTGAGGACTTGACCGTCCGTGAGTAACAGGACTTGCAGGTCTTAGTGAGCCAACACCATTCAAACCTCCAGCTGGTCGCCTAGGATCAGACTGCATAGTATTTGACACTACTGCAGGCTTCCTAAACGACATTCCTTGACCAAGACCACCTTGAGGGCCCAAGGTAATAGGCTCCTCACCAACTGACCTTTGAGACATTGGAACCATCCTAGGCTCATAGGCTGACCTTTCATCAAATCTAATGTCCTGGTTATTATTATTATAGCCACGACCTTGGGATGGTCCATGATAACCACCCATTTGGGCACTCGGAGGTGACAGCATTCCTCCTCCTCCTCCCCTAGGACTATACTCCATATGCCCTCTTCTTCCTGACACATTCATTGAGGGTCCACGTGATAGCCTCTTAGCTTGAGTTTGGCGTTCTTGTGCAGCATCTCTATGCACTTCCTCTATTTTCTTTGGCCCTTCAACCTTCATTCTCTCCTGCCATTTATTCTTTCTCAGATCGATGGCATTAATCAACATGAACCTCACCCTAGAAGACAATTCTTCTTTGCCTGATAGCATCTTCATTCTATCAAAATATCCATCTATATAAGCCTTAGCTTTGCTATGATCGATCATAACTCCTATCGTACTCATTAGTTTACACAGAGCTTCAATGTTCTCTTCATGTGGATCCTGTTCATACCCGAGCAGTTTTTGGATGCATGCGTGCATGATCTTCTCAGTCAACATCCTCTTCTTGTATAACTCACCAATAAGTCTAATATTACCGAGCATTCTCCTACGCACTTTAAGTCTCTTCTCTTCCCTCTCCTCCTCAGTTTGTTCTACTTGTCCTTCTTCAGCAACTCTACTGGCTTCTTCCTCTTCTTTCTCTCCTCTCTCAAATTCCTCCTGACACTTATTGAGTAGCAATCTTTTGAAGGTAACCTTCTCACCGTCCTCATTTAATTCAGGTAACGCCCCAGACAAATGTACACAGAAATCTGCATACATCTCACAGAAGGTAGGCTCCATCAAAGCCTTGTCAAATATCTGTGAGATGACACCAGTAAGCGTAACAACGTTGTCAATATTGACACCTTTAACTTGCTCAAACAGCTTCTCAAAGTTTTGTGGAGTCAGCTTGTTCAAGATGCCCTTTAACTGCCTTTGCTTTGCCTGTTCTTCATCTGTAACAGTACCAACTTGGTATTTTCTCTCAGCTCTGTGCATCACCTGCATAGGAGTATGCGGAGAAGGAAAAAGCCCTTTCTGTTGGAAATTTGAACCTCGTTGCCACCTGTCTAAGTCGTTTCTGCCCATCGGACCCACAGGTTGCATCGGTCTAGACATAATCGGTCCCTGCTGCATACGAGGGTTTCTTAGAACTCCTGAGTTTCCTCCTTGACCAGTTCGGAAACCTGAGTTACCTCCATGTCCTAAGGGAAGAGAACCCTGATTCTTCGCCCACCTATCATCAACCATATTGATGGGACGTCGACCACTACTACCTTGCCGATCCATAACCTTTCCATGTTCATGATGAGGCGCACCCGTATTAGCAAATATCAAAGAGTTAGCAATATCAGGCGAAACGTCAAAGCCCTCAGGAAGAGCAGTAAACATGTCTGCAAACTTAAGGAGGAAATCGCGGGAGTATTTCTTTTCCGTATTACTGCAGCTGTCTCTGACCTCATCTGCGGAACCTGGATTTCCCTGCACACTTTCAAGCTTTGGTGTGGAAACATCAGCTGCATCTTCCCAGTTTTCCGGTTCATTTTTCACTGGTTCAGCATCCACGCTGGCCTCAACAACATCTATGGCAGGTGCCAGCTTCTCGTTTGAAACATCAGAGCTCTCCGAAGGCATTGCAATCTCTTTCTTCTCCTCAGGCCCTTTATAAGCCATATAGAGATCAGAAGTTGTCCCCGCAGCATCTGCTTTCTGAAGAATTTCTTTTATTTTCTTCTTTCCTTTGGTAGAAGTAGTTCTTCTTATGTTCGATTCAAAAGCAGGTTTATCCTTGGAAAGAGAAGCTGGGGTAGATGTCAAACTATTACTAGAATGTCCAACAGGAACCGTAGATGACTGAGTATGAGTAGAATGTGGAAGCTCGGAGGTTGTATCATCGGCAACTTTAGCTGCTACTTTCTCAGAGTCGGAACTAATGTCTGTGGCACCATCCACCTCATTCTGCGCCTTCTCAAGCACGCCTGATACTGATTCGAGTTTCTCATCAGAAATTAGAGACTCTTCAACCTGCTTTCCTGAAATAGTCCGCTCATCACAGTTTAGGTCTTCCGCAGTTTTGTCAATTTTTGTATCTGGTGAGTCAGAAGCGGGAACGTTTTGCTTCTCAACCCCATTGGTAGCTGGAAGTGGTGAATTTTCCTTAGCAACAATGGCTTTTGTTTCGAGATCAGATACCGGAGTCTGTCCATGAACCTGGGTGAAGCAGCGCCAATAAAAACAAAGTAATGTTACCAGGTGACAGAAAAAAAGTTAATGAAGAATTTCTAAAACCAAAACACAGTACCATACCTCAGTTGCATTATGAGAGGGTTCCACCTTACACGTCTGTGTTTGATCTTCAACTGAATTTGTTGCAACTGTAACCGTCTCCACAGGTGCCTTTGCTGGTGGAGCAGACGAGTTTGATAATGCGGAAACAGAGCCAGGTTTCGTCTGCTGTAAAGAGTCCAATGAACCTGTCTCGGCCTTCTTTTGAGACAGAGCAACGTTAGTTTCTTCAGAAGTAGCAGCTTGCTTCACTGTTACCCTCCCAGGTGCAGGCAGAGCAGATGACGTCACATGTGCTTTCACAGATGAAGAATCAGATGAAACATGTGGAGCAGATTGGTTGGTAAACTGTACCCTCTGAGACCCATCACCAACTGAAAATTGAAATCTTGGTGCCTGAGCGGATGACATTGGACCACTGTTGAAGGGTACAGAAACTGGAGGATACATCATGGGACTGGAGCTAAAAGAGGTTTGAATAACATTAAGTGGTCGTGGAGCAAATGCTGACACTGGATGTGATCTGGGAGGTGTGTTAGGATGCGATTTAGGACCTTGTGGTTGGCCATCTTGATGCGGGTCACCGCGTCCACCAAGTCTCAGCTCTTCATGCGTGTCGGGATGTGTAATCTTGACGGGTGTTGTCTTACGTCCCCCACCATATTTCCCTCCTTGCTGCTGGGGATATTGCGGGCTCATACCCACACCCACGTGGCCCATCTGAGGATGAATCTGAGCACCCATGGGGCCCGCAAAACCATGTCCCTGCGCCTGATGCATCATACCCTGATGGTGCATGGGGTGCGATGAGAGACTTGGAAAAAACACTTGCTGCTGGATCTGAGGTGTGTTTCCCATAGGTAATCCCATAGGCATTGGCATCTGAAATGAGGTTGGAGCCACATTGGGAGGCTGCATGTGCATATTCGGCGGGGCACCGAAATGCACAGGGTGAGGAACCTGCGGATGCTGCTGATAAGGCGTCTGGACCGAAGGCATCCGGATATGCGTAATTGGAGACTTCTGCGTTTGGCTTAGAGGGGACATATGATGGACTTGCACATCTGCTTTATCACTTGATGGATTGCGCCCCTCTTTCCGCATCACTTGATTATCTGCAGCCTTATTTGGCGAGTTATTTTTAGGTACAGAAGCTGGCACGTTCGGTGCTGCTTTTAAAGAAGCTTGCTGCATCTGCAAACAAAGTGTCACAAACGAGAAGGCAAAATTCAGACAAACTGGAATAAAAGTCATCAAATTAATGTTCAGTCTCTAAATAAAAATCATGTGGTCTAGAAACAGCCCCCATTAATAGCAAATGCAAAACACTACCTGTGCACGTTTCTGCTCATCCATATTAGGAGGTGCTGAGCTAGTTCGAGCAGGAATCTAGAAAAACCAACATGGCAGATGATTCAGGTATTGATCAAACAAACAAACAAAAAGGAAGGAACAACAGAAGCGTATACCTTCATCAAATCAGGACCAAGTGACCCGAACTGGAAAGCAAACGCTTTAGAAGGGTCTCCAGAGACTGAAAAAAAAAACATACATTTATAAGATGTACAAGAGAATCTAGTCAGGCGAATAAAACAGTCATCCTACCTTTAACTGTGTTCTGAGCCTCGGTGCTCTTGGAATTCACAGCAGGAGACTGCGAAGTAGGAGCCTTTGGAATAGCTCCACTGGTTGAATTGGCCACCGGTTCACCAGACGCTCCTGTAACTCACGATATAACAAACTGTGAGCTAAACCAAAACGATCACACACTAAAACAAGAGGACCACATCAAAGATCATACCTTGAGAGCGAGATTGTACATTGGGACCGTTGTGATTGTTAGAAACTGAGTGATTCACAGGGGGAAGATTCACCCTAGGCTGATGCTGCCCTCCTTGAGGCTTCTTGAAACTAACAAAAAAAAAAAAGGTTAAAACTTTTCATATCGAGAAATTGAAAATCTCATCGAATCGATTTGAATACCTGCGATTAGAGGGATCGACAGTAGCGGAAGAGGCGGGAGCAGGTCTGGCGCCGGCTCCGGCTCCCCTACCGTAACCGGCGGCGGAAGATCGGTGCGGCTGTTGCTGTTGCTGTTGGTAGCCGGCGGATCGCCCAGTTGGCCGATATTGTTGATTATCGGTGGGGCGTGGTTGGTTGTAGGACATCTCGAGCAAACCCTAATCGTCGCAGTTTTTTTCGAAGCTAATCCTAAAGCTATGTGATGGAGTGAAACGATGGTGAGGGAGATAAAATTAGGGTTTTATTGGACGGACTTGATTTTAGGAACAAGAAAATAGAAAGAGATGAAGGGGAAACAAAAAAAAGGAATATAAGAGAGAGAGAGATTGTTTAGTGAAACAAAGTCTGGTGCTATTTTGAAAAATAATCTGAGATTTTAGGGGTATATGTGTTAATTTGTAAAGTTTACTTGTAGCCTAATACTTTGGTTTCGGTCAATGCAAAGAACATATCAAACTAGAGAGCGCTTTCAGGAGATCGCGATAAAAACTGTTCGTTACAAATATTTCGAGAGAGATTGAAAACAAATTATAAAATCAAATCAAATCTATTCTTTAATAAAAATATTTAAAGTTTATCTTTACCTTCATTGATTTACTGAAAAAAAACATTGCAGATAATAAGTGAAAGATTTTTTTTAATATGTCGGTTGTATTTGTATATAAAGTGTGCGTTGACAAATGCTGGATTTTCCACGTAAAAACAAATAAATAAATGCTTTGATAAAAGAACAAATACATGCATACTGAAATAACTTTTATTAAATTTGAGATGACAAATGACACGTATGGAAAGAAAGAACGTCTATACTTTCACACTTGTAATAATAATCTAAAATTACAAAATTGTTTTGGAAAATATAGCCAGTGTTTTTTTAGAATAAATAAAACAATGAAAGAACTCTTCTCCGATGTACACCACAAAACTAGGCATATTGGAAAAAGAAATTAAGTACATGTTCAAATTACAATGAACCAAAAAAACATTCATCTGTATGTGATATGCTCCATATGCAGGCTTTATGATTTTAAGTTTAACTAGCGATTTATAGGGGTTTCTTAAAAATAGTGTGCTATATAACGATTTTTCTTTTAATTTCAAGCTGAGACGTCAAATCATACATTTGAAACTGAATATATACGCATTCTTTGTCCATATGGTTAGGTGGTCTAGGCATTTAGCTATAAGTTAATATATATTCGTTGCGTACATAGCATAAGCTTACTCTTAGTAGAAAGTTAGGTAATCTCTTTCTGTATTGGGTGGTTTAATATTTTTGTGTTTTGTGAACATAAGAATTTACTTTTAAGAGTATTTGCAGATCTATCCAATTGTTTTATTTTGTTTCGCCTGTTAAAATGATAACAAAACACTACATTTCCATATATGTATTGCAGGTAGAAAAAATCTTTGATCTCTTGTAGACGTATTTTTGATTTTTTTCTATGACCTGGTCCTGAAGTTTATCTTTGATACAAGAACGGAAACCCATTATGATACCAGTGGGTCTTAGTGGGCTACATGTTCTTACGGGAGAAGCCCATCTAAACTGATAACATTATTTTTACAATGAAATTTTGATTTATGAAATATAATGTGGCAAGTCTAATTATACTATTTTATGGCGGTATACATGTTTAAGAACATCCCAATGCACATTATCATATGTGCCAAGTGCATGTAATGAAAAATGATGATCTTGTTATCTTGGTTCCATTTGTATTATTCACACCTTGTCTTTAGTTTAGAGAGAATTTTTTGATAGCAGAAACTAACACATTGCAAAGTTAACATTCTGTCCACAAATATCTTGAAGGTCTCCTGGATCACATCACTCTCTTCTTTACCCTTTCCTGGCTAGATTTGTCGGAACTAAGGACGAGATGTTGCCGAGAACATCTTCAAGGAGCAAGCTAATATGCAGTTCTGAAGCAAGTGTCCAACTGGTAGGCACCCACAAACAAAGCCAATCGCTTCCATAAAAGTGCCAAAATTTGTAAACTAGTTTTTAAAGAAAGCAAATCAAACACAGACAGAGATAATACTAAGATTCAATGTTACTCAAAAGTATTGTTTAGTACTAGCATGAAGGGAGATGTTAAAGTTTAAACAAAACACGAGTATAAGTGGACATTGTGAAATCCCTGAGTCAACATCTAAGATAAACTCCCCTTATCTTGATATATGGTAAGATAATAAACGGATGTGAGTCATTACGTGATCTAAGTTAGTTTATAAAAGCATCTCCAAAAGAAACTCTATAACTCCAAATATAGAGTTTTTTGCTCTCCAAAAAGAAACTTCAAAACTTCAAATTTGAAGTTTCATCTTTTTATTTGCATTTTGGTCCTTACAATTATACATCGTATTTATAATTCTTAAATATTTCTTTGTTTTTTGTTTTAATCCTTAAAACTTTTATATCTCATAAATATTCAAATTTGTTTTATAAATTTAAGTTTACACATGAAATTAAATAAAAATTTTAAAACAAGATTTATAATATTTTAAAACTAGAATTAAACAACAAGAATATTACAAAAAACCATAATAAAAACTTATTAAAAACCCATGAAGACATAATTATTACTCAAATTTAAATATTATAACAACACTAATAGTTTGGTAAATTTGCTCCGGAACCTCCCAAATCTCCAAAATATTGTCCAAACAAATTTTGTGTAACCGAAGATGATTGTTGTTGTTGCTCTTGACGCCTTTTTCGTACGATTCTTTCTTGTTCAGATCGAATGTATTCACGAATATTAACATCATCATCGATAGAAGCTAAGTTTTTTAGCAATATTTTATTTTCTTTTACTTCTTTAAAAGCTAACTTTTTTGCTTCATTTTGCAGTCGTAGTTCAATCATCCCATGACCTTTTTCCTTGCTTGTTGTACTTTCGTTTAAAAGATCAAGGATTTTTTCGTTTGATGATATCAAACTATCAGCGGGTATATTATGAGGATATCCGATTTCAACAATTTTTGGCTCGTAATCTACAAATACAAAATAAAGAGAATCATTTCTTACTTCGAAATGCACTAGTTGATCCACTACCAGAGCATTACGGAAATAATTTTATGAAATAATGTACTATTTTGCTTGCAGTTTAATATTTAATTATGTACTTTTATTTATAATTTTATATTTTAGTGTAAGATTTTTTTAATTAATATTTCTGTAATATTTATATATATGTACTAGTTATTTATAGAAGTTTTATGAATTTACATCAACTATGACAAATATAA
>NC_027751.1:26359507-26372672 GCF_000695525.1 Brassica oleracea var. oleracea
TATGTCCAAAAACGCATCGATCGATCACTAGTTCGTCGGAATTTCCTCGGAATATTCTGACGGATTGATGTTTCCTCGGAATTCCGTCGGTATATTCCGAGGAAATTCCTCGGGAAATTCCGAGGATTTCATTTTCCGTCGGAATGTCCGTCAGAATACCGCTGTTTTCTTGTAGTGATCATATATGGAAGCATTACGGAAATAATTTTATGGAATAATGTACTATTTGCTTGTAGTTTAATATTTAATTATGTACTTTTATTTATAATTTTACTAGGGTCGGCCCGGGCTACGCCTGAGATTTTTTTTTTTAAAATTTAAATGTTGATTGTATATTATTATGTTTATTTTATTTATAAATATTATAATCTATTATAAAAAATATAAGTAGCCAAACTATTGTAAAATCAATTTAAATTATTCATTGTTCAATTACGCATTATAATATTTTTAATATCCATTTTTTTGTTATTAGAAATTATATATAAGGTGATGAGTAGAATAAACAAAAATTATTATTATTTAGTTATGGTGTTTAATTGATTATGTCGAATAAGGTGATACTGTGTCGTTTAGGAGTGATAGAGATGTAAAGCGTGTGCTGATTTGATGTTATACCTATTAGAGTGTGTGTTGTTTCTGTGTTGACTCTTGAGAATGTGTGTTGTTTTAATGACTTTAACTAAGCGTGTTTGTCATCTTACATAGGATCCACATAAAACCTAAATTTATTTACACAAACATTTCTTTTCACGCCGTAAACTAATTCTCTCAACTAAACTCATCTCTTTCAATTGTCAAAGCAACCCTTTGACAGAAACCGTAAACTCATCCCTATCAAATCTTGACTCTGCGTAAATCGAAAGCAAACATTCTTTTTTTTTCTTTTGGCTTTTTGAACTTTTTTGCGGATAACCCGCTAGACCCGCTTGATTGATGCGGGGTGGGTGCGGTTATCGAAATCCGGTCATGCGGGTCTTGCGGGTATAATTTTCAAGTGAAAAATGAGTTTAACCCGCAGCGGGGCGGGTTGAGCGGGGCGGATCTGACCCGCTTCCCAGGCCTAATCATGGGTCTAGAGGAAGCAGCATGATTGAAACAGTTACCAACGGCGTTAGGATGCGTCTCCGTTCTTCACTGCTGTCGTATTAGGGTTAGCAAAACTCAGACTTATTCGGCCAGTTATGCTTTCTTTATCACAGCCCAATAACATGTAAAATAATGAAGCCCAATAAGATGATGTTAATGAAACGCTGCGTTTCTTCTCCCTGGACACGTGGCAGCACTACAAACTTCGACTTTCTGACCTGGCGCTGACGTGGATGCACAGGAGTGAAGCAAACATATTTTTATATATATAGATATTTTAGTGTAAGATTTTTTTAATTAATATTTCTGTAATATTTATATATATGTACTAGTTATTTATAGAAGTTTTATGAATTTACATCAACTATAACAAATATAAGGACCATAGTATAAAATATAAATAATTTTGAAGTTAGGTTTGAAGTTTTACTTTTGGAGAATAATACATTGAAACTTCAAATATAGAGTTTTGGAAACTTGAAAATAGAGTTTCTTTTTGAAGATGCTCTAAGAAAGAGCAAACAAGACGTGAGCTCTTTTATGTACTAGATAGTCTATATTGTATATCCTTGTCATTTGTCAATGTGAGGTTAACATCTAAGCTTTTATATTGGCACTTTTTCTCTATAGAAACTGCTTTGCCTTGGGTAGCAAGTTCGAAGCCCTATTTTTCAACAAAGCAAAAAGACAACCATGTGACTGTCTATTCAAATGTCCTGGAGGAGCCAATTTACCTCGATTGCAACAGTAACCTGAATAATTTTGTACTACAATAACCATGTTAAATAAAGGTCTTACAATTTATTTGTCTGAAGCCTAACCAGCATTTGATGCTAATTTTGCTTCGGAGAGCTTCAGGAGATTCATTTAGCAAAAAAAGAGTTTCAGGAGATTCGCGGGCACCACAAATGTAGTAAATGTCATGGACCACGAATGTAAATCTCATGGACCCTCTCTTTCATTTAAATGCTTGGGTTATTAGCAACTTTTAACAAAGTTGTGCTTGGGTTTTCGAGATAATATATTGATACTTGTGTCATAAGTGATTCAAATTCAATAGCTTTGTGGGTCTGTGTTGAACTGGACTAGAGAGGAGCAAATTGTGAAAATCAAGATAATCTTTTCTAAGGCGAAGACAAAAACTAAGTCAAAACTGTCGCACTCTTCTTTACTCAACCCATAACACATGTGTCAAGATTCAGTTAATTTCAAAATTTTGACCGCCGCATTCATAATCACAGTACTGAATGATTAGTTTAATGACCTTTGACCATATCAATATAGCATAGTACTAGTAAATACCGGCTAGCTACCGTGGCTCCGTTGTGTATGTTTATAGGTCCAACCTGATCCCGGTTCGGTGGAAACTATTTTGAATTTTGCTTTGATTAGACTGCAGTTTACAATTAAAAGACATAACAAGATTAGTCATATGCGATGATGATTGATTATAGTCAGTCAACCCCTAAAAAAATATTGATCGGACCAGGCTTTCAACACTATTGCGACATTGATAAATAATCAAAGATGTCATTCATATGAAGTAATGGTATTATCATAATTAATTTGTAAGCCGAAGAAAGCATTTTCATATAAGAAAAATACCAATGACACTACATTGCTTCTCCTAATATTCTACGGACAAGCTCCATCTACAAATTACAATCACGAAAGAGAAAATATATTACAAAATAAAAGAAAACCAAAAGTACTTTTAACTACACTTTTCTTTCTGATTATTCAACCACAAGCCAAATAAAAAGGCTGAATTTGGAAAAATCCATGAATCTTTAGGAATCACGAGGATTACACTCAGCGCTAGTCAAACATTGACCAGACTCCCCCATCAGAAACTCAACGGCGGTGATGAACTCTACCTAAATCCACGAGCTTCTTCGATCTATTCGCACAAAACGACGCCGCTTCTGCGATATGTGGCTTTTCCAACACCGTTACCTCGCCGGCACTTCCAACAACCTCCGATGGAAATCTGGTTTTCCGTTTAAACGGACAGTGAGGCTTGGCTCTCACCAAAGGACTCAAGCAGAACCTCATTCCCGTCACAATCTTCGTCCTTCCCGGAGTTTTCGTCGCCGGTGTTCTTCTCGGCGTTTCTTCAACTGATTCCGACGGTGGCTCATTTTCATCTCTAGCAGGAGACATTCCACGACAGAAAACTCTTTGTGGTCGACGATGGCCGGAGATGGCGTCTTCTACGTAGCACGCGGTGGTCGGTTGCTTCTTGGAACGTACGGTGGAGAGAAAGGAAGAAAACCACGAAGACTCCGAACCATCGCATGAAAATCTAGAAACCGGTTTACGATCGGAACCGTAATTTATTGAAACCGGTTTACGATCTGAACCGTAATCTTCAGATCTTGCTCTGAATAGATTAGAGATTCTCGAAGCTTTACCTCCTTTAGATTTAGACGATCGATGCGATTCGAAGTCTTTGCATGAGAATCCTAGATCCACCTGAGGCGCGGCGAGGAACCGGCGATCTCCACCTCCGGCGTCGGATTTTCTACCGGTTACGTAAGGAGAAACAGAGCGAGGGAAGATCAGAAGCGGAGGTGGTTTATTAGATTTCCGCGGTTGACGATTGCTGTTGTTATCTTCGGCGGCGGCGTGAGCGGCGAGGGAGAGGAGACGTTCACGGAGACAAGAAGCGCAGACGCCGCCGAGGTTGCTGGTGAAATCGACGGTGTGTCTTTTACACCTCATCGGAGGGAAAGGGAAAATGGCGTTTCGGAGAGAGGTGATGTTTTGTTTGCGGAAAGCCTTTTTTAGTCGCCGAAAGTTTCAGTGAGTTATAGTGATGTGACAGCCTGTTAGATGAGGAGGATCTGGTGGTAAAGATTTTGTCTTCTTCTAATAAGATCTATCTGTTTTTAGATAGAGAGAGAAATGACTTGGAGGAGAGAGATAAAGCATTCTTTGTTCTGTCGGGATAAAGACGGTACCTACGAGAACATCCCTATGCCCCTCTAATACTTCCTCTTTTCATATTAATTTTTATTAATATTTATATTTTTTCTTTCATTAATAATATTTGAAAAGATTAACGTTTTAATTTTGTGGCACATGTTAATAAACTATGTGTTTTCCTGCACCATATATGCAGTAAGTAACTTTTTAAACTTAACTTAAATTTAAAAATAAATTTTATTAAATATTATAGATTTTACTATTTTCTTACTAATATTTAATATAGATTGGATATATATTAAATCAATTTGTATAAAACTAATAAAAATAATATAAAATTGTATAACTATAAAAAATTTAGCCTAAACAATATTTATAAAATTTGTAGATATATAAGAAACTAATGATCTTACGATTAGATATTTAAATTTTTTAAAAATTGTAGAAATTTTTGAAAGCTTTAGTAATACAAATTGTATAATTATACAAAATAATAATATTTCGAAATTTAAAATGTTATATATGAATATATTTATTTTATAGATAATGTATGAGTTGTTACCGTATTTAAAAAAAATTACCAAAAAAAAATATCAATATTAAATGTAATACATGAATTATTACCATATTTTAATAAGTTTGCCAAAATATAAATCAACATTAAATAAAATTATCCATGTCATATTTTTTTCGGAAGTCATGTCATCAATTTCAGTAGACATTTCATATTTGTCTTGTGAAATTGATTGGATAAAGGACATGCGGCAAAATCACTTCACAAATATAGTATAGAGGATACCACACCATTTGTCTATGTATTTTAAAATTGTGTTTAAATTTTAAAATAAAATACAGAATCCAAAATTAAAATATTCATTTTTAAATACCATAAAATTATAAAAATACTTTTTAAAAATATACAGAAAGAGTAGGTTATTTATATAATTTATTAATTATTAAATAAATCTAAATTCATCAAACATAGCAAAAAAATTATAGTTAAAAGGCTAACATTGTAAATACACTTCAAATACATATACTTTTATTATTTTTTGGTAAATTCATAACAAACACAGTATAATCTTTTATAAATAATTCTAATAAATTAAAAATCAGAAATTCCGAAAGATATGCAACTAGTACTTCTTCTTTTTTTACATCGTGCAACTAGTACTACTATAAGTTAATGTGTTTAGTATTTCATTCAACAGTTTACCATTACAAAATATTTAGCCATTTGCATTTAGTCAATTACCATCAACTTTGTCATCGTTATTTTAAACAAACGTGATTAAACTTGTTAGTTTCGGCTTCTTGCAGAAGGATAAATCTACTCATAGTTGACTATTGCTTTATATCTTACCGAACCAATCCCATTGGATTTGAATGGAAAGCGCAGTGATTACCTCAGCCACTGACTTCAAAAACAACAGTTGAACGAGCTATATCCAATGAACATGCATAAATATAATAAATAAATAAAAACCTAAAAGGGAAGCATGTGAACGTGGCTGGTAAAAGCCGACAAGTATTAGGTGAATAAACGAGCCATCGTCGTTTTCCACACCCCACACGAATGTTCGTCCGTTTCTTCAACTACTTGCCACGCGTCCTCCCCAAACCCTTCATGCTGGGCCTAACTTCAGTATTACTTGTTCATTTCATGTAGTACTGAAACTGTATTACTTAGGGTCCACGTGAAACTTTTTTTTTTTTTTTTTGGGCAACCGACGTGAAACTTCAAAATTCGAAAATTCAAACGCGTCTCAAATAAAATAAAGGCAAAAAGAGTAAAAGACTATGCACGCTATCTTATCTTCACTGTTCTTAGACTGGGCCGTATGGTAAAGTAAGAACCAGACCGTACCGAACGAGAGAAGCACAGAGACCAGCCTTAGCTCATTAACGGCGCATGTAAGTGAAATATTAGCCTAATTTTTTTTAAGAATTAATATGCATAAAACACACAGTCTCACGAATTTTTAAAAGGAAAATTTATTAGTATTATTGATAAATTAAAAATAAAAACCGGTTCGGCTGTAACCGACCGAACCAGACAGAGACCAACCTTCTGGAACACATAAGAGAGACGTTTTTATTCTCTATTTTCTTTTCCCATTTTACCCCTAACTTTCTTATTCTGCGTCTCTAAGCTCTCGAAGTCTTGGTATGTTGTTGAATTTTCAAGCTTCTTTCTTCTATTTCTTAACTGAATTTTCGTCTTCGGAACTTTTTGAATTTTCATTTGAAACGGAAGGAGAAGGAAGATGACGACTATGGAGAGCTTGATTGGGTTGGTTAACAGGATACAGAGAGCATGCACGGTGCTCGGTGACTATGGTGGTGGAGGAACTGGTGACAACGCATTCAATTCTCTCTGGGAAGCTCTTCCTACCGTCGCCGTCGTCGGTGGTCAGGTGATTTTTTCCGTTCCAAATAGCTTTGACTTCTTCCTCCTCTGTTTTCCTCTGTTGAGTTGACTCTTTCAATTTTGTGCAGAGTTCTGGAAAATCTTCGGTTCTTGAGAGCATAGTTGGCAGAGACTTTCTTCCTCGAGGATCCGGTTTGTTAAATTCTTAACCTTTTGCCATTTTCTCTTAGTGTGTTTGTTGTAACAAGGCAAAGAGCTCTGTTTTTGTCCAGGTATCGTTACAAGGCGTCCTTTGGTGTTGCAGCTGCATAAGATGGAGGAAGGAACAGAGGAGTATGCAGAGTTCCTTCATCTCCCCAAGAGGCAATTCACAGACTTCGGTATGTGCCTTTTAACCATCTCTATGTCTATATAAGTTATGTACGTGTCTCTTAGCTTGAAACTGGTTGATGTTGGCAGCTTTGGTTCGGAAGGAGATTCAAGATGAGACGGATAGAATCACAGGGAAGAGCAAACAGATCTCTCCAGTTCCTATCCACCTCAGTATCTTCTCTCCTAATGGTCTGCTTTTATCACAGTCTGGTGTCTACTTCATGTAATAGACTATTTGTTTATGGAACTAACATCAATGCTTGACTCCTTTGCCTTACAGTTGTGAACCTGACACTCGTTGATCTACCCGGTTTAACTAAAGTGGCTGTTGGTATGAACTCCTTACCTCCTCTTTGGCTTTCTACGAAGGTTATTTATTCTGTCTTTTATTTTCCAGAGGGACAACCAGAAACCATTGTGGAGGATATTGAATCTATGGTTCGCACATACGTTGATAAGGTGAGAACTACTACTTATTTCATTTGTATACAGATGTTGAGCGTGTGATTTTTTAAAATAAAATTGTGTTGTTTTTTTTGCAGCCAAATTGTATCATATTAGCTATATCTCCTGCTAACCAGGACATAGCTACATCTGATGCTATCAAACTTGCAAAAGAAGTTGATCCAGCAGGTTTGTTTTGCTGCATTTAAAATAAAATAATAATATTTGGTAGCAACTATTTGTCTTGTGGTGATGAATTAAAGCTTTTGATTTTTCCAGGGGAGAGAACATTTGGTGTTCTTACCAAGTTAGACCTTATGGACAAAGGAACTAATGCATTAGATGTAAGCACCTCTTCTATCTTTTTTTTTTTTCACATAACATGGTCTATTTTGAGTGTTAGAAAATTTATAAATATATTTTTTTTGTTGTTATTAAGGGTAGAATTTTAGGGTTTTCTCATGTTGTCAAAGACTTGAAAAATGGTTCTTTTTTGCTTGCTTGAATAAGGTACTTGAGGGAAGATCATACAGGCTGCAACATCCTTGGGTTGGGATAGTGAACCGTTCACAAGCAGATATTAATAGGAACGCTGACATGATGCTTGCTAGAAGAAAAGAGCGTGATTATTTTGACACCAGTCCTGATTATGGTCATTTAGCCAGCAAAATGGGTTCTGAATATCTAGCAAAGCTGCTCTCTAAGGTCTTCAACCAAAGACTTTTCTCGAATTGTTATAACTTTATTTCTAAATTTCCATATGTTCATTGTTTTTTTTTTGTCATTCTGCAGCACTTGGAGTCTGTTATAAGGTCACGTATACCAAGTATCCTATCCTTAATAAACAAAAGCATCGAGGAACTTGAAAGAGAGTTAGACAAAATGGGTAGGCCTGTTGCAGTTGATGCTGGGGTGAGTACTTTCACTATATGAAACCATTTTCTCTTCTTCTTCTTTACTGTGTGCTTTAATCTATTGGTCTCACTCTCACTCTCAGGCTCAACTCTACACTATACTGGAGATGTGCCGTGCATTTGATAAAGTATTCAAGGAACATCTAGATGGAGGGTAAAGCATCATTACTTATCTCCTTATTTGATCATTTTATTTAACTTTAATGTTACACTTGTAGGCGTCCTGGAGGCGACCGTATCTATGGAGTCTTTGATAACCAACTACCAGCTGCTCTTAAGAAGCTTCCTTTCGATCGCCATCTTTCTCTACAAAGTGTGAAGAGAATCGTCTCTGAAGCAGATGGTTATCAGCCTCACTTGATTGCGCCAGAACAGGGCTATCGCCGTCTTATTGAAGGGGCGCTTGGTTACTTTAGAGGTCCAGCTGAAGCGTCTGTCGATGCTGTAAGTTCTTTAGAAGCCTTTCGCTTGAGTTTCTTGTATATACAGGACCATAACAAGTTTGATGCTTTAGGTACACTTTGTCTTGAAAGAGCTTGTGAGGAAGTCAATTGCAGAAACTCAGGTGACACTAATAATAATCCTACTGATTATTTCGTTACATGTATACTCAATCTGTTTCAAAAATAATACTCCCTCCGTTTTCAAATTAGAGGGTTTATGTTGTTTCAAAATATAAAATGTCCTTAGGTTTTAAGATTAACTTCATTGAAAATTGTTCAACCAATTGATTTTTATATTTATTTTTTATAACTGGTTGAACAATTTAAAATTATATTTTTAAAAATGCTTTATAGAGGAAAGTAAGTTTCTTAATCTTTATTCAATAAGCCAAAACATCATATATTATGAAATGGAAGGAGTACATGTTTAATTTTCTCACATATTTAAATATATTAATTAAATGGATAGTTTTTTTGTGATAGTCTATTTTTTATAATTTAAACCAATAAAAAATTCAAAAAAACAATTAATGTTTTTGAAATTTTCAATTAATTAATTATTAGTTGATAAAATGCATTGAAAGTACAAAAAAATATCTTTTTGAAATATTTTTTTTCTCTAAAATATGTATCTTTATGAAATTGAGGAAGTAATGAACTAGAAAGGGTTTGACTGAATGAATCTCTTTGCAGGAGCTAAAGCGTTTCCCTTCACTGCAAGTGGAGCTAGCAGCAGCAGCCAACTCCTCCTTGGAGAAGTTCAGGGAAGAAAGCAAGAAGTCGGTTATTCGACTTGTTGAGATGGAGTCTGCGTATCTAACAGCCGAGTTCTTCAGGAAACTTCCTCAAGAGATGGAAAGACCAGTGATCACCAACAGCAAGAACCAAACCGCTGCTTCTCCTTCTCCTGCAACACAAGACCAATACGGAGAGGGACATTTCAGAAGGATAGCATCGAATGTGTCTGCCTATGTCAGCATGGTTTCAGACACTCTTCGCAACACCATTCCAAAGGCTTGTGTTTACTGTCAGGTTAGACAAGCCAAGCTCGCGTTGCTTAATTACTTCTACAGTCAGATCAGCAAGAGAGAGGTAAAAAACTATATACTAAAAAAATAAATTGTCTCTAAACTCTGTTGGATTCTATACGTGTCAAAAACTTATATATATATATATATGGTCACAGGGGAAACAGTTGGGAGAGTTACTAGATGAAGATCCGGCATTGATGGGTAGGAGACTAGAGTGTGCGCAGAGGCTTGAGTTATATAAAAAAGCGAGAGATGAGATTGATGCAGTTGCTTGGGTTCGATGAATAAATCCCAAAGTGTGTGAGTGTCTCTGGTGGTGGTTTTTGTGATTAGAAACCTACGAGTATATCTCCCGTGCTTTGCACGGTTCTTGTTTTATAATTTACAATAGAAAAAATGTTATTCTGAGAAATATTATTTTGAATGTTATATAATTCAGTGTGAAAAATGTTATTTGAGGGTTTATATTTGTTGGTAAACTTAAAAAAATAAAATTCTGTTGTTTACATCTTTCGATAGTCCAATATAAACACAAGATAAACATCATGTATTAATCTATTTTTCAAAACCTAAAAATAATTGATAATGAAAGTCAAATTGAGGGACACAAAATAAGACTGACATACAAACTTATTAATTGTATTCATTTTGACTATTTCTAAAAATAATTAAAAAGAGGGCAGTGTGGAAACAACAAACTTTAGTTTTTTTGACCTTCTTCTCTTAAAATATTTTTGTTTCCGTAAGATTCTTTTACGTTTCTTCATTTTCAATGCTATACATTTTAGTTTCTAAAATAATCTACAAATAAGAAATACATAAAAAGCGTATATATTTTTATCTCAAAGTAAACAAAAGTAATATCCTATTTCTTTAAGATTTTTTTTTTGTCATCTGTTGGAATATATTGGATGTTATTTCAAGGTTTCTCCTTACATAATAGTTACGCACTGTCAAGAATGACAAAAACTACTCATGAGAATACAACAATCTCCCCTACAAAAATCGCTCCACAAGACAGTTACTATACCTCATCCAAAAAATACCTCCAAAAATCTACCCAAGCACCTAAGCAGAGGATGATACTTCCTCATTTTCAAAGCAACCTAAAAGCCACCCAGGTAGTCCTGCTGCCACGTATGACTGCGTCTGCCCTCTTTTGGTCACCCCTTTAGCAATGAGGAGAGTTCTTCTGTTGTTTGCACTCTCTTCCTTCACCACTCTTTGCTCTCTCTTCCTTCACCACTCTCCACCATTCAAGTCCACACAATTTACCCAAAATAAGCTCTATCTCTCCTTTGAAGTTAGGCCAGGCTTTAGGTCTAAGAACCATTTGAGTTATGCCGCCATCATCTAAGGCAAATATCACTTTGTTTTGGTGATGAGATATGATACTTTCCACTGACCAAACCAAGACTTGCAGTTTTGCGTCATGAAGGCTACCAACCCAGAGAAAGCCCTTCTCCCATGAAGAATCACCTTACCTTTCTCATCCCTTAAAACCCAAGCTCCTCCAACCAAACAAGTGTCTTTCATCCAATCGACGCCAATGTTACATTTGAACCAACCCCTCGGAAGGGGAACCCATATTTTCTGGCAAGCCGTGCCATCAACTCATTCTTCTAAGTCCTCCTTTTGATCCTCCACTTGCGCTAAACTCCACATCTCATACTTCACAAAAACATTTTCCATCAGCTCAAGCAAACCAGATTGTTCCTGTTCTTCCAAAGAAACCAAGTAATCCATGGCAGAGCATTACGTACCTTGCTTGGGATTGATTTGTTAGACCCCATTGGGAATAGGTGATGAATGTTGGCGTAGTGAGATGTCAAATCAAAGCCGCCTGGGGGAGAAGGAACATTCGCCGAAGTCCAAACTTGGCGCGCAACATGACATGTGAAGAGGATGTGATTGATTGATTCTCCTTGGAACCCGCAGGCTTGACAACACGGATCCAACTTGATGCCTCTCTTCACAAGCAGTTCACCTACAGAAATCGCATTGCTCAAGGCTCTCCATAGAAAAGTTTTAATCTTAGGAGGAGTCTTGAGTTTCCACGCCGCACTCTTTAACTCATTTAGAGAGGGCAGGGCTTCAGCTTCTCTGATCTCTTCTTCCCTCACCATTCTGTTTTTTATAGGCCTGGGCATTTCGGGTATCGGTTCGGTTCGGTTCGGGTATTTCGGGTTTCGGGTAGTTCGGATAGGGGCTAGAAGATCCATTTAGTACTTGACCTATTTTCGGTTCGGTTCGGTATTTATAGTTTCGGATATAAAAATATAGGAACCGTTCGGGTATTTGAGGGTATTGGTCCGGTTCCGGTTTCGGGTATTTCGGTTCGGTTCCGGTTCGGTTCTTCGGTTCCGGTTATTTTGCCCAGGCCTAGTTTTTTAGCCAATACCCCACCGAGTAGCTTCCATGCTTATTGTGCTGCCACACCCAGAAATCATCTCCCTCAAAGACTGGTTTCATTGCCATTATCCTTGTGACGTCTTCCTCAAAGAACAGATCGTGAAGGATGTTTAAATTCCAGCATCTATTTTCCTCGTCAATCAACTTATCTACGCAGAGCAAGAGGTCGACAAAAATGTTTTTCATTAAAGGTCTCCTCATCACTCCACCTTCAATCCAAGCATCAACCCACACAGACACTGTCTTACCATTGACAATCTTCTTTTTGATGCACATAACAAGTAATTCCTTGCCAAACTGAATGTTCCGCCAAGCATAGGAGGGTCTAGGCCCGTTTGCGGCAGCTAAGAACTCGCCAAAGGGGAAGTAGCGGCTCTTGAAAACTTTGGCAAAAAGAGATTCCAGCTCATTGAGGATCCTCCACGCCTGTTTGGCCAGTAACGATTGATTGAAGCTTTGAATATCTTTAAAGCCCAATCCACCTTGATCCTTTGCCAGTGATAGTTTCGACCAACTCAACCAGTGCAGCTTTCTCTTGTGCTCTAAGGAGTTCCACCAGAAATCTGCCATTTCTCTTGTCAAGTTTTCACAGGACGTCTTCGTTAATTTAAAACATGACATGGCATAGATTGTGATGTTAGGAGTTTTCAAAGCTCCTAAGACAAATGTTGTAGTATAAAAGATTGTCAAACCAGTTCTGAGAGATATCAAAGCACCGAGAATGCAAGTAATCACTTAATCTAAGTGCAACCAATGATTTAGATGAGTTTTTAAACTATAACTAACTAAAAGGAATAACTAAATGATACTTTCTTAACTATGGGAAAAGAGAACTCATGGATGTAGGGATTAGACCTCGGGTGATCAAGTTTCGAACTAAGGATGGCAAACGATCAATCAAACTATCAACCTTAAGCTTAGACACAATCCTAAACAAACTCTATGTCTAGATGAATGTTCATTTACTAACACAATTCAAACATCAAATGTCTTTGGTTGAATAATATGAAAGCAATCATAACTAGCAAGTCCAATGGCTATCTTAGCACCTCTAACAACAAATGTCTTTGGCAAAGTATGCTAAAAGCTAGGAAGAGTTGTCTCGGGCATTTCCTCGAACACCTTTCGGGTGAGAAATGCCTAAGGATCAACAACTGAGTG
>NC_027751.1:26373325-26374926 GCF_000695525.1 Brassica oleracea var. oleracea
AAGAGGTTCAAAACATATGATCTTTAAGGTGGTTTACTCTCAAAACAAGTAGCCTTGACATTGCACATAATATATCTAAGAAAGGGACCAACTCATGCATACAATGCTCAATCTCCATTGTTCTACCCTTTTCCCAAACATATAAGTTACACATTCACTCTCAAATGTCAAACCCAACTCACACCTCTCACCAAAAGATTCTAAAAACATCAGCTCTTTTTCCTTGAAATCTATAAGGGATTTTTCACAACCTCAAAATGTCTCTCAGCTCCTTACAACTTTGCTAGCCCCCTTTTTCTCTTTTTTTTTATTTTTTTATTTATTTTTTTTATTTTTTTTTATTTTTTTTTTAGGTTGGGGGCCAAGACTTTTCAAAACTAGAGCTGGAGGTTCTCTACTTATCCCAATAAATCAATTCACTTGAGCACAAGAATCTATCCTTTTTATTTCTCCCAAATCATGATTACAACGCTCACCCTCCCACCTATAGCTAGACAATAGAGTGTCCAATCCAGCAAAAATGAAGATCAAGCATTGTCGTTCCCGATACTCTCAACATTATGCACATGTAAGACTTTCCTAAGAAGGCCTCACTCATCAAACAATGAAAGCTTAAAAGGAGGGAAAGGTTTTTGGGAGTGGTCTACCACTAGAGTTTGTCAAAAAAGATTGGCATAAAAGATGTGACAACTCAAGTGTGTATAGCCATGACTCAGTACCCGAGAGACCCTAAGCAAGAAGCATTAAGTTCGTTTAGTTCAAATAGGGTTGTAGTTGGCTTCAAAGACTAGGTTTCAGCAATCAACAAGTTTCAAGAAGAGTTTTCAAGGCACGAATCATACAAGTCTTTTCGAGAGGTGCATGGATACTCAGGTGCAACGTAGTGTTCTTTACAAGGTATTTAAAATCATTGCTCCCAATGCAAGTGAATGCAACCTACATGCTCTAGACTTTCCTAGAAATGCAAAATGATGCAAACTAAATGAATTTGTTTTCTTTTATGCAAATAGGTATGCAATGCATGACTCCATGAAACAACATCAAAGCAAACATGATCAAATGCTTGGTACCTCCCCCAAACTTGAGTTACACAGTCTTTGTGTTGTCAAGTAAAGAGAGAGATACCGAAAAGAAAACTAATCTGCAAAAAGGAAATGGTATATACAAAGGAGAGAAAGAAGTACCTCCTATGGATAGTAGGTGGGGGCAGATGCCCCAGCATCGTCGTCGTCAGGTGGGAAGGTGGTGTAGTAACCACCGGATGCTGAACCGGAGCCTCCATACCATGGTTGGCTCTCAACCTCGTCAATCTCGACCTCACAATCAGAAGAAGCGAGGGAGGGGGACTTGTTACCGGAAGTGGAAGGTTGAGTGGGTGGGTTCCTCCACTTACGCTGAAGCTGCGCAGCAGTGAGGGGGAAGCCAAGAGCATCATGCGGAGGTGGAGGCTGGGGGTTTGAGGTGTTTGCGAAAGCGAAGTCTGCTGAGCCTCATCCAGCTATTCCTCCTCTGGTTAAGACATCAGCTACTTTCTTCATGAATTTGGCTGAGATTTTTGCCTGCTTCTTTACTGTCTTGCTTAGCGCCTTGCACTTATCCTT
>NC_027751.1:26375026-26375830 GCF_000695525.1 Brassica oleracea var. oleracea
GTTCATGGCAGCAAACTGGTTCTCCAAAGCTCTGAACTTGTTGTTGAACTCATTGTAGCTCCCATCAATCTTTGAGTAAAGGTTCTTCAACTCATAGCCAACATGCTTCTCACTTCTTGTTTGAGACTCCAGGATTTGTTTCAGTAGAGCATCAGTGATGCTGACTTGAGGAGTTGAGGTAGAGGGATCAGATTGCTGTTGGGAAGAATGGTTGCCCTTGTTGTTGAAACCAGGAGGAGGGTTTTGCTGAGGTTGATAGCTGCCTTGCTGATTATTCCGAGGCTGATAACCACTCTGTTGGTTGTTGGAATAGGATTTCTGTTGGTAGTTGTTGGACTGAAAGTTGGGCTCTTTCTTGTATCAGCTACCATTGTTGTTGATGAAACACAACTCTTCCTGACCTTCCAAACCTTCAACTTCATGGACAACAACTGGTGTCTCTTGGCTTGGGTTGCCAACAAAGTGCAGCTGCTCTTGGGTAGCTTTATCAGCAAGGAGGATGTCTATCTTATCTTGTAGAGCCTTCAACTCCTTCCTCGTCTGCTTATCATCTGTTCTACTACCTCTGTCGTGGTCTCCACTGTAGACTGCATCACTCTTAACCATGTTGTCAACCAGCTCCTCTGCATCCTCCTCAGTTCTCCCCAAGAAGAACCCATTGCTAGCTGTATCCAGTCTGGCCCTGTACTTAGGAAGAGCACCACGGTAGATGTGCTCAGCAGACTCTCCTTGGAGAAACCATGGTGTGGGCATTGAGTTTGGTAGCCCTTGAATCTCTCCCAGGCTTCACTGAATCCTTCCAAG
>NC_027751.1:26375859-26376063 GCF_000695525.1 Brassica oleracea var. oleracea
TTTCTCAGCTTAGCAGTTCTTGAAGTAGAGAAGAACTTCTCCAAGAATGCTTTCTTGCAGTCATCCCAAATGGTGATGGAGTCGCTGGGTAGAGACTTCTCCCACTGACGTGCCTTATCCCCCAAAGAGAAGGGAAAAAGCTTGAGCTTTAAAGCATCTTCGGACACACCATTGGTTTTTGACAACCCACAGTAGCTGTCGAAC
>NC_027751.1:26376150-26376752 GCF_000695525.1 Brassica oleracea var. oleracea
GCGGGTGCTCGGATTCCCAATCTATGACCATGAATGTTGGGGCGGTCATAAGTGCCAATGGGTCGAGCTGCACGCTGTTGGTTGTGTGGAACGTTGTTGGCATCATTTTGAGGTATGTCTCTCATATCAGTATCCAATCTCTGCAAGTGAGACTGTTGCTCTTCTTCTCGTCTCTTTCTAGAACGCTCTCTCTCTAAAGCTCTGATGTCTGCAGCTCGTGGAACTAGGTTTGATGGACCCTTGCTCCGCAAGTTCATATACCTGTAGATTAAAGGAAGGTGAAAAAGAATCAGTAACAAAAGAAAATAAAAAGGACTTAGTCTCAAGCAATTGACTAAATCTCAATGTTTAAATGTACTCAGAATTTGGTAACGGCGCCAATTTGATGTTAGGAGTTTTCAAGGCTCCTAAGACAAATGTTATAGTATGAGTGATTGTCGAACCAGTTCTGAGGGAATTCGAAGCAATGAGAATGCAAGTACTCACTTAATCAAAGTGCAACCAATGATTTAGATGGGTTTTAAACTACTACTAATACTAGAAAGCAATTACAGAATGATACTTTCTTGACTAAGGGAAAAGAGAACTCATGGACATAGGGA
>NC_027751.1:26377127-26383912 GCF_000695525.1 Brassica oleracea var. oleracea
ATGTAGAGAAACACAGAAAATAGATATAAGAACACATAATTTCAATAACAAAACTGATCAATTGATTCAAGAGATGACTTTCCAAAGGTTTTTGGTGGTTTTTCTTAAGAACAAAGATGATCTGCCTCCTGGTGGCTTACAGAGTATTAAAACATAGGTTTAGAAAATAAAAACGTGCATAATGAAATGACCAAAAGGCCCTTGAGAAATCATAAGTTCGAGCAGAAATAAGACGCGCAGCGACCTCGGCTCGTCGCTCCATGCTTCGGGAGCGACCTCGCTGTGTCGCTGTGAGAGGTCGCTCCGGACTCGTTCTCGCGTCTCCGGGTGATGAAAACGCGAGCGACTCCTCCCTGTCGCTCTGGTAAGGTCGCTCCGATAGGGAGATCAGAGCGACTTGATGGTGTCGCTCCGGACTGGTCGCTCCCATGCGCTGCTCGCCCAATGATCACTTTAAACACTTCTTTTGAACTCCAAATGCACCCAAATGTCTCCAAGAACTCCATTTGGTACTCCAATACCTGATAAGGACTCATGTATGCAAAATGCAACCTAAACATGGCTAAATCCTAATCTATATGATCAAAATGCACAAGGGTGAATGGATAAAACAATAGAAATATGCAAGATATCAGATAGACATAGCCATGGCCACTGCCTTGATTAGAATTTCCTTCCCTCCATGCGACAACTGTTTCATGAACCATCCTGATAGCCTATCCTTTAGCCTGTCGTAGATGTACGCCATCATTTCCGTCTTGGACCCACTAAAGCATTCAGGCAATCCTAAGTAGGAACCTGAACCCCCTTCCTTCTGGATTCTGGTAACTCTTTTGATCACATTTCTAACATCCTCGTGCACCTTGGATCCAAAAGTAATCGCGGACTTAGCTATACTCACTTGTTGACCAGTCGCTTTCTCATACACCTTAAGGATTCTCATCAACTCTGCAGCTTGGTCCTGATTCGCTCTACAGATTAGCAAACTGTCGTCGGCGAATAACATGTGATGAATCATCGGACCCTCTTCATCGAATCTGATGCCCTGAATCTTATCATTCCTTGCTGCCATGTTCAACATGTGAATCAAGCCCTCTGTACACAATATAAAGAGGAATGGAGATAACGGGTCACCTTGCTTGAGCCCTCTCTCTGGTTGGATGCACCCAAAGGCTTGATTATTAATCTGTGTGGAGAAAGTGACCGATGACACGCAAAACATAACCCTCTCTATCCATACCTCAGTAAAACCCAAAGCCCTCAACAGAGCCTTCAAATAATTCCACTCAACCAGATTGTAGGCCTTGGACATGTCGGATTTGATAGCCATGAAATCTTTAGAGAAGTTATCATTGGTCCTCAGCACATGCACCATCCCATGAGCAATGAGAATGTTATCAGTGATAAGCCGTTCTTCGACAAACGCTGAATGTGTTGCAGATACTAAGTCCGGGAGCAGAGGTTTGAGCCTGTTCACCATTATCTTCGAGATCATCTTGTACAGGACCGAGCACAAGCTGATTGGTCAAAGATCATTCATCAGTATTGGGTCAGTTATCTTAGGCAGAAGGCACAGATGAGTGTAGTTCCATTCCTTAGGGAACACCCCATATAGAAAGAAATTCTTCACTTCTTCTGTTACCTGGCCTCCAACCGTTCCCCAATATTTTTGGAAAAACAAACCTGACATTCCATCTGGCCCCGGTGCACTTGATGGATTGCTAGAAAAAACCGCATCTCTGACCTCCTCGTTAGTTACCTCCCTTGTCAGCAATTCATTCATAGTCATGAAGACTTTAGCAGTAAATCCTTCAAACAGCTGATCATAATTCCCAGCCTCTCCTGCCTTGAACAATTTACTGAAGTAATCTGTAGCAACCTGAGCCTTCGCAGCTTCAGAGAATTGTAGCTGCCCTCTCTCATCCATCAACTTATCAATTCTCTTCCTATTTCTGTTCGCTTTGACCGAAGCATGATAATATATGGTATTGAGATCACCTTTAGTGGCCCATTTATCCTTGTTCCTCTGCTTCCAGTACTTTTCTTCCTCTCTGTATGACTTGATCAACTCAGTTTTCAGGTAATTCACTCTTACTCCAGACGGGAAACTAGATGATTGTTCAGCTTCGAGAGCTATTTGAATCTGCACCAATTTATCCCTGGAGTTCAGGTTGAAATTCTTCTTCCATCTACTCAAGGACTTGCGGCATTGCTTGAGTTTGTCTGATACCGATGATCCAAAAAACTTATGATTAGTCAGCCACGCCTTCTTAATTTCTTCCTTGACTCCAGGCTTGTTCAGAAATCTACTATCAAATTTGAAACTTCCTCCGTAGGATTCCGTAGACTCCAACAACTTGACCAGCACCAGTCTGTGATTCGACCCTCTCATGTCTAGAAAACTCTGATTTGATGCCGGAAAGGTTTTGAACCATTGTTTGTTTCCAGAGCACCTATCAAGCCTGCTCTGGATCCATTTTAGCCATCTCAAACCTCCCCATGTCAAGTTGTTTCCAGACGCTTGCAGTTCCGACATCTCGCACACTGATAACATATCATTGAAGGGTTCAAGGGACTTGTCACTCCGCCTAGGCCCTCCAAGCTTTTCATCATTGTTCCTAATTTCGTTGAAATCTCCTATCATGCACCAAGCTTCCTTACGGTGTGCACCTATGCGAGAAAGCCTCTCCCATAATCTTGGTCTATTCTTCCTGACAGGTTCTCCATATATGCACGACATGAAGAATGTTTCACCTCCCATCTGAACCTCGAGATCAACCAAGTGCTTATCTACATGCTTAAACGAAATATTTACAGAGTTCTTCCAGAGTAACGCCAACCCTCCACTGTACCCAATAGGATTCACAGTCATTATCCTATCGTAACCAAGCAGTACCTGAAGATCCACCAACTCATCTCTACCTTGTTTTGTCTCCATAAGAAAAATAATATCTGGGAAATGTTCTCGTCTCATTTCCCGCAGTCGCGGAATCACCAAGTCTTGTGCACGGCCCAAGCCCTGGCAATTCCAGATCAAGAACGCCATTAGATGTTGGACGGTCCCTCATTTGGGACCACCAATGGTTTCTTAAACCTTGCAGAGCTTTGAGATGGCTCGACATCGTCATTAGCTTTCCTCTTTGTCTCAGAAATCACACCTTCTCCTACTTTTTTCCCTGGTGTGGATGATTGCTTCGCAAGACCTTTTTCATTAGCTTTTCTTGTAAACGTACCAGGTCTTCTTCTCTTGTAAGTCTTTTTGAGGGCAGTCCCGGAAGCAGTGGTTTCATGAAAGCCAATGCTATAACCCGTTGGACTTTCCTGCAAAGACGCAGCCCGAGAAGAATCTGCATACCCTTCCAGTCTCAATGGTTGGCTAAGGATCTTGCCTGACTGTAACACTCTGTTGCCCGCCGAAATAGCTCCAGCCATTAGCTTATCTCCTGGTGGTATTTTAGCTGAGAAGTCAAAAACAATCCCTTTCCCTTTGTCGAGATCATCATAAACAACTGGCAAAGGTTCTAAGCTTAGGAAGGCCTTCTGACCTAACACATCATCTTGTAAATCACGCAGAGAAATTTTATCTCTTTCTTCCCTCGCCAGCTTCTCTGGGCCATTCGCCGTTTTGATGTAGATTCGCATATCTTCTAGCACCACCTCAGCTATTTTAGGTCTGCCAGTGAGGGGATCATCACCCAAGAGTTTGGGAGGGACTAGACCGAAAAGTGGATCATTGGTATTGAGGCTCGGTAGGATAACTTGCTTCTTTTGCTGAGAAGCCCCTATGTCTTGGTTTTTCACAGCCCTCTCAATAGGGCACATTGATTGTTCATGTGTTAACCTCTGGCATGTATAACACCTCTTTTGGATCCTCTCATAATCATATAGGATGTTGACATCCTCTCCCCTTGGTGTTGTAACTTTCTTCGCTCTCCTAAGTGGCCTAGAGACGTCAAACTTCACTTTAACTCGAACATAATCTTTGGTTTGCGCCTTCTCGGGATCAAAAGGCACATCAACAACCTCTCTCGAAAACCTTCCAAGATCATGAATAGCCTCAGGAGTGTAGTGATTCACAGGAACATTTCTCATCTAGACCCATACATACAAGTACTGAAGGTATTCTTCCGGTGGTTTCTCCACCCATCACTCCAGAACAATCGACCACATGTTGCTAGTGTGCGGACCCCTGTTGAGCACATCAAGCAAATCCCTTTCATATTTGAATATGAATTGAAACCTATCTTTTGACAGCGCCACACCTTTAACCCTATATAATTGCTATTTGCGAGGCATATCCAATATCAGATCTGACATTTTTTGACACTGGGGGTTTAGAAGCCTTCCGATGAAGCTCATGGAATTACGTTCCGTTGCGTAGTATTCCGGTCTGTCAGGCATCACACACGGCTCGTCATCTTCCTCCAAAGACAGATCCAACAAAGCTTTATCTAACGCTCCTGTCATCTTTTTTCTTCAAACGTCAGAACACCCTTCCTTTACCAGCTCGATCTCTGCTTGCTAGATTGTAGATTCACCCGATTCTTCTTCGATTTCACCTTTGAATTGAAACACAGATTTTCTCAACTGTAGAACCTTAAGTTGAACGACTTAGATTGGATAAAGAAAGATATTTTTCCAAACGGACGGTTACGATGCCAAAGGGGAAAACAGTTCCCAGCCACTTGACCTACCTCGGGATTCTAAACGAGAGAAAAAAGATTCGTAGACAGACGATTTTTTTCCTATTTCTTTAAGATTATAAACACATAAAATAAAAAATAAGAAAAAAATATACCTCATCAGGTTAGGTCGTGATCTAAACATGATTCTTTCTCGTTTTCTTTCTATCACCCTAGTTTCCTTAACACCATCTGTGGTGATTCTCAAATAATTTGATTCTCAAATAATTTAGGGTCTTTGAGCATGTGCTTTAATAATATGAGACTCTCTACTTCTCCAATAAACTATGATCACGACAACAAATAAACATATTTCAGCAAATGGAAAATTTAGACAGTTTTAACATATTTTGTTTATCTTTACTTTTTTCACTATAGAGTATGTAGCGTTTTTTTTAATAGTACGAGTATGTATTGTTACAAAGATTTTAGTTTGAGTTTCACATACCTGCACCTTATTCTTCATATGCCTTGGCGTACCACGCCTATTAGTCCATTGCATAATTGTGTTCTTCTCTTTTTTTTTGCTCTCGTTGAAACAAATTCCTTTGAAAGACTATTGTTGTGCTACCTTTTGGCGATAAACAGATTTGATTTTCATGTAACACTGTAAATTTTTGGCAGTGTAGATAATAAGATGTAACCAAGTGGTCTTGGCCTAGTGGTGAAGGGGTTCCAGCTGAAGCTTCCGTCCTGGATTTGATTTCCTTTGGCCACCCATAGACGCTTTAAGTGGCAAGAAAACTCGGATTTCTATGGACCTCTTGGTGATTAGTCATTTGGCCTAGAAAATTTTGGGATCACACCAAGGTTATCAAAAAAAAAGAGATAATACGATCATTAGAAGATTTGATATATCTGGTTAGAAGTAGAAATTTCAGAGAGAATCAATGGAGTTGTTGCAAATAATTTAGGAGTTTATAGTTTTTGATCATGTGTTAATTCTTGTATAGAAAACAATAATGGTTTGGTAGGAGATCATGGGTGCAATGGGAGAAATTATAGGGATTTTACTTAAATATATAAAACGGAAAAAATAGAAATCAACGAAACTGTTTTTGTAATTTTTTTTATTGCATTAAAATTTTTTAATTATAAAACTTTGCCGAGTGTCAGATTTTAATTTGCTAGGTGACTTGTGACTTGTGTTTTAGTATATATATAAGGGACGACTTCGTGTGTTGGTTGGACCTTTAATATGTTCGTTGGCTACGTATTTGAGTATGTTTATTGCGGGTCTCTTAGATTGGATCTCTTAGCTTAATATAAGATACGGTCACTTAGCTTTTAACTAAAAAAAGCTAAGAAACGTCTCTTATATCTTTTATTTAAGAGATGTCTCTTAGCTTTTTTAGTTAAAAGTTAAGAGACCGTATCTTATATTACACCAAAAGAGTCAACCTAAGAGACCTACGATAAACATGATTAGAGATGGCAATTGGGTTGTACCGACCCGCTTTGTCCCGCCCCGCCACGGTACACTGTCAATGCGGGTCTTGACGGTACATGCCCATGCGGGATGCGGTTCCTAGAAGTGCTGCCCAATCCCGACCCGCGACTTGCACAAGCCTTGGCGGTACAGGCCCGCGGGACTCTGATCTTCAGATGCGCTACTGATGGCAATCCTCTACCAAGTCTTCACACGTCTCATCCACTATATAAACATTACTCTCCTTATTTAAAGACATTGTGGCTCTTAAAGACACAACTGATTTCTTTGGTTGTTGAGCTTCAGATCCACCATTAGTCTTTTATCTATTCACAGTACTGCGACAAAGAGCCATGGCTGCTGTTTATGCAACAGACTTAAGCTTCAAAGCAGTGACACACTTTTATGCTTAACCATCTCCAACTCTCTTCTCCTTGACACACCAACCGTTTTGAAAGTGTGTGAAACGGTCTTCTTTGTCTTACCCGAGCCAAGAGAAGGATTCAACGCCGATTTGGTTAATGCCTTCTTCTTCTTCCTCAATGGTGAATCATAGCTTAGAGTTCCAGAGAAGCTTCTGTTAACCCTTTTGAGAGGTGAAACTGTAGTAGGCTTGTCTTTAGGTTCATGTTTGCATGTCAGTTCACGTGAACATTGCATACCAAAGACCAACA
>NC_027751.1:26384410-26402560 GCF_000695525.1 Brassica oleracea var. oleracea
TTTACAGCAAATGCAACAGAGAGGAACGGAGTATATACCTTTGCGAAAATGAAGACTCGTTGACGGAAACTCAAAAGCCAAGAAGAAGTTGTGCTGTGGTCGAAATGTTGAAGAAGAAGAGAAGTGGTGAAGAAGTTTCTGTGACTGTGAATATAAGAGATCGAAAGAGAACCAGAAGAGACACGACCGAAGTGAATGAATTCTGGTCACCGATCAGAGAAGATGACAAGCATAGACGAGAATCCACCATTGTTGGTGTCACCGAAGAAACGAAACGAGAAAAGTCAACCGGGCCACCCAATTATCCCGCATCCGGCTTAGGCCCAACCCGTTTCGGCCCAATACCGTCGCGGTCATGCCCGCGAGGTCCGCCAACAAACAGGCCGTAAAATCTGTGCCCAATTCCGCCCCGCAATGGGCCTTTTCGGGCCAGGCCCGCGGGCAAGCCTCCACTTTGCCATCTCTAAACATGATCTAATCATCGATTAGACTATAGAATGTGGAACTTCCTTCTTATTAGAAATCACAGAGTACAATATATAGCTAGTACATCACGTAGAGCTAGGTTAATAATATTTACATATGAACCCTTTCCATATCTACATCCTCAATACACCCCCTCAAGATGGAGGTACTTGTGTGACTCCAATCTTGGATGTAGCAAGAGTAAACTGCTGGTGACTTAGAGGCTTCGTGAGTGCGTAGGCAAGCTGATCTTTGGTGGAGATATGAGAGACCCGAATCATGCCAAGCTGGATCATGTTCCTGATGAAGTGATAATCAATAGCAATATGCTTCATCCTTGAATGGAAAACTGGGTTTGCACACAGATATGTGGCACCCACATTATCGCAATATATCACAGGAACCGTCGGTCTGTATCCCCAACTCCTGTAGTAACGAACATATCCAACGAACCTCCGAAGCTGTATTCGCCACAGCGCGATATTCCGCCTCTGTGGAAGAACGAGAAACTCCATTTTGCTTCTTCGACGACCAAGAAATAGGTGTAGACCCAAGGTAGATCACATATGCATTTGTAGATACATAGTCGTCGGTATCCCCTGCCCAATCTGCATCCGTAAACGCATGAAGTGTAAGTGGTGAGCCAACGCAAATATGTATACCATGACTAGTCATACCCGCCAAGTAACGCAATACGCGTTTGACGGCTTGCCAATGAGTCTCCGTCGGTTGATGCATAAACTGAGAAAGACGACTAACCGCGAAGGAGATGTCTGGCCTCGTAAATGCAAGGTATTGCAGGCTCCCTACTACAGAACGATATTGAGAAGGATCTGATAACATATCCCCATCATTCAACATCAACGTAGGCATTGTTGGCATTGGAATTGACACTGTCTTGGCATCAACCATATTGTTTCTAGTGAGCAAATCGATGATGTATCTTCTTTGCATTAGGTGCAATCCCTTTGCTGACCGGTTCACCTCAATCCCCAAGAAGTAGTGCAAGTCTACTGGATCCTTAATGGAAAACCGAGTGGCCAATGACTGAAGAACAGAGGAGACATGCTGTGAATCGCTACCGGTAACGACAATATCATCAACGTAGACTAGTATAAACGTATGAGAAGACCCAGACTTGTTAATGAAGTATCGGCCAGTGAGTTTTGAAACCCAATATCGAGTAAGTGATTCTTTAGAGACATGTACCAGGCTCAGGGAGCCTGTTTGAGACCGTATATAGGTTTCTTCAAGCGACAAACATGGTGTGGTCGATCAGTATCTATGAATCCTGGAGGTTGAGTCATATATACCTCGTCTTGAAGTTCCCCTTGAAGAAATGCATTATTGACATCAAGTTGTTTAATTGGCCACCCTCTGTTAACCACAATATCCAAAACTAGCCTAATCGTTGTTGACTAAATAACTGGACTGAAAGTTTCACCGTAATCTACTCCATACCGTTGTGTGTTTCCTCTCGCCACAAGTCGTGCCTTCGGACGATCAACCTCTCCATTCGCCAAATATTTAGTTGTGTAGATCCAACCACAACCAACCAAGTTCTGTGAGGGGTGTGAAGGTACCAAATCCCACGTGCCGAACTGGATTTGAGCATCATACTCTGTTGACATGGCTTTACGCCATCGCTCGTCTTTCAGAGCTTGAGCAACTGTTCGTGGTTCTGGATTCAAATACCGCTTAGAAGCATTGAAACTGAAGCGGGATGTTGGCTTGACAATCTTGTTCTTAGCCCTGGTTTGAATAGGATGCTGATTCTGTGGTTGTTCCTTGTCGTGTTGTGTAACTAGATTTCGTGGGTTCCGGGTGATTTGATCGTTTAACGGTGGTTGTATTTGTGGTTCACTGGTTTGCGAGGAATGGGTTTGGAGATTTGGTGTAGGTGAGCTTTGTTGGTGGGCTTCATTTGTTTGGTAGTTGGGCTTGGCCGTGGGTGTCGGCCCATTTTGACTTGGAGCAGTGGGCTCAGAGTTGGAGGGAGAAGAAGAAGGAGAGAGAGACAGAGAAGGGCGATACCTGAGCTTGTCGAGGTGAGACCGGAGAAGATGATGCAGGAGGCGGGGGCAGGTGAGAATCCAAGCACGGGGAAGCAGATGTCTCCGGTGGTGAGGCAGTCTGAAGAGGAACTCGAGTGAGCAGAGGTTGACACGTTGATTCTGACACATCATCTCTCGTTTCAGAAGTTTTTGATTTTGTTGTTTCACCAGCCGAGAATGGGAAAACGGATTCTTGAAAGGTCACATGTCGTGAAGTATACATCCTTCCTGTGGGTAAATGAAGACACAAATAGGCACTTTGACTCGTTGAGTAGCCGAGGAAGACGCAAGGTTTCGACCGATCTTCCAGTTTATGCTTCGTATAAGGCCGCAGCCAGGGGAAACATCAACAACCAAATACTTGAAGTCGATTGTAGTTTGGAGCCTTCTGGAATAGTTTCTCATACGGTGATTGATACTCCAGATTTGGTGTTGGGAGCCTGTTAATCAGATAAATGGCTGCAGCAAAAGCGAATGGCCAGTATGTCTTTGGCATAGAAGCTTGAGACATGAGAGTGAGTCCTGTTTCGACAACGTGTCGATGCTTCCGCTCCGCAGCACCGTTGTGTTCTGGTGTATGGGGAGGTGACGTAAGGTGTGAGATGCCATGACTCTGCAGGTACGCTTTCATTACCATAAACTCACCACCATTATCAGTAAAAAGAGTGCCAATCCTTGTCTGAAATCGGTTTTCAACTAGCTCTTTGTAGGCTGGAAATATCTCTTTGACTTGGGACTTTTGTTTGAGTGGGTAAAGCCAAGTATATTTGGTGAAGTGATCAACAAGAATTAGATAGTATTTGTACTGTTCAGTAGAAATTATGGGAGATGACCAGACGTCGGAGAAGATAATTTCAAGAGGTCGTGTGGAGGTTATACTGGAAGTAGAAAAAGAAAGCTTATGGCTCTTATTAATCAAGCAATCTGAGCAAGACAAAGTGTTTGAAGATAACTGAGAAACAGGAAGAGAAAACTTGGAAAGAGTTTTGTTTAAAATAGCAATAGAAGGATGGCCCAAACGAGAGTGCCAAGATGATAATGTAGCCTTTGAAGATGGAGACACAAACATAGCCGCAGGAACAGAGTGCATCACCGGCCATTCATACAGCTTCTCCTTAGTTCTGCCTTGGATTAACCGGGTCCCCGTGCTCAGATCCTTCACCTGAAATGAAGATGGAAAGAATTCGACGGAGACTTGGTTAGTGTTACATAAACCATACACATAAATTAAGTTCTTATGTATGTTAGGCACACACAAAATATCATTCAACACTAGAGATTTGTTTTTAGAAGAAAGTGTTGCTGAACCAGTATGGGTAATTGATTGGTTTGATCCGTCTGCTATGACAACCGCCTCACCTCCTTCATACGGTTGATGCAGAGACAGGTTTTGCAAATCAGAGGTGATGTAATGAGTGGCTCCACTGTCAAGCAGCCATTGATTTGCATTGTATGACGTTGCAGCTGCTACATTAGCTCTCGGCTGCCATGGCGTAAATGGTGTCTGCTGTGAGACCGCTTGGTAGCTCTGGAGACCAGAGGTTGCAATGGTAAGGTGATGGCTCCAAGAAGAGCGCTGTAGATCAAGCGATCTTGACGCTTCCAGATTGTGTTCTCTGGATTCGGAGAGGTTTCTCCATCGATAGTGACAGTAGGAGAAGGTATCACGGTGGATCCATCCAGATGACCAACAAGGCCATATCCATCAACCAAAGCGTGGACTTGAAGACTCCACATAAGGTAGTTTGTTGATGATAGCTTAGAAACGTTTGTCATGTTGATGTTTAGGATAGTTTGGTTGTTGATGTTGGTGGGAATGGTGTCTGTGATTGTCGTAGATCCATCAAGAATATCATCGATCTGATCTTCATGTTCCATAGGCTACCCTAGAATGGCAAGCTGATCCAATCTAGTAGTCACGCCTTGTACATATGCATCAATAGTCTTATTCTCCTTCTTCCAATACTTGAGTTGATTTCTCAGGTTTTTGATGTGCGCACGGATAGGTTTTGCGTATGTTGAGGCCAGCGTCTCCCAGATCTGTGCAGCTGTAGTAGCTCTCGAGACCAGAGGTTGCAACGGTAAGGTGATGGCTCCAAGAAGAACGCTATAGATCAAGCGATCTTGACGCTTCCAGATTGTGTTCTCTGGATTTGGAGAGGTTTCTCCATCGATAGTGACAGTAGGAGAAGGTATCACGGTGGATCCATCCAGATGACCAACAAGGCCATATCCATCAACCAAAGCGTGGACTTGAAGACTCCACATAAGGTAGTTTGTTGATGATAGCTTAGAAACGTTTGTCATGTTGATGTTTAGGATAGTTTGGTTGTTGATGTTGGTGGGAATGGTGTCTGTGATTGTTGTAGAGTTGGTTGGAGACGCCATTGATGCAAGTTTGAGATGAGAAAATTGTGAAAAAAAATTAGGTTTTAAAGTGCGACGGCTCTGATACCATATAGAATGTGGAACTTCCTTCTTATTAGAAATCACAGAGTACAATATATAGCTAGTACATCACGTAGAGCTAGGTTAATAATATTTACATATGAACCTTTTCCATATCTACATCCTCAATATAGACCATGTTGGGACGATGTTTGTTATAAAAGAAAAATTCATTTCTATTTGAAAACGCCGCGGCTTTCCACTTCGGGATAGTAGACTGCGCACCGTTGACGTTTTATGAACTTTTTGAATTCACTGAGAAAACACCGCGTAGTCTCTCATTAGAAAGGAGACTTGCGCGCCGTCCCATTTCTCATTTACCAAGTTGTTTCTTGTTTTTTTTTTTTGACGTCAGTTGTTTCTTGGTTATGAAGAGACTTTTTTTTGGTTATGAAGAGACTTTTTAAAGTGTTTATAGAGTCTACCCACCATATTGTTAGCTACCACGAATCTAAAGGGAAACTTCGAAAAGTCAGGATGTGGTTCTCCTCCATGATCATTACCATCACAGTTTGTTCCTGATTCTCTGTTTGGTGTGGACCGTGCGGTCTATATTAGACCATCTCAAACACACCCTTATTTCTATTTCTATATTTTTTTCTAAAATAGAGAAACTCTATTATAGAGGTGAAAATGCTTCAATGTATGCCTGTATAATAGAGTTCCTCTATTTATAGGGAAAAATATAGAGATATGATATTTATACCTCTATATATAGAGGCAAAAATAACTTTCCTCTATATTTTCCTCTAAAATAGAAGAATTCTATTGTAGATACATACATTGGAACATTTTCATCTCTATAATAGAGATCTCTATTTTAGAGAAAAATATGGAGGTGTACATTGGAGATCCTCTTACTTATTATCACTGTTTTGGTTTCTTTGTCAGCATCAAAGACTAGGTGTCGCCGATAAAAAAACAAAACAAAAACGACTTTCCAAGTCTGCTTGCATTGTCGTATACGTAACTAGGTCTTGTTGTAATGTCGCCGCATTTTCGTCGTAATAATCACCTTTTAGTCAGGAACATATTAGGCTTGACGTATTAATCAATATTCCCTAATCCACGAAACGACCTGAGTAGAAAGTCAACTGATATTCACCAAAATGAATGGCAACCCTATTTGTTTAAAATGAAATTATTAGGCAATTACGTACTTAGAGACCAACAATTTCACAAACATGTCGTTGTTGCTACCGTCAAAAACTTATAATATCATCATATAAAATCACAACCGTCCATTTTATTCAAGATTACTACTGCATACATGCATATAACATACGTATGTTATAACTTATATATACACTTCAACCGCTGCTAGGTACTAACAAAACACTTTTTTTTTTTGTAATGATGTATGCTCAAACTGTGTTTAGATTCTGCGAATGCATCACAGTTTCCATTTTGGTCGTCTCATTTCTTCGTCTCTTCTCAAAACTAGCCATTTTCATCGTCACCCGTCCATGGCGTCGCTACCGCACGTTCACGTTCCGCAGCAGCCAGTGGATAAAGGCGGTGAACAAACATTCGTCTCCGTTGTATTGCGCCGTGTGTCTGCAAGAAGCAGAGGAAGGAGATAAGATGAGGAGGTTGACGATTTGTCGGCACTGTTTCCACGCGGATTGTATCGATCCATGGCTTGGTGAGATGTCTTCAACGTGTCCATTGTGTAGAGCTGAGGTCCCGCCTTTACCACCGGTGAATCCTCTGCTCTTGCTGTTTGTTTCCGCCAACAAAGAACTCTAACGAAACCATTTCTTGTAAAAAAAGTTGTTATTATTAGACCTGAGGCTTTCGTTTTTGTTTCTCTTTGTTACTTTTTTGCCTTAACTCCGACACAGACTATAAATTGTACTGAAAAAATAAACTTTATAACTAAAGTTTATACCAAAATGGCTTAAGTCTGAATGTGTTACAAGCCACAGTGATATGGAACAAATGTAATGCTGAAAACAAGATAATTTCTGTAGAAAGAATTCTTCAGTACCCAGTGAGGTGGCACCATTAGTAATTGATGATCACAGACCTGTTGATAAGTGGTCAAATGTTGGATCAATTGTCTTCAAAGACGTTCAGGTAAACAACAAAGCTGATGCTGATACATTACTCTTGAACATAAGATTTCATAGTCAAGTTCACATGAACAACTGTAACCAAGATTCTCAAACCCTGAGCCGGTCTTAAAATTTTGGGGGCTATAGACGATTTAAAAAGAATTTCTATAATTTGAGGCCTATTATTATTTATTTATTTTTACAAATTTAGGAGCCTATTTATATATAATTTTTTTCAAAAATTTTGAGAGCTTGAGGCGAATGTTTTATCCGGCTTGGCCAGGACCGGCCTTGCTTGAGATGTCCCAACTGTCCTGAAGAACACCACCTGTGAATTTCAAGAAAGGGGAAAGATTGGAGACTTTGGAGTTGTAGGAAGAATAGGAAGCGGGAAATCAACTTTGATTTTAGGCAATATTTAGGATTGTTGATCCAAGTCGAGGAACCATAGTTATTGATGATGTTGATATTACAAAGATAGGTCTACATGGCCTGAGAACAAGGCTTGTGATTATTCCTCAAGATCCAGCACTATCTAATGGAACAGTCGAGAGTGATTCTAGACCCTCTAACTCAGTACACTGATCTTGAAATATGGGAGGTAAAATTACTGCAAAATCTTCTCTAAATTAACTTCAACAAAACTATGAAACCCTCAAATGTGACAGTAGCAGTTGTTGAAAATGGTGAGAAAAACAACAGTCTCGTGCTATTTAGAACATAAGTTGAACAACGTTCTTTACTTTCCACGTCACCAATGTAATAAGGCAGGAAACTGCAAAACGTTTTTCCAGATGAAGCTCAATTTTATTTAAGCTATAAGACAAGATAAGTTTCACTATTGAAAGACTGATTCTTTGACAAAAGTTTCGAGTGTGAAACATTTCATTTAACAGACCGTGCTGTGAGTTAGGATGTAACTCCATAAGGAAGCAACGCAGCCGCCACGATCCTGCCTTCCTCATTCAGTATGTTGTAAGTCGATGCAGCATTTCTCTGGTCAGAAAGAGAGAGTTGAATCAATAACCAAAACCAACAGAACCAAAGCATGAGAGGGATAGACATACAGAGTCCAAAGTTTCTAGCTTCATTCCAATTGACTTCACGAACTGACGGACTTGGGGATTCACTGGGTGATTGTATCTTCCACAGCCGACAATTAAAAGCTCTAGAAAGCGTTAAGGCAAAAACATAGAGACAAGAGAGTCATATATATATGTGCAAAAGGTAAAGATTGTACCTGGAATTGGTCGAACAGTCTGGAAGATTGACAAGCTGCATCCATCCATTAGAATAGAGGAGACATGTCAAACGTTTTACCAAAACTTAAGCAACTCTAAAGCTTTCACTCAAGAGAGAGAGAGAGAGAGAGAGAGAGAGGGAGACGGCACCTATCTGTTGTGATCTCGGAGAAGCTACGAGGGCTCCATGACATCAGCAAGTTCCCAACACAGAGCAAGCTCCCATCGTACTTAACCCCATTCACCGTGAAACTCGTCTCATCAAATCTGCATAACCAAAGACAAACCCACCACTACATATCCAAAATCCAAACTTCACCCAACAAAATGGTCGAAAGGTTCCAACTTTATGACGAAACACAAAGAAAACTCAAATCAGGAGAACGAATCAGAGAGAATGGGAGGTGGGTTTGAGATGATTACTCCTGAAACCGAAGTTGATCCTCGGGAACGTTGTCGATGAGATTGATCTGATCGTAGAGAGAGAAAGCTCTTCGTAGAGATGGCAAGACGAGGTTGTGATGCTTGGGAGATCCATTTCTCATGGCTCGAATCAGCTTCGGCAACGTCGCCATAGCTTTTTTTTTGTCTCACCGCCATCTCCGGTCTTCTCCAAACGGTTTATCATTCGAAACGACTAGACTTTTACGAACCCGGTTTATTGGTTTACAACATCTACCATCATAAGCCACTGGTCTATATCGGTTTACGCTAATTAACTGCAGTGATTCAAGGAGTTGTTAATTCGAATTTAGCTCCGGTTTCAGCCAAACCGAGAGTTTTCTAGATCGGGTTGATCAGTTTTGGAATTTAAAACCGTTTACTAAGTCAAATCAGTTTCATATTTCGAGTTTTAAATCACATATACTAACTAACATTGGTTAATTTGATTATCATGGATGAACCACTGGTCTATATCGGTTTACGCTGATTAACTGCAGTGATTCTGGTACATTTACTAAAATTGGAAGTTAAGGAGATGTAAATTCAAATCAAGTTCCGGTTTCAATTAAACCGAGAGTTTTTTTCTAGATTGGTTTAATACAGTTTTGGAATTTAAAACCGTTGTAACGGAATCAAACCAGATTCATCTAACAACACTAAAAGTTGGATATACTCAACTCTTAGCCTATCCACGTCAGCTCAAATAATTAACCTATCACAAAGCTTTAAATTGCCACATCATCTTAAAGAACTAACATCAAATCTGACGAGAGAAAAAAACAAAGAAACTATAACCTAATTGTGACTCTTCTTCTGCTCATACATACGTAACGCTTTGCGTCTGATGACCATCTCTCAGCCAGACCCTTCAGTTATAATCTCTTTTCATCTCCCACACCTTCTCATTCTCCTATATGTAACACATATAAAGTAGCCTAATTGTAGACTGATTCAATTTCATTATCTATTTATCATTTACCTCTTTTTTACATCGCTTCCTTTTCTTTCTTATTCTGTTGCAGTACAGAAACCCATGATCTCCACATTTTTTAAGGGTTTGGAATAGCTGATGAAAATCCATTCGTATGGAGACGCAATTTGTGTTCTATTCTACAAAATCTGATTCTCTTGGTATGTACTATATAGTCCCCTGTTTCTTACCAAGTGTATTTACTCTATTACATTTTTCGTTCTGTGTTAGAATGTGCAGACAAAGTATGATTTGGTTTCCGAATGAGGGATCACGGCCAAACTCCCAGGAAGCTAGGGATTTGGAAGTGTCCTCTAAATTAGTTGAAAGCTACCAGCTTTGCTCTGCAAAACTAAGGCGTCTACTGAAGGTATGACTTCGTAAACGATGGTTTATGAATTTTTCTGATTTTTAAATTGAGCTATATATTTTGTATGTGGTTAATTTTAATGTTGTAGACTGTTTCTCCCAAATCGTTCTACTTGATGGATTCAAATTGAATATTTGATTTCGATTTTAAAACTCACTCATCTTTTAGGTCTCACAAGAAGATGACGTTTTACAGCAGCAATCTAAATCACTTTCATTTACTTCCGAAGATATTCGTATGAGAAGTTTCTTTCTGGTAGTTCTCTACTATTAATATGTCGGTTGTAATCTGATCAATGACTAATTGAAGACATTAAGTAACAGTAACCAGTTGTTCTTTTTGATAGTCGGAGTTATTGGTCGAAATAGATACATTTACATCCAGATCAGAGCGCAGAAAGTAGGAATTCAGTTGAATCTTCCTTGCCATCACACGAGCAGCAGTGTCAAAAGGTTAAGTATAATGATATGTTTCATATTTTCTATCTAACTTTTCCCACCTACTCTACTCAGTTTGAAAGAATCTTTTTTTTTTTGAAAATAAGTTTGAAAGAATCTTACATTGGTTGCTAATCTTATCATCGCTGTTTGATTTATGCGTTAGCTTCTTGCATTAGGACATCTCCAACAAGAAACCAAAATACCGAATTTGGTGTAATCTCATCTCCAACAAAACATCAAATTTGACACCATCTCATCAAATTTGGTGTAATGTAAATAGTGTTACACCAAATTTAGTGTAATAATATACATCACACCAAATTTTTAAAATACATATTTTTATTATGTTTCATTTAATAATATAGTTCCATTGTTATCAAATTTGTAATTAAAAATAAATATATTATGTTATTTGTTTTTTTATTTTATCTTCACATAATTAAAAAAATTAAACTTTTATTTTTATTTTTATATTTATTTTTTAAAATAAATCACTAAATGACTATTATTATTTATCATTTACAAATAATAAAATATAAATAATAATCTAAATGTGACTAAATAATTATTTATCAATTAATAAATAATAAAAATATAAAACTTTAAGGATTGAAAACATCAAATAATATATAATAATACATTTGGTGTAAAATTTGTTGTTATTATTATTATTTTTTTTTGTTAACCGAGGGTCTCAGGCCGGGGCCCAGACATCCCTCGAGGCCCGCAGCAGCCACGTCATTTTTACCCCAGAAATAGCAGGGTGGGCCCGGGTGGTTCGGCGTAGGGGTATATCTGAGGGGGAGGTTCGAACTCGCAGCCCTTAGGACCATTGCGAGCCGCCTCACACCACTCGACCACCAACGTCGGGTTAATTTGGTGTTATTGTTGGAGATGATAAAAAGATTCATGACACCAAAACACCAAATTTGGTGTAATTTCAACACCAAATATGATGTCATTCTTGGAAATGCCCTTATGGCTTATTTCTTTTCTTTCATCATGCCTTTGATATGTGTTGATGTAAGAATTTTACAATTCTTTATGGAATACTCTGTATTGCTCTAAATTTTATGATTGCTAATTATTGTGTAAGTTTCAAATAGTGGCTTCTGTATGTTTCAGTTTCTTTCCGTGATTTGATAGTTTAATGTTGATCTCGTGAGTCGTGATAAAATAGTGCTTGATTATATATATATATATATATATATATATATATTGTGAAATAAAGAAGCTCTATCTCTGAATAGTTAATTGGAAACTCCTATAAATCATTCAAGTTTCTTACTTCACAATGATTTCGTAAATAACATATCAGAAGACATAGACAACAAGTCACTATAATATACTCAGTGATATACACATGTCAGTAATCTATACTCTATATTACTTTCTGTGGGGTCATTCGATTGATTTGGAGATTACACTGATGGCTATTTTAAATAGTTTTTTTTGGCGGCATTTTAAATGATTTATATATCTTAACATGGCTCTCAACCTATCATAACAATATAACCGTAAACAATGAGAATTATTATTAGTCAATTACTATGATTTCCTACCTTCTACTGTTTAATACTTTCAACTGATCACCACTTTGGAATGGTATGGAAAAATAACCTGTTTAACTCATCAATTAATCATAAATCATGTTCACCAATTTAATTTTCCATAATTATGTTAAGATTTGATGAAACTATCTATTAATCTTTGCTTCGCAATAATATATCTACAAAATTTTGGATTCTGACAAAAAAATTTGGTTTATATATGAAACCAAGATTGCATAATTGTAAATTTAGCTAGATTAAGCCCGGTTTTACATTAAGTTTTTGAAGATGAACAGAAAATGGTAATTTTGTAATTTGAAGTCAAAACAAAGTTTAAATTAGTTGTAAAATTAAGAAATTTCTAACATAAAACCTAAATAAGCAAGATAAAATTTATTTTGATAGTATATATATAGTTTAATTAAATTTTTATTCATATACCTTACATTTCTTAATAAAAATTTAATCGATAAAAATATGATGAATTTTAATATTTAAAATTTGTTATCCAAATAATAATTAAAAATTTGGCCTACTAAATTATTTTGATAAATTATTCAATATATATTTATGATATATAAATTTAAATACAAATGCGAAAAAGACCAACTTAAAACGAATCCTAACACCCTAGGAAACTTCCTTTAGAGGTTCTTTTGAAATTTATATATATAGTTGTGCATACTTTGAAATAGAGGTTCTCCACCTGATTAAAACAAGAATCGATCACTGAGAGAAAGGTGTGTAGTACTTGAAAATTTAATGACCAAGTTTTAATATATCTCTCATACATTGCAATTACAAATTCACATGGTTCTCTAGCAACAACTCTTCCAACCAATGGGAAGATACTAATAAACTATGAGAGCTACACATAGCCACATGGAAAGGTACCGACCATCACAAACATCGATCACTTCTAATGCTCTCAGAATAATTTCCAGCTTTCACAGTTTCAGAAACCCATTGTGATGCGGTAGCAGCTTCCACGGTTTAAAAAAAAAACTATTTCAAGAAAAAGTAGTAAATAGACTAACAAACAAAAAATTAATTAAAAAAACACTGGATTTATAGATTAATTCTATGGAAAGAGGATTAATTTAAAAAAGATAATTATCTAAAAACACTAAAAATCATGAAAATAAAATTAATAAAAGGTATATCACTACTATTGTAAAGAGTTTTGCTTAAAGCATCCCTAACTATGCCACACGTGAATTCTAATTTCTATCAGTAAAAAGTTGCTATATCATCAACTTTAACACCAAATAAATTTAGATTCAAAGCCGGTTTAGGTATCAATACGACCTTTCTCATTAGCTCATCATTTAGCCCATCCATCGTATGTGAATGTTCCATAGTAATTAATTTTAGAAAGAATGTAGAAAAGTTAACGACTCAACTTACTACGAATAATATTTTACTTAAACCACACTATTGATGTTATTGGCAGCTTCAAAAAAACCATATGCATCAAATTAAACAACATCAAAACTATACTAAAAGCCAAATAACAAGCCTTCTGAAGCATCCCATGTCGGATGGAAAAATCGACCAGTAGTAATGCAGCAAATGGCCACGTCATCGGCGAGTTAAGTTGGTTTGGGCTTCTGATGTCTTCGGCCTGTTTTATCTGCATGTTTTCAGCCCACAGTCTGCAGATGCTAGCCCGATGTGTTACGTGTTGTTGTCGTAACCCTAATTTGTTCTTCACTCACTTTTCGACTTCCATCTCTTCCATCTCTCTTTTCTCTAACCCGTTTTGCCGAGTAATATCGCCATTAACTCCTCTAATCAAACCTTGGCTAAGCTCATTCAATGGATTCTTTCGCCTTCCTCTCCATTTTTCTATTTATAAATCTGTTTTCCTAGCTTATGTTTCCATCAAAGTTGATAATTTTCTCTCTGACATTCATCGCGATGGAACACACCGGCAAATATTCGATCTCCACCGACCGCAAGACCAGCGAGAAGACCGTCGACTCCTCCGCGTCTGTGAAACCAAACGGGAAGTCCATTGATGCCTCTGTGACTGTGATGAAACCTAACGAGAAGGCTGCTGTTTCATCTGCCAATCCGATGAACCCAGACGCTGCTACCGCTCTCTCCTCCGCGCGTGTCGACCAAGTGATGTTGTTCAGAGATGTTTCCCACTGCCCACGCGAAGCTGACTTGAGGTTTCGTTTGATTCACTTCTGGGAGGCTCGCAATCCAAACACGAAAACCCTGATTGGACAAGAGATGCTCCTTATCGACGAAGAGGTTTGTCCGTCTTTTTAGCTTCTTCCTCTTGCTTTAATATTGCTCGGTTGGGAGAGTATGGACTCTTACTTTAGTATTGTTTGATTGGGATATTATTATATTAATCGATGATTTGGATTTATTCACAGGGTACCGTTATTCAGGGTTTTGTCCCAGCCGGACGTGTTGGGACATTTGATCTGGTAGCTGGTTCTGTGTATAACCTGAGCAACTTTTTTGGATCCAGAAGCAAAAATCAGTATCGGGTTGCTGATCATGTCGCCACCGTATCATTTTCTTGGAATACTTCTTTGGCTGTGGTTGAGAACCCTCCGGTTTTGATTCCCGACGATAGGTTCAGGTTCCACAACTATGAGGAGTTTAAGGCCAATTGCAACTCGAGGGGTGATCTTTATGGTAAGACATGTTTGAATATTTAGTTTTGATGACACGTTTGGTATAATTAGAGTTGATGTTTGATGTCTGAGTATTTAAATTTTTCTATCTCAGATTACGTTGACCACATGAAGCTGGTGAATGGGCAGAGAATCACAGACCATATGATTCTTGACGAAGTTGACATAGCAGAGAAGCGGCATTTATGTGTTCATGTTCAGACACATGAGTAAGTTTGTTCTACTGTTATTGTTTTCATTGTTTTGTATGCTATTTTTAACACATGTTTTTATGTTATGTAGCGGACCGGTGATGAAGCTTTATCTGTGGGACAAGGCTGCAGCCGATTTATGCCAGAAATTCAAGTCGTATGGAAGCACTCCAAGCGTTCTTTTGGTCACCACTGTGAACCCAAAACATCTTGGAGGTTAGTACTCCCTACTAGAGTCATACTCATATTCATAGCTTATTTGTAGTCTTTCAGTTGGAACTGTATTAGGTAATTCTTTTGTTGTTAGATGAGGCCGTTGTAATGCATGTTTTGAATAATCACATCGGTTCATTTGGTATTAACAGTAACCCTTGCTCTCACTTCTATGTCATCGTCTCGGGTGTTTATGGATGTCGATGTTCAGCCTACTAAAGATTATCTTGAATGGTAGACAAATGTGTATTGAGTTATTTGTTCATGCGATTTTTGTTTTTAACATTTCATGTGACTTTTCTAACGTATTTGAGCTCCTGCCTTTTTCTCAGGTTGAATTCAAACTCTGATATTGCTAATAGGGTTGCTGCTGAGGTTGTCACTAAGCCTGAGACAATGACTCTTGAAGAGCTATTCTCTTACATCAAGCAAGACTCTTCTAAGGTATAAGCATTGTTCTGTTTTTACATTCGTTTCCATGCGTGTGGGTACTTACTAAGCTTATTTTATTTTTTCACAATGAAGGTTGCTTGGTTTGAGTGCATGGCGACTATGTATGATGTTGTCCAGGGTTCTGCATGGTATTACATCTCCTGCGGTGGGTGTAATAGCAAGGCGGTCAACGTGCCTACTTCTCTGATTTGCAACAATAAGAAGTGTGTGAAGACTGAAGTCACATGCGTACCTCAGTAAGTGCTGAGTCTTTTTCATCTATGTTTTGTCAGCGTTAGTAGCTAATCTTCTTTCGTTGTAGGTACCTCACGAGGATTTCTGTGTATGATAAGAGTGAATAAGCAGTTTTTGTCATTCTTGGTGATGCTGGCAAGGAGCTGACTGGTAAACATGCAGCAGAGTTAGTTGCTAATTACTTTGAGGTACTTTCAGACTTGACTATATATAGCAAATAGGTTGGTGTTATGGGAAGTAGTTAGGACATCATCGATTCAGATATTATCTCAACTCATGTGCATTTTGCTTGGATGTTAGGCTAATGGTGGAGTAGGAGCTGATCACTGCGTGCCTGTTCCGCAAGCTTTGCTTGATACAATAGGGCAATCACGCAAGTTCATTATGAAGGTCTCGGATCATAATCTGATAGGCAAGACTCAGACTATAACTGTCACCAAGATACTCCCACCAGAAGCCTCGCTGCCGTCGACCGTAGGTGTCGAGTCTGGTTCTTCAGGAAGCTCTGGAGATACTGCAGGTGATAGGGCTAGAAAAGCCGATGAGATCCTTGAGGCAGATGAAGCAAAGCGTCCCAAGAGTAACTAATGTGTTTTCTACTTATCTTCTCATGAAGTGATTGTTTTTGCTGCATTCCAAGACGTTTTTTTTTATGTTTCTCTTATGGTTTTGTGTTCTTTTCATTTCAAACTTCTGGCTTTTGACCTTTATATTTAAGTTTTTGAATACAATTTCATTATATGGTTTTTACTTATTGTATTATGATCTTTTTCATAGTGCGTAAAACTTATTAAGTTTGAATATGTGTTAGATTCTCGATCATATGTGAGGCTGTTGTATCCATTCTCTATACATTAATTAATATAACCTTACTCTCTTCACGTAAGATTATTTCTAAGAAGTGATACGATTTTTTTGTTAGTTATTTTGAATAGTTTTGTTTCCATTAATTCTCTCAGTCATATATTATAACTAAGAATTAAGATATCTACTCATTTAATTATCCTAACTCTAGAAATCAATTTCTTACCATTAGACAAGCATCACGCTCACACAATCTGTGAGAAAATGTTCGATCCCATCATGGCATCTTTGAAGCTTGGTACACCATTGAAGACGTACTATCATCTCCTTTGCAATCACTCCCCATCTCTCTGCACATATTAACAAATTATTTTGCCAACGGACATGAAGAAATAACATCTCAACCAGCAATAGTAGTTCGTATTATTAGGCTTTGGCTTATCATAACTCAAACCAACGACATGCTCGGCACTGCCTTCATAGCAGTTCGTATTATTTATCTTTCAAAGGTTATCGACATCTAGACCATCGATCTTATTCATCAATCTTACACATCTTTCAAATACCCCACAAGCCTCATAGATCCACAGAGATTTGAAGCTTTACGTATCTCAAAGATAACCAATAGTCTCAATTTGTAGAGATAGTCAAAGATCTAACTTTTGTAAATTTATCAGTTTAGTCTTCACTAATTTCTTCTTCAGATAGCTTTGTTCATTAACTTAGATTGCATGTTCTTATTTTCATTTTTTTCCTTACTTTAAAGATCTAAATTTGGTTAACTTTTCCAGCTAGCAACTCTGATGAAAGCAAAGAAGCAGTCAACACAGCTCAACCAGCCACAACAATTAGCGGTCAACACAGCTCAACCAGCCACATCACTAGGCACTCAAGATAGCTCAACCTCAGGAGTAACTAATGTAGACGAGCTAAACAGAGTCGAGCTCAGAAGCTACCAATTGATACGCATTGAGGAGCTGGAAGAAGACATCGATCCAAATTATATGCATTATCTGAGAGCAATAAGTGCATACGACTCAGTTCAACCACAGTCAGCACGAGGAAAGTGTCGTGGTCGTAAGGGTCGACGCTAAAACATCTACCTAATATTCCTAATGCTGTGATATTTGTATTACCATTGCTTCACTAATGTTTTATTTGCTTCAGTATGCTATATTTGCCGAATATAGGCAGAGACTTAGTGAACAGATCGGCCGAATTGTCACTGGACCGAACCGTTCCAGTGCTTAAGTGTCGGACATGAACTGAATCTAGACAGTAAACTCACGGCAAAACTAATGTCCGGTCTAGTATGGCTAGCCAAATACATTAAGGCTCCAATGGCACTTAGATAAGGTATTTCCGGCCCGAGCATATCCTCGTCCGGCTTCCTTGGTCCGAACGGATCCTTCTCAAGGTCTAAAGACCTCACGACCATAGGACTCGACATGGAATGAGCCTTGTCCATATTGAACTGCTTGAGTATCTTTTCTGTATATGTCTTTTGATGCACAAGGATTCCATTATCCACATACTCAAATTGCAGTCCCAAACAGAAC
>NC_027751.1:26403007-26403508 GCF_000695525.1 Brassica oleracea var. oleracea
ACTTTATAAGCAAAAATATCATCGACGTCGATATCATTTCTGTTCCATTTCGTTCCAGACATTATATGGTTTATAGAGATCTCTTGATTGTCCGGCCCTTGTGTCCCATGAAATTCGGCGTCCCGAACCCCATCATTTGGAACGGTCGGATCATTTGTCATGGCCGGCTCACTTGGCACAACCGTCTGGGTCGGCTCGGCCGGTCCATCGATGTTCTGGACGGTTTCCTTGATACTCTCGGATCCAGCACCTCTCTTGGACTTCCGAGGCTGTTTGTCTTTGGAACCAATTGGTCTGTCACGTTTTAAACGTTGCTTAGACTCTGTAGCTACTTGACATTGTCCATCTTGGACGTCTAATCTTATAGGTGCATTACAAGCCGGGATATGTGATATTGTCACTCTATTTGGGTCAGCAAATGTATCTGGCAGTCTATTAGCTAGCTCTTGAAGATGTATTATCTTTTGGACTTCTAAATCACAATCTTTAGTCCGAGGATCT
>NC_027751.1:26405451-26405785 GCF_000695525.1 Brassica oleracea var. oleracea
TTTTCTCAAGTAACTCTTCTTCGGTTACTACTTCACCACAAAGTCTCAGCATCGAGACAGTCTTGAACAAGACCGGATTGTACTCATCCACTGACTTATAATCCATGAATCTTAGATTCTTCCAGTCATTTCTAGCTTTTGGGAGTAACACCGTTTTCTGTGTGATCTATCTATGCTGTAAAGCATCCCAAAGCTCTAGTGGATTTTCCATCGTAATGTACTGATCTTTTAGACCTTCAATGAGGTGATGGCGTATAATACTTATAGCCCTGTACCGATTCTTATCAGTCTCATTGTTGTCCTTGATGATTGTATCACCAAGACCTTTTGACCT
>NC_027751.1:26405905-26410498 GCF_000695525.1 Brassica oleracea var. oleracea
ATCATTTCAATTTAGGTTCACAATGTGATCATGTGGCCGCATGGTATAACAAGCTCGGCCACAAACTTGTCTTACGCATCTATGAAAAAACAATCAATCTAAACGACCATGGAGCGGACAAACAAGCCGCACGGCTATGTGGACAAGCAATAGGATCGGACGTGTAAAACTAAATTGACCATGGTGCGAACAATCCTAACATTTGATTCTACATGTACCAGGGAGATTAATGTCACACGGCTATATGAATTTAAATTCAATCAGATTCGAATTCGTATGTTTTCTACATGCTGGTCGATTTCATTAATCAATGAGAATGCAATCCAATTCAAATTCATATGTAATGCAAACAACCTTAGCAATTGATTTATGAATTTAGGGTTTCAACTTTAAAACTAAGGCTGCCGGTTTAATTAAAGGTTTCAAGGCCTTTAGGATTCAAGTTCTAGATCAGATTTCAAGTTCGAGATCAGATTACTTCAATCAATCTAACAATCCTAAAACCTCAAACATCAAACATTCAATCAATAAAAATCGAATTCAGTCCTTTAGGGTATCGATTCCTAAATTAGGGTTTCTCAAAATCAAATCAGGAACAACCAATTCAAGTTCTAAGGAATCGATTTCTATCTTTCTAGTTAGGAGATTGCCGATTTTAATCTTGTAGATTTTAGGGTTTTGATCAAGATCAAAGTTTCCATATTTATGGATTAGGGTTTCTGATCAATCTAGGTTCTCAGATTAAGTTTATACCTCTGTTTTGTAGGGGTTTAGAACCGGACCACCTTTAGAGAGAGAGAGAGAACGATCGGATGCTTCCTGCCTCCTATCGGGTCGCGGATGGGACGATCGCGGGCTGGACGTGTCTCGGCTGCGAGCTGCGCGGAGATCAGGTCGTCTTGGGTCGATCGCTTCTTCGGGTTTGATCGCGAGCTGGACGTTTATTCTTAGCTGAGAACGTGATCTGAGAACTCCTGGGTTTCAAGAGGGATCAAGTGTGTTCTTGAATGAATTAAGAACAAGATTAGGGTTTAGGGTTTTTGGGTTGTGGTCGCCGGTTTTAGCTTTTAGGGTTAGAGGTTTCGATTTGTCTCAGGGATCTAGAGATGATCGTGCTGATAACGTGTTGTAAAAGAATGGGGAATTTGTCTGTGTCTTATTAATGAATCAATAGGGGTTCCTTATATAAGGATTACAAAGTATAGGAAAAAGGAAATTATCCAAAACCTAATACAACATGAAATAGGAAAAGATCTAAAACAGATAAATGGAAAACGTCCTAAGATCTAAAGTCGGCCAAGACATAGCCGATTCTCTCTCCTCTTGGACGCCGACTCTTTCTCCTCTTGGACAAGGCCACGGCTGGGCCTAGACATGGTCATTGGTTATGAGCTATCCACATAATGATTTATAACAGATAATGTAATATTACATGTGGAACACATTGTTCTAAATCATTTCTAACCCGATACTTATTGCGAAAATGGCAGAGATTAAAAATATGTTTGTGGGGAAATGGAACCCTGGTCCACTAGCATATATGCGGGCTCCTCTACCACTAGAGCAAAGACACACTTTGCAAACTATTTTACAAACATATTAAAAATAACCAGAACCAGTACTATATTAACAAAATTTTAATCGCGAAAATGTCGTATATTAGGAATATGTTGGGGCGAAAGTTCAAACCCTGGTTCAGGAGCATATACGAGGGTTACTCTACCACTAGAGTGAAGACACACTTTGCAAACTTAATTGCAGAAATAATATATATAATCAGCAGTTGAAATCCACTGGGAATTGACAATAACGTCAATTCATAAAGTCTGAGTGTTTCTTCTTCCTTTTAACGAGGGAAACTTGAGAGTCTTTTTCTCTTCTAACTCTCCTCTGTGATCGCAGCGAATCTTTCCCGCCATGTCTGAACAAAATCGTTCTTCTACTGATCGACCTCGGCGTCGGAGGTTCAGCCAGGTCGATTGCTCATTCGGAGATTTCTATCAATCCCGATCTCAAGTTCCGTTCGTATTGTTTGACGAACGTCTCCAAAGAAGCCGGCAACTTTTCTCCAATAACGTTTCTGCCGTCGAAGGATACTCTCGCCGTCATCCTAATGAGGAAGCCGCTATCGGGTATCGCTCTCTTTGCCTCCGAGGGTTTATAGTTCAGGGTTCTTTAGATCCTAGGGATTCAGTTGTAGAGGAAGTGTTTAGGATGATCGATAGCATAGGTTGGTCCTACACTGTGATGCATGTGCATCCATTCTGCCCTAGGGTTGTGAGAGAGTTCACCTCAAACAAACCCTTCAATGATGAGGGTGTTCTTATTCGAGGATATGTGTTCCAATTTACTCCTTCGGTGATCAACCGCTTGATGATGACACCATCTGTTGAACACTCTTTTGAGTGGGAAGAAGTTGATCTGAAGCTTGCCATATCACACCTCACTGGAGGCCGATGCTCGGGATGGGCAGGGTTCAATCTCAATGCTTTGCTCAATCCCTTTCAAACTCTTTATCGTATTTGTGAGTTGAATTGGCTTCCAGGTCCTGTCTCTGATGCAATGATCAAGAACCGACTCCGCCTTCTGTATGCTGTTGCGAAATGCCACAAAATCAGCTTTGGTGACCTTGTGTATGAACAAGTGATTGAGATGACCCGCAAAACGGACTGGGAGACGAACCTCACATTTCCAAATCTCATATATCAACTCCTAATGCTTCAAAGAGAAGTTCCTTTGCTACCAGGAGACGAAGAACCTATTGGAAGAGGACTCCGTATCTATGGGTTAGCAGGTGACACAAGTGGGCCAAAGGGACGAAGAAGGCTGTATTAGCTTAGTGTCCAAGTTATTTTTTGTTAGCTCCATCACTCTTTTACTAATGTGGCTGATGTATGATCTTTTTGTTTAGTAGCTTTGTCTGAATCCTTTACTAAGCGGTTGTAATGTCAATGACTGTTCTGTTTTTGGGATGATCTTATTTTGTAATGAAATGTTATCTTGGTATTAGTGTCTATATGAAAATCTTTTTCATACTTCTTTATCGATAATAGCTTCATTCTATCTTTTTCCACCAGATACCAAGCATGCTTGAATATGTCTCATTAACTCTGAATAGTAAACAAAATGGTAACGTACAGCCGTTGCGGTAACCGATAGCTCAACTAAATTATCTCAACCTTCATCAACATATAAGCATGAGAAAAATTATGTATGACATCAGGCTTTGTTTGAAAATACTATTATGCTACCATATTTTTAAAACTAATATATTATGTATTTTTCAGAAATCACAGCTAAAAAATCTTCTTAATCCACATGATTTCAGCATTTATATGAAATCATTACAAAATACCATATTTATATCAATCTGCGTATGAAAAGGAAAGTTAACATTCTTAACAATGTTTCTTTTGAAATAAACAGTCGAACTCTTGCTTAATACCCTGTTAAAAACGATTCTCTCAAAAACCTATATCTCTCTTGCCTAAGCCAACAGACGCTCTCTCCCAGCTTTTCACAACTATTATCCAGAAGCTCTGTAAGCTAAATACAATCAATATTAACTCAACATATTAGAAAGCAAGTATCTGTATTGATATATCTGATCTGCAGCGAGTTGGTTGTAATAATCGCTGCCCAAGACTAGAATGGATAGCACACTCTCCGCCCAAGCCATATCACTTGCAGGTAAACAATTCATCTCCTGCTTCTTTCTCTGCAATGTTTAATCGAAAATAAGCCATTGCTAAATCTCAGTACTGATTCGAATTGTTCAGCATAGAAGCTTTTATACTTTTCGTTGCTTTTAAGCTAGGCTCTACTTTTAAAGTTTATAATTGTTTGAGCCTATTTGTTGCGTTTATTATCTTTGCCACAAAACGTTATTCAAACCCTTTATTTATCAAAGATTGGATAGATAATTACATAAAGAAGAATTATAGACTAAATATATTATAATACTGAGAAAGACTTGCAAAAACCGACTCCAGACCAATGCCTATCAATCTTCAAACGTTAGTGGCTATGTAGGTATTCGTTAGGATTTATTTTGTTACATAGCCATATGACTGTTAGGCAGTAGTCCGAACAGCTTGAGTTGGTTTGTCTCACGTCGACCTAATTACTTTGAAGCACAGTTGATGCTGTAAATAATAGAAAATAAGAGCAAAATATGGAAAAATCAATAAAAAGGCGTAGTTGTAGATTTGAAATTTACAAAATATAAAAAATTATAGAATTGATTTGTTTAGAAAGATTGATTTTCTAGATGAGAGTAAAATTATATAGTTTGAGTTTTGAAAAATTTGTCCACATTCTCATTATTTAAAATAAATAAATGTTGATATCAAATTAATTGGCTCATCCTTAATCCTCTACATATTATTTTAAATCATAAAACATATTAGCATCGGCAAACAACTCCAAATAAAACACTTTTAACACAATGTTTTTACTGATTTTATATCTAAGAATCAATAGGAATTTATTGTTATTCATAATAATGTGGTGATGACGATCCAACAGAACGTATATATTTTTTACTCGACTAACATATTGTAGACCAAAAAGCAATACATGTTCGTATAATAA
>NC_027751.1:26410993-26413355 GCF_000695525.1 Brassica oleracea var. oleracea
TATCACAAACTACAATAAGATAAAAATTAATAGTTAATTATTATACTTTTTTTGCTAATTTAAGATAAACAGCTAATTGTTTTTTACCATGCAAATAATTCAGACGGACACTTGCAAAAAAGGAAACGAGGTCGTCCACGTGGGTCACATACGAAATCGAAAGGTATGTATTTACTCTCAAAAATATTTCTAAGATCAATATCAAAATTTTCTCTACATAATACTAAAACTATGTAAATTTTCAGTTCATCTAATTAATGATCGACCAACATTTAAACAAAAATATTATGACTATAAGTTTATATGGATTATAATATTATATTTTAATCAATACTTATTCATCAAACAAACTGACTTTTCGCATTTAATCAAATAAGGACTAAAAATCATTAAAGCCATAGATCAGCTCCAGAAAAATTGAAGAACATAGTCTACCAGGAGATCTTCAACCATCTCCGTTCTCATGAAAGTAAGTAAAATTCCAAATCTAAAACCTAATTCCATACGTTTTCAGTGATTACTTATCTAATTATTCACATTTATATGGTACTCAATGTTCTAGCGATCAACATAAACAGATGAAAGCTAAACTTCATCTTGATAATTGTTATATCACTACTTCAAGGTACGTCAACTTATACTATGAAATATATAAGCTGATTTCTATTATTAAGATATGTCCACTGATTTACTTCTAAATGATTTCAGGTTCTCACTCAAAGAGATCCCATCACATCCACACGACCTCTTCTTCGGATGTTCACCATCTTATCTATGATTTCTGCATTCCATCTTTTGTATTCTTTTTTTTTTTTGAATAAGAGTTTACATGAGATTGTTCGCAGACTTCTGCTAATATACATGATTTATATCTATCTCCAGAATTTTCAATCCCAACTTATTAAGACTCAAACATTTTCCGCGCGTAGCGCGGACGAAGCATCTAGTATAATTAGTATGAAAATGCAAAAAAAATATAGAAGATCAAATGTTAAATTTAACAAGACAACAATATAAAAAAAATCTCTATCTTCATTTGCTAATGTTGTAGACATTTTAGGATTTATTGATTTTAAATTATGTATAACTTTTAAAAAATTTGTACCAAAAACAACCAAAAGAATTATAAACAAATAATCTGGGCGTAGTCCGGACAAACCCCCTAGTATTCTTAAAAATCGGTTTTAAACAGTATATTATGAGTATTATTATGTATTTTGTTTGGCAACAAAAAAAAAATTGCATATTTCAACATAACTACAAACTGTAAAGCAAAATGCGTTTTTTTCCTGTATTTTCACGTCATGAAAGCTTTTTGTTTAAAACGTGAGACAATAGGTTTTTGCCAGTTGTTAAGAAAAAAAAAGAGGTTTTGCCAAGTAGTAGAGAGAGATAGAGACACTTGGTCATGGTCCAGGACCAGTTTGCTTGCCTCCAAAACTGGAGTGACAGTGAGTTTGGTGGAGGAAACAAAATCCATATTTAGTCCAAAAAAAAAATCCACATAGTACTCTGTTCTTTTCTGCTGTAATTATTGTAGTTTTACCTTGGATTGCTTGTTGTCATTTTTTGACTTTGGTTCAGTGTTTGAGTAGCGATAAGTTTTGTTGACAAAAGTGGAAAAGAGGAAAGGTACACCGTGTTCAAGTCTTTATCGCTGACTGCTTGTGTCGTCTTTCAATTTGATCTAGCGATTAAGAAAGCCACAACTAGATCAGAAAGGATCCAGCGTTTTTGTATAGAATCAAGTTGAAGTTGTGATAAATAAAAAAGAGATTGTGGTGCGATGATAGACAACTTGTTAGCAATAAGAAATAACAACAAAAAGTCAAACGTAATGACTTTATGGTGTTGATTATTAGGATTTGGAGATCATAACTTGTGTCTTTTTATTAGATGAGAAGCAGAAGTGTGATTTGTTCGATTAGTTGTATAAATAAGCAGTTATTTTTATCTAACGTTCACAATCACATGCAGTTTGGGTTTTGTTAGAGTACCTTTATCTCAAGTTTCTAGGGTGGGATTTTAGGAAAAAGTGGGTGTGGACCCCACTGAAACCAGAGAAAACTGATATCTTGCATATTTCCATTATCTTATCCATTCATCCATGTGCATTTTGATCATATAGACTAGGATTTAGTCATGTTTAAGTTACATTTTGCATACATGAGTCTCTATCAGGTGTTTGAGTGCCACATGGAGTTCTTAGGGCTATTTGGATGCATTTGGAGCTCAAAGGAGGTGAAATATGTGATCATTGGACGAGCAGAGCAGGGGAGCGAGCGACGTCATGAGGTCGCTCCAAAGCACCTCTCAGAGCGACCTAGCTGGAGCGACCCCGTGAAGTCGCTCGCCATATTCA
>NC_027751.1:26417306-26423814 GCF_000695525.1 Brassica oleracea var. oleracea
TTTCTTAGATATATTATGTGCAATGTCAAGGCTACTTGTTTCGAGAGTAAACCACCTTAAAGATCATATATTTTGAATCTCTTGACTCACCTAAATAAAAGCTTTCCCGTACTCAACCAAATGATTTGGACTAATTGACCATTTGCAAGAATTCACCTGATGTTTTGTGCTTAATGAATGTGAGAGTTGGTTGATTTGAATGTGTGGATGCTTGATGATGAGTGTAAGGGCAAAAAGAGTTGAGATAGGCCTAGAGAAGCTAGAGTGTAACAAGAGAGTGTGCTCATGCTGGATTAGATGTTGAATCGAATACTAGTTGTGTTTCTTTTGGCTATGAGCTCCCACCTTCAAACCTCTCTCCCTATGAGTTCTAGAAAGTTCACTTGTGGAGAAGTAAAAGAACAAGTTTGGGGGAGTCTCCAAAAATCGCGAAACAGGAGACGTCTGTTGAACTGTTCGTAGACTCCACTAACACGTGGCGGCCTGCGATTGGTTTGATTTTAATTTTTTTTTTAAATCAGGAAAACATAAAAAATAAAAAAGTAAAAAAATAAGAAACGTATATGCGATAACGATGTTCTTAAATCCTTGATTCATATGACAAGAAAATTTACAAACATATAAAATAACGTCAGAGAAGTAAATTAAAGAATACCTCACAGTCGTCTGGAGATCAAGCCCTGTCTGTCCCTCTGCACCTTATTGTTTAGATCAAGCTCAATTTCTTTTAATTTTAGCTCTAGATCTGTAATTGTGTTTTGAGTCCTTTTTATCTTTTTAACACTTTGCCTTTGGCAGACTAGGATCAAGGTAATCTTATATGCATCTCATCATTCAAGTAATGACATTAACATTCTTATAAAAATAAGTAAATGGAATAATTATCACACAATAAAGTTCCAAAGCTGCAAGCAGCCTCATATTTTTCCAGATAAAAATTATATTCATATATTTCCTCAAGATAATATTAAAATATTACAGTCGGATAAAATTTTCATACATAACATGAAGTTCTAACTTCTAAGCAAATACATATTTTAACCATAAAGATTTTAAAATCAATAAAATGATGATGAATCCTCTATCTTCTTCAAAACATCGAAACGGCCATAAAATAAATCAGACGAGCAACGATTCTCCTCCTCTCTCTTCGATTGGTTCGTCGCCATGAAAGATACAAAAAATCCTGACGATTCACCAAAACCCACTTGCTCATGCAGAGTCTTATTCCCATCCACACGTAACATCTCCCTCACTTCCTCTTCTTTAGCCTGACCGATCGATCTCTTGAGGAACTGCTTAAACCACTTCACCGAGTCTTTTGGGTAACGTTTTAGACCGTTGACAAAGTCAACATAGTAAAGACCAAATCTAGCAGTGTACCCATGTTCCCATTCAAAGTTATCCATCATTGACCATGCATAATATCCTCTTACGTCACAACCATCTTCACTATAACCATATTATAAGTTTTAATCAATAAAAGAATTAACGATTTTAATTGAAACGTATATATAGATTGTGAGAAAGATCGAGAACTAACACTATAGCTTTGTGAAGTTGTTGGATATGTGTGTCATGGTACTCAATCCTAAATGTGTCCTTAAGAATCTCTTCTCTTGGTTTTGTACCATCGTCATTATCGTTGATTCCTGCAATTCATAATCAACATAGGTTATAAGAAGTTACGTCAAAAAATTGGAAAAAAACTCAGACACAATACTGCAAATAATTTATTTATGTTTTATACAATCCATAAAATAGAAGTTTTCTAACCATTTTCTTTGATGTAGACTGGAATGTTATTGTATCTATCTTTGATATAGTTTAGAACTTTTCTCAAGCCTTGTGGATGAGACAATATTAAACCTCTCTCATCCTGTAGAAAATAATATAAATATTAAAATCATAGGATGATATTTTATGTTGCACTTAGAAAATAATAGTAAAGAAATGAAATAAAATAATAGTCATGTAAAAGAAGTAAGCGTGGCACGTACCCCGGGTCCGATAATGTGGCCACTGTGGTTAGTCACTGTTTCAAATAAATTCACAAACATTGTTTAGTTTACCATCTTATCTACATGTATAATATATATTAAATTGGCATGGATCAATATTTTATAAGTAATTAATTAGCATCATGCTTACGTACGTTTCCATTCGACGTGATGATCAGTCTTGAACCGAGGCTTTGCTGGGTCGATCTCAGGAATATGAGTAGCGAAGCGTGCTGTATAGTAGTTTATTCCCACAAAATCTGATGAATTTTTTAACATGTTTGATTCCTCCTCAGTAAATGAAGGTAACTTATCTCCCGCGTATTTTTTCACAATCTCTGGATAATCTCCATGAATCACTGGATCAAGATGCCTATTTACACATAGAACCCAAATAAAAATTAGATAATGAGTATAAGCAGACTTATTCAAGATTTTTTGTTTAGATTATTAACTTACCATTCAATTTCATAAGCAAGAGCTCGTTCAGCTGCTTCTTTATCATCAGTAGAGTCGGAATGAAAAGGCTCGAACCATCTTGGTGATAAAACTATCCCAATTTGGCTATCATGCGATATTTGTTTAGACTTTCTGAACTCGTCTACCGCAGCGGCATGAGCAAGAAGAACGTTATGTGAAACAATGTAAGGCTCGGTACTCGAATCGCCCGCATGACACTTTTCGTTTACCCATGATGAGCATCGACCAGCCGCCTTGTTACCTTGGTCGTAACCCGCAATAGTCATGATGTACGGTTCATTGATCGTTGTCCACATCTTAACTTTATCTCCAAACTCTTCGAAACAAATTCTTGCAAAATCTCGAAAGTCTTCTCTGTTTTGATAAGAAGTCATAAAAATAACAAGATTAATCCTATTTTCAATATATAAATATATGTTTTAAAATATTTGATATATTCTAATTAGGCTTACACAATTTTAGTGCTCAAAAAGCCACCATATTCGTCCTCCAAAGATTGTGGATGGTCCCAATGATATAGTGTCATTGATGGTTGTATGTCTGCATGTTCATTAATATACCATTAATTTTATTACTTTAAGCTATACGCACAGTTTTAATTTAATTAGAGGATTTCAATTAACTAGTAATTAGTAAATTAGTGATCTTACCATTAGCAAGAAGTTCGTCGATAAGATCCTTGTAGAATTGTACACCTTCTTTGTTTACTCCATCCTTTAGCTTTCCACCTGTAGATAATTGAAAATTTTACCACATAAATTAACTCGTATAACTGACCAAATTTTTTAATTATTTTCTGTTAGAAGAAAATATAATCATCAAACATAAAAAGCTTACTTGGAATTAGTCTGGCCCACGAGATTGAAAATCTGAAAGCGTCCATGTTTAGCTCCTTCATCAATTTTATGTCATCCTTTTTTTGTTTGTTTATGTCAATATAAAAAACAATATTAACCAACCAAAGCAAAAACGATAACTATATACGGGTCTAGGTACAACGTACGAACTTTTGAGAAAGAAAATTGACTTATCTTGAACTTTAATTTCCTTTTGGCTGGTGATTACAAACTTTAGAAAAACATTAAGTTAAAAATCTAAGCTATTATTATTCAATCAACCAAGCATGTCCTTGTATACAAGATTAGGAGATGTGAATCCTAAATACAAGAAGCTAGATCTATCTAAACAACTAGATATGCCTTATAACAATATACAATATATCGATCTTATCTTTAGTTAAAGATGTACAATATTTGATTTGATTCACATGATTTGATAGTTTGATTTAGTTTTAGTTTTAGATGACAAGATTGACTATTATAGTCTAAAGAAAAAGAGGAGATTGATTAGAGATAGTACCTTATAACGGTGATAAAAATCAATCGCTACATCTGCGTTATGCATCTTCGTCCGTTCTGCAGCAAAAGATTTTAGTTTTAAGTAACAAATAATTAATTAGAGATATGGTCTTGTTCGTATATGAGTGTGTGTTAATCAAGTTCGGTCCGTAAGCTATTGTTTTTGGACAAACCTGGGTAAGTGCGGCTGAAGTGGTCCCATATAGCTGGAGACTTGCCACCTTCATCTGTTGCTCCTTCGTACTGCATGAATATAAACAAAAATAAATATTATTTTCATCGAAAAGCTATTTTAGGATGACATATATAACATAATTTGTTATAACCAAAAGAAATTTAACTAGATAATTAAGAGCAAGAAGATGAACGATTATATACGTAGGGTTTTAATTTTATGAGCATCAAAAACTTTTAGAGTGCCCACTTAACAGGTAAAGCCTACACATATCATCAATCTTTTTTTTAGATTATTCTTTAATAATACTTTAATTATATATTTTCATTTTCTATATTTTATTATTGCATATCATCAATCTTTCTTCACATTACTTAACTATAACATACAGATTATGATCGATAATACCGCAAAAACAAATGTAGAACGAAATATGAAATCATTATAGCGACAAAAGTTAGCTGCAAACATACAAAATATCAGAATAATTCTATCACTAATGTATTGATAACAGAATGATTAGATTTTATATAATAATATGATTGCTAATCACATAACTATTCCGCCATTGAAAGATCAAAATCATTAAAGTCACCTGATACGCAGACGCAGCCGTTCCAAAAACGAATCCATCAGGGAAACTATGTCGATCTAATGTTCTAGAATCGATTGTGTTTGCAAACAATGAGATTATCGAAAGGATGATGAAAAAACGAGATCCCCTAGCCATTTTTCTCTTTATATCTCTATTTTTTTGTTTGGTGTTTTTTTTTAAGATTTCAAAGGGATATATTGAAGAGAGATTTACTCTTTCTTATATAGAGGTTTTTCCTCGTCCAGTAATAGACGTCATCTACGTGGAAATATTTGGACATAGATATCATATTTAGATAGAGAGATAACTTATAGTATTTTTCTAATATATATCTTCGGATATTTCTTTCCAGTTTAAGACTATTATGCATATAAAATAGGTAACCAATTCCATTTTGGGTTCTTAGTTTTTACTATCACTGATAGTACCAACTAAACGTCAGGAACTTTTTGTCCAACGTCATCTCTGAATGCGCCCGTGATCAGTGCTCACGTTCATCATTGTTTGTCCGAAGAATTTCATGATTACTGTCATGATATACGTACCATATCTATGTATAGTGCTGGTGTTGAATGTGTTCAAAATCGTGGCTACGTTCACTGTTAATATATCCGGCGAAGACTGCATGTAACGCTTACCATATCACGTGTAATGTTTGGACATATTAAAATGCAGGGTAGAAAAAAAACTACAAGCCATTGGCGTTTCATGTGTGTATGTTCCACACACCTTCATGCGCTTGCAAGTTTTTTTGACCAATATTTTGGATTTGTTAATCTTTCCGTTTGTGACCAATATATTTCATGTGTGGATTTTTTATTTAGAATATAAAATTAATATTCTTATCTTGTACGAGTAATTTTTTTTCAAATATCATTTAATTTAATATTCCAACTAGATCTTGATCCGTGCATCTGCACGGATTAGCTTTCATATAGATAAGAATATTAATTTTATATTCTAAAAATTTACGATTAAATTGTAAATGTTTTGGTATTATTCTCTAATTTTATAATAAATGTTATTCCATATCATTTGACAAAAAATATATTAAGATAAACGTGTTGAAATGTGCGAATGTGAGAATAAAGTATAGTATAACTTTAGGCTTTTAGAAATATATGGTGGTATATAGATAAATTTTAATTGATTAGATTTCCTTTTATGATTTCGTCTAAAGGATGCTCTAAATAAAAAATTCACACATGAAATAAATTATGACTTCTGTTTTAATAGATACAAATATTTTATTTCAAATAGAAATGAATATTTGATTCTAACAGAATCTATTTCAAATTATGTAAAAATTATTTTCTAAAATTAATCAATTAAATTATCTTTTTCATCAAAATATAATTAAAAATATTTTATATATTTTTAAATTTTATTATAAATTAAAATAATTTAATTTTTAATTTCTAATAATATTTTATTTTAATCAGAATTTAAATCAAATAATTTTGGAAATAAATTTTAAGAAGATGCCAAAAAAGATTTTCTTATTAAAAATATTCATTTGTATTTCAAATAAATAGATAAAGATTTGGAACATGTTATAATTATATTATACAAAATTTTATAAAATTTATAAGGAATGATCTAAATAAAAAATCATACATGAAATAAGTCATGACTTCTGTTTTAATAGTATACTAGGATTGGATCCGCGCGCCCGCGCGGATAGTTTTTCAATTTTGTATGGTTAACATTTGAGAATGTCCATATTTATATGTTTTTAGAATTTCCTCAACTTGTTTGTTAATGTTTAGCTAATAAACTTATTTCTTATTGAGATTTTTTTTTGTCATCTTACTGAGATTGTTTCTTTTCAACAGCTTGAGTTCCTTGCTTATTTTATTTTGACAAAATAACACTAAAACGAAGCATATTAAAGTTCTAA
>NC_027751.1:26424084-26430041 GCF_000695525.1 Brassica oleracea var. oleracea
AATAAGATGGTTAGTATACAATACTAAACTAATTGTTTTACATTCTCAAACCAAATCTGATTTCTTTCTGTGCAAAATATTAACAGGACCTTCATAAAGTGATACATTAAGATCGTTTGTTTTTTAAATATAGTAAAAATTGAAATTGTTTGTTAGGCGAGATCGAAATCGTTATAAACATTGCAGCTCGTTGAACTCGGTACATGTGAGTTCTTTTGCAAGTAGCATAGATTTTGTTACCCTTCAATCAAAACACGCATCATATTAGATAATAGCAAGAAAATATTAGATGAAGAAAGTGCAGGGAATGTAACAAACTTTTAGAAACATAAGATACCAATTGGTTGGCTAAAACAATCTTGAAGGTACTTCCTCCAAACGATGTGTGTTACTTCCATGAACGTAAACATTTAACTTGAACCTGCCATGAGTTTTTAAAAGGTCTGAGTTTTGTGAGGAGTAAAAGCTGTAATCTTAAACATGTGTTTAGGTTTTTCTGCTTAGAATGATTTTCCTTTTACTCAATAGATATGAGATGTATATAGTTGGCATCGGAAAGTGTAGAGTAAATGAGAAATTATAACAAAATATTTAGTTAGTTATGATATGATTTGAATGCATTCAAAAGAGAATATATGTTTTCAGTAATTTAATATACGTTCCTTTTAAAGAATATATGCGATTTTAAAGATTACCCACACATCTTCATAACGTTTTTGTTATGGTTATTCCGTAGCAATAGGAGTATATTTTGGAATGTTATTGAGTTAACTAAGAAATAATAATTATATATAGTATATTTGTTTTTAGAGATTATCCATACTTGATTTGCAAGTTTTGTCAACTTAATAATAAAATTGTGTTAATTGATTGATATCGTTTTTGTTCTTTATTTTTGCGTAGAAATAAGAATATTTTTAGAATGTTATTAAGGAAAAAAAAATATTAGTATTAATTAATCTAAATATTTTCACCGTGAATATATAATGATATGCACTATATTATTTTAGGTATTAACTAACCGAATTAAGTATATAGAACCAAATAAATTATTTTATACATATTTGATGAACCATACGATTGTTCATACAAAGGAACATGAGAATTGAGAACAAAACTTATATGAGAAACATGTTGTTGATAATGTTACGATCATAATATGACAAACAAATAGACCAATGAACACAACTTTGTTTTTAATGTAATCAAATGAATTTGTATCTATCTAATACTTAGAATGCTATTATCCCAATGGAAATTGATGGTTTAGTCATGTTATAAAAATGTATGTATAAATGTATTTATTGATGGTTTTGATTCAGTAGACCAAGAGACACCGAGTTCTTATCACGATTGCATTAATTGTTTTAGTAATACATAAGTAGATAGTGCAAAGTTATGTTTTTTAGCAAATTTATGGTCTAGGAATGTAAAACGATTTGGTTAGCGATTAATGTAAAACGACCGTGTTTTACAGTAATGGCATAGAATGGTAATTTTTGAAGAAAGCTTAGGGTCAAGTACTAAATGTACTCCTGTTTTAATAGTTTAGATAAATATTTTATTTTTATATTTGAAATAGAAATGAATATTTGTTTCTAAGATAATCTATTTAAAATCTTTGTAAAATGTATTTTTGATAATTAATCAATTTGAATTTTTATTATCATTAAAATATAACTAAGATATTTTAAAGAATTTATAATTTCCTTTTTAAATAAAAATGAATTTTAATTTATAATTATATTTTATGATAATTAGAATTTAAATGACATAATTTTCGGAAATAAACTTTCAAAGATGCCAAAATATTTTGTTAGATTTTAATTTTTAAAATATTAACTTTTATTTCAAATAAAGAAGGTAAGAAATTGGAAGATGTTATAGTTATATTATGCAAAATTTGATACTTTATAAGAAATAGTACAAATAAAAAAATCACACATAAAATAAATCATAGTTTTTCTTTTAATAGTATAGATTTTAATCGTGATGTATTTAGGAAGCATGGGGTCCCTGAAATATTGGGAGCTATAATAAACACTTTATAGTTAGGATTTAATAAATTTTATTTTATTATGAATTTGGGGACTTATTATGTAAACTTTAAAAAAAAATTGAGATCCTATACCAATGTTTCACTTTACTATACTTAAGACCGCCCCTATCAAGAAGACACAATTTCATGAAACCTTTACTGGTGATTCATCTAGAATATATATCAAAATTCAATTATATAACAAAATATTAGCCGAAATATTATTTTTCTGTACATGATTTCTAAATTTGGTAAACAATACGTGTCATCTTTATCCAAAAGCCATACATTTAATATCATTTTAAATTCACTGGTTTTTTTTGTCAACAAATTCACTGGTTATTCAAGAGAAACAACTTTTCATTATATTTTTGGCCAACAAAATTATGATAAGGTATTTTTTTTATGTTATCTTTGGGTCTGATCCTATCCCACGTATGGGAGAAACTGGAGTCGAACTCCATTGGTGAAAACGTTACGAACGAGCGTAGGTCACTAGCCCTATTGGATCACACTTGTAGTTGTCGGGAGAAATGGGAGTCCAACTCCATTGGTGCAAAAAGTTACGGACGAATGTAGGTCACTAGCCTATTGGATCCCAAGTTGTGATAAGATATTTAGTTCAAACTTAGAAATAATAAACTTTGATGGATTTTTAATTTCTTACAAGTTACAGTATCTTAATTTGATAAGACCAGCATCTTTTAAAAATTTGAGTACATATGCATTGAATATGAAAAATGTTGTGGTAGTACTGAAATGAAAACAGCAATAAAATGAATTACTATGGGAATATAATACATGGAAAATAGTTGTATTTGAGAATTATGAGACAAGAAAAATTATAATGTTCCACACAAAAATAGATATGAGCAATAGTCCTTATCACATTCCCATATAAAGGGATGAGAACAAGTAACTGGCAGTGACATGTTTTGCTTTTTAGGAAAATATATATTTGTATAGGAGCAACTAAATTTCCAACATAAGGAGATGGGCTTATACAAAGATATTTTATTTCTTATATCTTTTTCTTGAGATTTGTAATAGTTATCCTTACAAGATTTTAATTATATATCTTTTATATATTAAAAACTGAAGTAGGAAAATAGATATTAAGAAAATTTGTATATTTAAAATAAAAGTTTAGTTAAAACATGTTACATAAGGTTAAAACGTATTTATCTGTTATGTATATATGTGGTTATGTAACTGCCGTATGCTCGTTTTTCACATGATGAATTTCTTAGACCCAAGATGCATAAACACACAAACAAAAATACATAAACAGATGCATCAAACATCCAAACTAAACTTTAAAAACAAAAGCGCAAGAAATATTGCTGGAAACAAATAACAAAGGAAAACATATCCTCTTCCATGATTGATGAGCGCAATGAAATCTTTTATCCAAAAGATAATGATATGTTTAATTTTCGATATTTTTCATCGTAATTGGATTGAGTTCCATTTTCACGCTAAGTTAACTTCGTTACGAAAAGATGAAAAATAAAAGTACTATGACATGTCCAGTTATCAATTACGAGATGAGAACAACTACTAAAAATGGACCCGGATATGTTTGTAGCTGTTCTCATGTTTTGCTTTAATTCCTTTTTCAACACGGATGTTGCATCTCTAAGACTAGAAACAGTCAAACAATTAAACAAATTGCATGCGTAAGTCAAGCATGAAACAAGAGGATCATACGCACAAAACAAACAATGAAACCTAATTAATCTTACACATTTTTACGTTGAAAATTCTGATTAATCACCAACCATTTTTACTTTGATTTATTTTTTGATAAATGGTGTAAAGAAAGTGTAGGTGGTAAAGGAACCTCGGATGAGGTGCCCGCCATCACGACTTCGAGCCCCGGCCACAACGGATTTAACATTCCTTCCGCTGGGGCGCTGGACCCCCTACGGAGGGATAGTTGGGACTGTGGCTGCCCAGATACCAGAGTTATAAAAAAAAAAAGTGTAGGTTTAAAATACAAATATGGTAAGTTTTCGCCCGTGCACAAGTCCTATTAGTTATTCACTCACGTTGTTGGTTAAAATACTAAGTTTAGAAAGAAAAAAACTAAGTTTTATGTATTTATGTAACTTAAGCACAAAATCTGCCGAGAGGATTTTAGTTTTTTTTGTCTTACTATATATGCCCATTCTTAAGTTCTTTTTTTTTGGGAAAATTGTTTTTTAGAGCAAAAAAATGATTACTATGTCTCTTTAGACTAATCTCTATTACTTTATGTCCCATTAGACTAATTTTTTTTCAAAATGGCAGTAATGCCCTTAGAATTGTAATTTTTTAAATAAAACAAATAATGAGTTCGATCATGCGGGATCGATCGATCCGAATTTAGAAGGTCTAACGGATCGATCGATCCTGATCATTATGCAGAACAAAAAACGCGGAGTATATACTGATCGACCTGGTCCATTTCACTCGATCGGCGAATGTCGATTTATATAGATCGACCGATCTCTTAATACAGATCGATCGATCCCGTGCCCAGGAAAGTATCCTAAATCGATTTTTTGGTTTTCTTCGATTATATCCGGATTGATTCCCACTTGATTTGAACCGACCAAGCAGGAATTCAACTCTTTAAACTCGATTTCTTTGGGATGAAACCCATAATTTCTCATTCACGAACAAAAGGGGAGAAAATCAAAGTCTCACCCAAGTTCATAAACCCTAACTCACTCAATTTCACTCTGATTTGGACGATTCTTCGGCCTAACCCATACGATTTCGTGAGCTTTTTACGAATCTATCACTCTTTAGTTCGTTCTGCAAAGGTATGAAACTCTATATCCACTTCTTTCAAGAGTTTGAAAATAGAAAGGTAAAAGGTAATTTTTTTGAGTTTGTTAGGATGTTTAGGCTTCAATCATGTGTTAAGGTGATGATTAGAGACGATTTTGTGCACAACCCATGGCTTAAATCATATTTTTTGGATAGATTTAGGAATTTTAGGTTTTGTTCTTAAAAAAATAAATCAAAACACCCGAAAATTGGAATTGATACAGTGAGAATGCTAATTCTTTTAGGTTTTGTTGACATTGGTTATTGATAGAGTATTAAGAGACATTATTTAACTGAGCTGTGATATTTGTTATTAATAACTATTGTGTTGTATTGTATTCAATTTTCAGGTATGGAGTTGGAGTTGCCTAGTCGTTTATACGGTGAGGGGTTGGAACCTCAGGTTAAGAAGATTGATAACAGCTGCCGACTAAAACTTCTCGAGTTGCTGAAGGAAAAAATGGAGCCAGAATTCGATGAAGTTATGAAAGATCCCATTTTCTCGTATTATGGCTATCCAGAAGAATGATCTGAAGTTTTCAGCGAAGTTGGTACACTCTTTCTTGTGTAAGGAGTTGATGACACGCAAGAGACATGAGAAGTGGTTCACTTTCGCTAGGAGGCCTTTGCGTTTTGGATTGCAAGAGTATCATGCTGTCACTGGTCTGAAAGTGAAGCAAGAGAAGAACAGTGGGTTAGTGACATGGAAAGATGATGATGGTTTTTGGAGCAAGCAGATAAAGACAAATGGAAAAATAAACTTGCAGATCATAAAAAAGAAGCATTTGGAAGAGAGCAATACCTGGGCTTGGGTTGATCGGGTGAGACTAATATATCTTTGCGTTATTATGGGTGTGGTGATGGGGAAGGATGAGAAGGTGAATATCCCGCATCTGTACATGAAGTTGGCGATGGATTTGGAGAATCTTCGGAATTACCCATGGGGTCTGTACTCGTTTGATTTCCTTCTGAAGCAGATTGATAAAACAAGGCATAAATTGGAGCAGAAGGAAGGGTATCTGATGGAAGGATTCTTGTTTGGTTTCCATATTTGGATAATGGAAGCTGTTCCTGCTTTAGGAGAGATTTGTGGCACAAAAGT
>NC_027751.1:26430205-26433042 GCF_000695525.1 Brassica oleracea var. oleracea
CAACTGATTTTGTACAGAAGGATGAGAAGAAAGATGAAAGAGTGGATCACATTTTGGATATGATCAATAGAAAACATGATTGGAACAATCATGTTTAGGGAGTAAAAGAAGCTACGAGCTCCGAATTTGAGGAAGCTGGCGAAGAGAAATGAGAGGATCAAGCAGCTGATACTGAGAGGGGTGAAAATAGTCATGTTGCAAAGAATGTTGATGGCAGAGCTGCAAGGAAGAAGAATGTCTTGTGCCAGCTAGCTGCTTCATCAAAAGGGAATATTGACACAGATATGAAAAACTTCTTGGAGGGTCTGGTACAAGCTTCTTTTACTACTTTTGGGGAGAAATTCTGTCAGCAGTTCTCGGAAAGGTTGGGGAAGATTGAGACTGAGGTTACACAACTCAGGACAGCTTCAGAGAGAACTGAGCAGTTTGAGACAATTGTAACCGACAGGTTGGGGAAAATTGAGGCTGAGGTTACACAGCTCAAGACAATTTTAGTGGTGACTGAATTGGTGGAAAGAGTGATCAAGCAAGCGGTCCTAGCATGACCAAAATGAACACTGATCCTAGCACGAGCAAAAAAGGCACAGCTCCATCAAAGAAAAGGTAACTACTAAGAGAAAGCGTTAAAAGTTGTTGAAAGTTTGAAAGTTTGGAACTAGCCATTAGCTCTCAGGCCGACATATGACGTTACAGATGAACCTCCAGCAGAGCTTTCGGTAAACATGGGAGCATTGTTTTCTCAGATGTTGTTTGAAAGGAAGTTTAGGGGTCTTCGTCCTCTTGACAAGAAGCCTTTGGATGAGTCTATTGGCAGTCTACTTACTCAGATCTTCAAGCACCATGATATAAATCTTTCGGATACTCCTTGTGTGGATACGATTGACAGATTTGATGCCCAGTTCTTCCTAAACACCAAGATCCTCCACTCTAGTAAAATTTACCGTTTTACCATGCCTGATGGGACAATCCTTCATTGCAAGCTTCTACAGCCCGCTATTACATCTCTGACGTCTGTGGAGAACATGGAGTTCATGCCTCCTACTGAAGTTCTTTACACGCCTCCTCCACCAGCTTCAAAACGTCGTCGTGGTTCCTCTTCTTCGGGTCCTGCGCAGACACAATGTGAGGATGATACTATTCTAGATATCTCAGTCGATCATACTCCAGACCCTTCCATGGAGTATTTGTTACCACCCTATACTAGTCAGTTTGATTCTGGACGCACCACCATTCTCAAGCTCTCAACGATGATGCAGACTGTGTGGGGTGCACTTGCAAAGATTAGATGTCCACCTACTCCTTCCTGCTGCCGCGCTCCACAGATTTTAGAGGCTGCTGGTATGGCTGGAGACACTCCTGATGTTGTTGGACCTTTGGATGAAGACGACGCAGGAGATGAACCATCTGATGAAGCAGCCGATGCAGAGCGAGGTTCACGCCTCCATAGGAGCAGACGAGCACCATGAAAGTGTAGGAGCTGCAGTCCTGACAACCACCAATGATCAGTATCAGTTATATCTTTCCATTGTATTCCACCGTTTTTTTTTTAATTTTCTATGTATTTCGAATTCGGATCTGGGTTGTTTTCATGTTTTATATACTCAGTTTGGATTATAACTTTTATTAATTATATAACGTATAGTGAGTTACCATTCTATTAAGTATAGTCATGAAGGAGAAGATATATGCAGGTTTTGATCCTATTCTCTCAGTTTTGATGAGTTAAATTCAGTTCAAATCAAGTGGGAAAATCTGTCGTAGAGATTTATCAGAGTCTGGGATCGATCAATGGGTACGAGATCGAGCTTTGCCGATCGAGAGAACTGTACCAGGTCGATCAAAAGATAGTCTGTGTTTTTTGTTTGTTCTGCATATTGATCCAGATCGACCGGCTGGATCGACCGGTTAGTCTACAGATCGATCGATCCCGACGGATCGGACATCACAGTTTGTTAAACGGATCGATTGACACAGATCTTCTAACCAAGTTAATACATCATGAAAATTAAACAAAGTTCTCCCAAACTGAAACAAAGTTACTAAAATTCAAGCAAATATAGTCTGAAAGATTGAAACAAAATTGTCACAAACTGAAACAAAGTTACTAGAAATCAAGCAAATGAAGTCTGAAAAACTTTCACTAAATTGTGAAGAACACAGCAAACAAATCCACTATATTGGCATCTTGCAAGTTGCTCTATTATGACCACCAAGACCACATCTACTGCACTTACGAGACTGACCCCCCTGTGATCCTTGTGATGATCGGATTTTGTCTTCAACAGTTTCATATCTGCTTTTTCTATTTCTTCCAAGAAATCTTCTTGTCTCAGGCGGTAGCACTTCAGAATTTTCCACAACTTGTGGGACGGACCAACCATCTTCAGGAACTGAAATGGGATTTATGCTTTCTTGATAAGCTTCTCTCCAAGCTCCCGTGGTATACAAAAAATCAGTCAATGTATATGGTTCTCTACCAACAAAGAAACCGGCTTTTATTGCACGTCTACAAGGGATCTTCAAGAGGTCGTACTTCCCACAAGAACAAGTCCGTTTGTCCAAATCAACAAAGCAATCAATTGTATCACCTTTAACAAGCAGCTGGCTATCGGTTACAGGGTAAACTCCGAAAGTTTTCCCCTTTTCGATTCTTCTATCGATCTTTTCCTCCACATCTATGGTCAAACGATGGGTGTGCTTTGAAATCAACTTCATACGCTTAAAAAACCAGCGTGTCAGCATTTCTCTAATACTGTCCAACAAAAGAATTACGGGAAACTCTCTTGGCGAATGCAACGCAGAATTTATCGACTCTGCAGGATTGTTTGTCCTAATGT
>NC_027751.1:26435741-26437152 GCF_000695525.1 Brassica oleracea var. oleracea
CGGCTACTGCCGCCTGTTCGTTGAAAACCTGGAAGGAGCAGCACTTGAATGGTTCGCACGCCTCCGTCGTAACACCATCGGGAGTTTCCGACACCTCGCATCAGAATTTCTCAAGCAATACTCTGTATTCATAGACAGAGAAACTTCCGATGTTGACCTCTGGAGTCTCTCCCAGAGGGAAGACGAACCCCTCCACGAGTTTATCAGTCGGTTCAAGCTGATAATGTCAACGGTCAGTGGGATAAGCGAAAAAGTGGTCATCGACGCGCTGAGAAAGACGCTCTGGTACAAGTCAAAATTCAGAAAGTTGATAACTCTCGACAAACCACGAACGATCCAGGACGCCCTCCACAAAGCAACGGACTACATCATAGTAGAGGAGGAAACTAAAGTCTTATCGCAAAAACATAAGGCGGTAACACCATCCTCGAAAGACGTGGACCCGAAAGGGAAAAAGAAGAACTCTCGTAACGGCAAGTACGTCCATCACGAGGGGGAAGATCTCCAGGGGCGCATAACTATGCGATCAACTCGGATCAGGGTCGGACCACGGGCAACACATGGACTCGCAATCAAGGGTATGACGAAAACACCTTCTGCGAGTTCCACCAATCCCGAGGACATTCCACAACCAACTGCAAAGTCTTGGGAGCAAGACGGGCCGCGAAGCTACTCGCTACAGAGCTCTCGAAAGTAACTAGCGTCAAGGATCTGATCCTCGATTCTGATCGCCCTCCAAAGACGGACAGAAATCCGTCCGCTGAAAAATCCCCTCAACAAAACCAGCCTGGGGATAAACGCGGCAGGAGGCCAGACGACAAAGGGAACGATAACAATCGCCGCAGAGTCAATATGATCATCGGAGGATCACAATACTACAGCGACACTGTGTCGGCCATCACGGCTTACCAACGGAAGGCAAAGTCGAGCGCAAATTGGTCTACATGGTCTCCTCCCCGAGATGGCCAAAATTGCTCGATCACCTTCACAAAGGAAAAGGCCGGCGGCATCGATCAGCCTGACTGCGACCCGCTCGTCATAGATCTCGTTATACGAGACTTAGAAGTCGGAAGGGTACTCGTCGACACGGGAAGCTCGGTTAACGTAGTCTTCCGTGACACTCTCAAACGGATGAGCATCGAACTCGGAGAAGTAATTCCGACGCCAAAACCACTCACGGGTTTTTCAGGCGAAGTATCGATGACTCTTGGATCGATCCAATTGCCAGTCATGGCCAAGGAGATCACGAAAATCGTCGAGTTCGCGGTGGTCGATCATCCCGCTATCTACAACGTGATCATGGGATCCCCATTGCTCAACGCCATGCAGGCAGTTCCGCCAACCTTCCACCTGGGTCTCAAATTCCCAACCCCAAGCGGAGTCGCGGCCATCTGGGGGTGCCAAAAACAGT
>NC_027751.1:26438847-26439195 GCF_000695525.1 Brassica oleracea var. oleracea
CCGCGCCGATTCTTTCGTTGGAGGAGGAGCATCGAAACCCGGTGGCAGATCAGCAAAGAAATCATCAAAATCCGGAATAGGGACCTCACTCGAACCACTCCCATCGCCGTAAGCAAGGTTCGGACCCCATCCTGGAAGCATAGAGTCATCCATCGAAAATTCTATGTCGCCAAGATCGACATCTTTTCCCTTCCGAGAGCTCGAATCCGGCACAACTGTTGGAGCTTTGACGGGATTCTGGTCGTCAGATTCAGAGTCGCTTCCCGTGTCCACAGCCAAAACAGGACCGGGTTGCACGAACCTCAGTGCCTTCCGAACCCTCTTCGGCGTAAAAGAAGTCCAGAAGAA
>NC_027751.1:26441108-26441816 GCF_000695525.1 Brassica oleracea var. oleracea
TCCATTTTTATGCTATGACGGCTTAAGGGCAGAAGAGTAAAAGCGTAAACCGACCTTGGAGCTAGTATATAAGGAGTCCTAGGCGAGGAGCATGGCAGAGGACTTTTCAGAGCAAACTTAGCACTTAGAGCAATTTAGGCAATTTTCCGTTTTTGTTATTTCGAGCTGCGACTCAATTAGGTTTAGCCGTCTTAGGGTTGCTAGAACTAGGAATCTCGCCGACAGCTCTCGAGCCCAGACTTATACCTTGTTGTAAACGCTCATACGCAGATTCGGAAAGATCTACTTTGCTCTCTTTTTCGATTTCTTATTCTTATCGTTGTTATTCTCGTGTTCTAATTGCTTGACGTGTGGTAATTAGCAGATATCCGGGTCCTCTGGGAAATTAGGGTTTTCCTAGTTTCCTTATTTAAACAGAAATCGACAGTGCGAATTTCGGTTCCCACAATCTTTCGCTTTAGGCCCTTCTTTGATACCTTCATATTTATGCATGATCAGACCGCCTATCGTTTTTGCTGAAGCCGTCTTTCTGGCACTAGTTTTGCATGAAGGTGCGCAGGAATGTACACCGACATACTTCTTAATAATAAAACATGTGGAGCCCTTCAAACACTCTGCTCGAGCACCCCAAAAGCACACCTTATCAGCGCATCTAATACACCAAACTGATTTATTGGAGTTGGTAACTGTGTAGTGAAAGATATGCTT
>NC_027751.1:26441899-26446651 GCF_000695525.1 Brassica oleracea var. oleracea
AATTTTTCTCTGTTTTCTTTTTCAGAGTTGATGTTGTCAGCGTCATAATCATCTCCACCAACCTCGTCTTGCTTCATCTTTCCTTTCTTCTTCTCGTTATGCTTGTCAGCATCATAATCATCTCCATCAACTTCACTTTGCTTCATCTTCCCTTTCTTCTTCTCGTTATGCTTAGCCCCCTTAACAATACTTGAAGCGGCCCCAATGTCACAAGGATTTCGCTCATTCTCTTAATTAGTACTTGCATCAGTTGGCATTTTATTAAGATCAATGTCGACCTTATTTGGATTTTCTTGCTTTGCTTTATAGCTAACACACAATTGACTTGACTGATGCTTCTTACAAAACCCTAGAAAATTTTGAACTTGCCGTGAGTTTCCAATGATCACCGGTGGACATTCTGATGAATTGATCAATCCAATAGGAATTTTTTTGTAATTGCTTTAGAGAGGACTTCAATTCCAAAGCAAGTAACCTTCCCCTTTTCTTTTTATCAACATTAAAACTCCAACCTGAAGATACAACCAATTCCCAAACACCACATGAAGCATAGACATGAATCATGGTAGAAATAATGTGAAATTTTTGTGAAAATTTTGTGAACAATCAATGGAATATAGAAGACGACGAAGAAGGTTCCCAAGTTTTTTTTTTTCGTTTTTTTATATCCTTTTTCGCTTTTTTTAAATCGATTTATTTTTTCATAATATAAAAGTGAATATTCCCAAATATTTTGTTTCCACATTTTTAGGAACTGATTTCTTATCCGTAGAATACAACTAATATGTAGAAATCAGTTTCTACAGTTTTTTAGAATTATAGTAATGTGTAGATTTTGATTTCTACATGTTTTAGATTTATAGTAAATCTGTAGAAGTCGGTTTCTACTTGTTTTAGATTTATATTAATGTGTAGATTTTGATTTCTAATGATTTTAGAACAATAGGTTAAGCGCGGAATGTGTATTCTAAATATTTTTAGAATACTCCTATTTACGTAGATCACGTATTCTAAACATTGTAGATTCAATGAAAAAAGTGGATTTCATTTCCTACTTCATAGAATGCCATTTCTACTTTATTTAGAACATAATCTGAAATTTATGATTTCAACTTTTTTATAATTGAAAAAATACCACTAAGTTCATATAGGTATTTTATCAAAAGTTACTATCTTTCCAAAAAAATTTTTGTTTGTAAAACTATTTATTAAATTTATTTTCAAAGGGTGTTATAGATAAAAATGATACAAAATAGAGACTAGTCTAAAAGGACATAGTTATTATTTTTTGCTATAAAAAAAAACAATTTTTCCTTTTTTTTTTTTTTAAGTTGTCAAGAACAAGTTTCCTTTCTTTAACAGAATGCATAATACTTCCATAACGGACTCCTATTTTCTCGTGATTTTAGGAATCAATGACTAAAATCTTACAGTCACATCCGGCCGCATGTGTAATTGAACTTTTATTGACTCTCGGTTTATTTTCAGGCTCCAGCATTGGTTTAGTCTTCGGTTTACGGCTCGGGCTAGGAGTTGTGTGAACAATGATTAATGTTGTGCGTTTCGGTGGAAGATGGTCTTCAATGTGAGATTCGAATTTTTGGTTGAGCCCGCCCATTTTGATATAGAATGGTTCATAATCTACAAGGAATCATAATTAGAACAACTCCAATGATGACTATTACTTATTAGAAAGGATTCAAAGTATTATGGCCTTGTTTTTAAAATTTTCATAGACCTGCACATCAAGTTCTTGATGTTGCTCTTATCTTTGTATCCGGTTAAGCTTATGAACGAAAAGTAATTGTGTTAAAAAAAAGGGTTCTAAGTATTTAAAAAAAAAGAACAAAATAATGGAATTAGGAAAAAGAAGACTAAAAGTTCTTATTTTAGATTTTTTAAAGAATCCTTAGTATACTCAAAACATACATGTCATCATGTTAGAGGAAATTAATGTATTTTATTAGTTTAGAAATAATAAAAATAATTGAATTATAATACTATTTTTTAGAAATTTTTATGGTTTATGACCGTTGGAGTTGCTAAGCTTTCATACTTTTAAATACTAATAATATGATATCAAAGTGGATGATTGGTTGGATTGAAAGATGCAGAACTCTGTTATAGAATTTTAGTTTATAGTTTTTATTGTTGAATATGTATATTTTGTTGCAGTAGAAAAACACAACTTGTAAAACACTTTTACAACAAAAAAAAACTTGTTAAACACTTTAACAGTTGTTTTAGTCAAAAAAACATGAAAAAGAAGGTAGATAGTGTAGCTTTTGTTTAGAACGTCTCATTAGATTATTAAACTGATTGGAAAACAATTGGTGTATAAATGTTGTAAGGTTTAATTTTAAAATAAAAGTTACATCAAGGGTTGTTAGGGTTTGGCGACTACTAGGGCGATTTTTTCAGATCTGGCAAGCTCCTCCTCAAGGAAGTTAGTTTTGAGGCTCTCCTTGCCAGGAAGAGAAGATCTGCGACTACTAGTTACCTGTTACGACAAGTATTCCTGCCCCTTGCAGTGTTTTCTAGCTTGGACTTCCCTAAACCCTAGATCTCTGATCTGACGTGACGGACAAGAAAGGCTGTCAAGAGAACTTTTGTTTACGATTTCCCCTTATATAGGGAGTTTTGTCTGGTGAAAGAAAGCTACCTCACTACTTGATATATGGATAGGATGAATCGATCTTCTGGCTACCGTGAGAAAGGGGATGGGTCGAAGACAGGGAGACGAAGGCTTGACAAGAAAGAAGATGAAATCATCCCAATCCCGGAATTTGATTACTCAGATCTGATAGATAAGTATAAACTCTCGTTGGTAGGGCGAATGTTCCATATTGATGGACGGAGTGTCGATGCTTTGATCAAACATATGCCCAAGATGCATATTTGGGACATTGAAGGAAAAGTACGTGGAACAAACCTGGGAAATAATAAATTTCAGTTTGATTTTGACTGTGAACAAGATCTGCAGAAGGTTCTACAGAGAAGACCATGTCACTTTGATAAGTGGAGCTTTTCGTTAGAACGCTGGACCCCAACGATCAGGGAGGACTTCCCAAACTCTATGCTTTTCTGGGTCGTGGTTTTGGGGGTCCCTAACCACTACAAAAAAAGATGAAACTTTCCGAAACATCGGAAAAGCTTTGGGACTGGTGGACAAGGTTGATGTTGATGGAGGAAGAGTTCGGGTATACGTTAATGCTGACGAACCTCTGCAATTTGAGAGGAGAGCAGGCTTTGCAAACGGTGATGTCATTAGGGTGACACTCAAATATGAGGATTTGCACAGACACTGTTTTACCTGTAAAAGGATCTCCCATGAAGAAGGTACATGTCCAGAGTTATCAGAAACTCAGAAGGAGAAGAATAGATTGGCAAGAATTGAGCAATAGAAGAAGGAAGATAAAGCAACCAGAGAAGTGTTCTCCTTCCCATCGCGTTATGGGCATGAAAGTGTACGATCACCTGATCGAAACCGCCTGCCTGTTAAACAGTATGGAAGAAACGAACCCAGAGACCTTCAAGGAGCCTATGCAAGGAGGGGAGAGAGGTCTCCTCAGGATCTTAGAGACAGAATTACGGGACGTCGCGAGGCTAAAAGCAAAAACGTCTGGAATAGACTAGATAAAAATTCTGTATCAAATGATCCCCGAGATCGGGCGAGGTATCATCCCTACCATAGAGGTAAAGAGTATGATTACAGTAAAAGAGAGGATGAACGATCCAGATCCAGAGTTCTCTCAGGGCACTCAAACTGGAACAATAACGACAAGATGATACAACACAGTGTCCATCCTCGAGATTCACAAAGTGTCAGTCGATATAGTCCCAGCCGTCGCGTCTCTCCTGACTCGCAACGCACACTTACAGTACACTACGTGGGCCAAAGAGACAGAGGATATAACCGGGACTTGCCTCGGGTTTCAACTCAGAGAATAAATAGAGAATGGCGACCTGTGAGGCCAAGCCAAGGTGGAGATAGAAAAAGTCCTGGTGAGGTAATGGAGAGTGGAGAGAAGGAGATGGAGGCAGAAAGAAGAAGGATTGAAAAAGGAAAAGGAATCGCGATTGAACCTCCCTCTAACCAGGAAAGAGCCTCTCATGGAAGAGGCAAACTGATCATTCGTGAACCTGTGATAAATAACAACCCGGCGATGGTGCAAAGATCGACGGTGGTGGTGACTGCAGTGCAGCCTGAGACTAGAGTACATGATGTTCACAACAGGATACAAGGGGGGGGGGAATGTGGATGATGGAATGGGAAAGGAAAAAGAACAAGTGAAGTCTACTGAAGGAGCCGAGGCCAGCGTACAGGTTCCAGAAGAGGATGAGGAATATATGGATGAAGAGGCTTTTGAGAAGATGGTTGAGCTCTATACAGACCCAGAACCAGTCTTAGATGAAGAAATGCTAAATATTGATGATCTCATGGAGGAGGAACAGGAGCTTGAACGAAAGGAAAAAGAAAGGGAGAGCTCAAATAAGAAAAGGGAGCTTCAACAGAACACGGAGGGGATGGAGACTCAGGGAGAAAGAGAGGAAGAAGATATAAGGGGCCAACAGACGAAGAAAGCAGTGGGGAAGAGAAGTCCCAATGTCGCCGTACCTAGTCAGCCTCGAGCTGGATCTACTGTGATGGGCGCATCAAACGATCGGGACCAGGAAGGGACTCTCCAACGTGAAGCGAAGAGAAAGAAACACTACAAGAAAACAGCGGTATTCTGACGGACATTCCGACGG
>NC_027751.1:26446751-26450057 GCF_000695525.1 Brassica oleracea var. oleracea
CCGACGATTTTTTCCCTCAGAATCTTTGATGTTTTCTTGTAGTGAAAGTGCCAAGAAGTCCAGAGATCAAAGGCACAACTGCATCAAAGAAACTAGCCCTTCGTGGTCGTGCATCTCCAAAGAGTAAGGCAACGCGACAGAGCCGTCTCAACATGGCGCGGCCTACATCCCAATTCCCTCGCAATGAGGTGTATCCTTCTGCCTTAAACGGCAAGAAACCCAGTGTACCAGGTTCGGTGGTGTCCCAGAAACCACCCAGTAAGCATATATGAATGCTATCGCATGGAACTGTCAAGGGGACGGAGCCTACTTAACCAAGCAACACTTGAGGGAGTTGCTTCGCTGCTTCAATCCTAGTTTTCTTTTTCTTTCAGAAACAAAAAATGTTTTTTCTTTTATGCAAGGCTTTCAGTTTGAGTTTGGTTACGATAATTTATTTACCGTGGAACCTTCCGGTACAAGCGGTGGTATGGCTTTGTTTTATATGAACGACTCTGCGGTGAAGATTGTTTATTCCAATAATCGTATGATTGATGTTGAAGCGCAGATAGAAGGCCATAAAGTATATCTTACTTTTGTGTATGGCGATCCAGTGGTGGAGTACCAGAACTTAGTTTGGGAAAGGCTTACCCGAATGAGCGTCACAAGATCAGGAGCTTGGATGATGGTAGGAGATTTCAACGAGATTACGAGTAATGCCGAGAAGAAAGGAGGACGAAATAGAGCTGAGACATCCTTTATCCCGTTCAAGACTATGCTGGCCAACTGTGGCATGTTAGAGTTTCCCTACAAGGCTAATGCCATGTCATGGCAGGAAGGAGGAAAAATGGACGCATTCAATGTCGTCTCGACAGAGTAGTTGGAAACGAAGATTTGCATAATTTATTTTCCCACACTGATGTGGAGTATTTATTGAGATGAGGCTCCGATCATCGGCCAGTTCTGGCTAGGATAGGATCGCGAGTGACAAAAACCAAAGAAAAATTGCAGATTTGATAAACGCTGGTTTGGAAAGGATGGCTTTGTGGCGGCTGTTAAAGAGGGATGGGGACCCTATGATCGCCATCAACAAGGAGACCTGGTGGGGAAAATTTCTAGGTGCAGAAAGGCGATTTCTTCTTGGAAGAGAAGTAATCCATCAAATAATGAGAAGTTGATTGAGCAACTAAAAATGCAAATCGACCAAGCTCAAGCAAATGATGAGGTGTCGAGTGAAGAAGAATTGGAGCTGAAGTGGCGTCTTTGTGCAGCGTACAGAGAAGAGGAGATTTATTGGAGACAAAAGAGCAGAGCTCTCTGGCTCAAAGAAAGTGATCGAAATACTAAATATTTCCATGCTAAAACTAAACAGAGGCGGGCCAGAAACAGGATTACAAAACTCAAAAACTCGATGGGAGCATGGGTGGAAACTGAAGAGGAAATAGAGCAAGTGGCAGTGGAATATTTTGAAAATATATTTGCTACCTCGAACCCTTCTGATTTTGAGACTAGCATCCGGTTTATTACCGAGAGAGTGACAAATGAAATAAACGTAATGCTGACTGCCCCTCCATCAGATGCTGAGATAAAAGACGCTGTCTTCGCGATCAACCCAGATAAGGTCCCGGGACCTGATGGGATGACAAGCCTATTTAATCAACGGTTTTGGAATCATATTGGGAAGGATATTATGTGTATAGTCCGAGAATTTTTCGAGACAGGAGAGTTTGATGAAAGAATGAATCAGACAAACATCTGTTTGATTCCCAAGAATGAGAGACCAGCTAATATGGCAGAGTTCAGGCCCATAAGCCTTTGCAATGTTAGCTATAAAATCATCTCGAAGATTTTGTCGGCTCGCCTAAAGAAGATTCTGCCTGAGCTAATATCTGAAACACAATCAGCCTTTGTGGCTCGACGACTCATCACTGATAATATTTTGGTGGCCAAAGAGATGTTCCACGCTCTACGAACGAACCATAGTTGTAACTCAAAATATGTAGCTATCAAGACGGACATGAGCAAAGCATACGATAGAGTGGAATGGGGTTTTCTCAAAGCTCTGATGGAAAAGATAGGATTTGATCAGAGATGGATCCATTGGATCATGAGCTGTATATCTTCGGTATCTTATCAAGTTCTGATTAACAGGGATGCAAAAGGAAGCATCACCCCATCCCGGGGACTCCGGCAGGGCGACCCGCTATCGCCATTTTTATTTATTCTCTGCACTGAAGTATTGATATCTCTAATCCAAGAGGCAGAGAGATCAAAGAAGATTACCGGTATGAAGATCGCTCGATCTTGCCCGGCTGTTTCTCATCTTCTTTTTGCTGACGACAATCTCTTCTTTTGCAAAGCGGAGTCTAGTCAGTGTCAAGAGTTGATGAGAATCATTAACGTCTATGGATACGCCTCAGGACAACAACTGAATAAAGAAAAATCTTCAGTTATGTTCGGTTCCAAGGTCATAGCGTCCTCAAAACAAGACCTGAAAAGGTTATCTGGCATAATAAAGAAGGAAGAATGGGTATGTATCTCGGAATGCCCGAGAAGATTTGTGGATCCAAAAGACAAGTCTTTGCATATGTTCAAGATCGGCTAAATTCGAGAGTTAATACTTGGGAGGCTAAATATCTATCTAAAGGTGGAAAGGAGGTTCAGATTAAATCAGTTGCACAAGCGGTACCTACCGTTGGGGTCGAAAACGGTTGCGACGAAGTTAACGTCCAAATCTCCGAAAAGAAAACGTAGAAACCTTCTTCGACAAATACTTTTTGGAAATAGACTCTTCTTTACTAAAAGCTTTGCGGAGGAAACGCAAGTCATCCGACAAGAGCTCGAAAAGGATCGTTACGCAGCGACCGAACGTCCATTCCGCTTGGTCGCTACGTAGCGACCGAGCTCGAGTCGAAACTTGGTCACTACGTAGCGACCGAGCTCTTCCAAAACGTCGATACGACATTAGTCCATGCGTTCTCGTCTACCCTTCGATGCTATCTCCCGAAGACCGTGGCGAACCCATTTCACGATTCCCCTCCATTCTAAGTTATCGATCAAACTTTACCGTAAAAACCACGGAAAGTTCGTTCTTTATCGAAAGAAGCCGTAATAAACGCTTCGAGTCGGAAGACGGCCCAAACGGACCTAGGACATGACTCGAGGCCCAACTTATGATTTCTTAACCAACAGCCCGTAAGCCGCATGATGGTTTACGCTTGGTTTGCAAGGAAAGATAAATGTCAAGTTTCCGCGGATAAATACGAAATTTTGAAGATAATTACGAAGATCGGAAAAAATAGAATATCTCCATTTTTATGCTATGGC
>NC_027751.1:26450114-26450771 GCF_000695525.1 Brassica oleracea var. oleracea
CCTAGGCGAGAGGCATGGGGGAGGACTTTTCACAGCAAACTTAGCACCTAGAGCGATTTTAGGCAATTTTCCGATTTTGTTATTCGAGCTGCGACTCAATTAGGTTTTTCCCGTCATAGGGTTTTAGAACTAGGAATCTCGCCGACAGCTCTCGTAGCCCAGGCACTTACCTTGTTGTAAACGCTCAAGCGCAGATTCAGAATAAGAACTATCTTGCTCTCTTTTTCGATTTCTTATTTTATTACTGTTCTCGTTTCGTGTTCTGATTGCTTGGCGTGTGGTATTAGCAGATATCCGGGACTTCTGAGAAATTAGGGTCCTCCTACTTTCCTAATTTAAACGAAAATCGACAGTGTGAATTTCGGTTCCCATTGTTTGGTACTAGAAGGAGGGGGGGGGTACGGATCAATCTAACTCTCAACCACATCACGCTCAACCAGACATGTCAACTGACGACACGGATAACGCGCAGACTCCTCTTAACGGAGGCAGTGGAAATGATCTCCACACTCCCGCAGCGGACGTATCCGCGGCCAACACACCAGCCAACGCCGCGGTGCTCGAGGAGTTTAAAAAGATGTTCGTCACCTACGAAAAAGGTCGGAAGAATATGATAAGCTCGTGAGCACCTTGACCAAACAAGTTGAAACTTTAACG
>NC_027751.1:26452538-26453411 GCF_000695525.1 Brassica oleracea var. oleracea
GAAGTAACTCCAACTCCGAAACCGCTCACAGGCTTTTCAGGCGAAGTATCGATGACCCTCGGATCGATTCAGCTACCAGTCTTGGCCAAGGAAATCAGAAAAATCGTCGAGTTTGTGGTACTCGATCATCCTGCCATCTACAACGTGATCATGGGAACCCCATGGCTCAACGCTATGCAAGCCGTTCCATCGACGTACCACCTGGGCGTCAAATTTCCGACCCCAAACGGAGTCGCAACTATCTGGGGATGTCAGAAACAGTCGCGACTGTGCTTCCTCGCGGAACACAAGTTAAGACAGATGACGACCTCTTCAACGGCAAATCGCAAACGCACGAAGATTGATAAATCTTTGACTGACAACGTTTCAAGAAAAGACGATTTAACATCGTCTGCTGACGCAGACGCTTCGGGTGTCAAAACTCAACATGAGTCCGAAGCCGATACTACAACTCAACCGGAACATCCGAAGGAGAACACTGACCCAGCCACGATCATCACGATCAATGCGGTCAACACGGCAACAACCGCTGAGTGAAAACGCTCGCGGCATAAAACAGGACTACGAGATGGCTTGATCCTCGAAAGGGGTACGTAGGCAGCTCGTCGAAAGACGAGTTCAGCTATCCCCCTCTCTAAAAAGGGGGGGGGAGTGGGTGCGTATACTCGTATACTTCCACATAGGAAAAGATGCGTTATTGTAATCGAATTCTATAGAGATTTCGAAAAATTTTACGATCAATATGCGTTGCTCCATTTTAAGACACTTGCAAAAGTCTCAGAACACGCCTAGAAAATCTACGAACGTTAATACTCTTGCCAGCAGCCTCATACGGCCCAAAATCTCAAAACAATCTCACTTCAGCACCGAAAA
>NC_027751.1:26457097-26457375 GCF_000695525.1 Brassica oleracea var. oleracea
GGGCAAGGACCCTTTCTTCGAACTCCTCTTCTTACTCGACATCTCGTGTTTTTCTTTTTGATCAAGGAGGAAATGATAGAGAGAAAGAAAAAGAAGAAAGAACATTTCAAGAAAACCTCTCTATGAGAATGAGTAAGTGTAAAGATTGTAAAGAAATTATCTCTCTTCATATAGGCATGAGAAATAACTATTTACTTGCGGATTTTTGGACACGAACTTCGTCCAAATACACCAATCTCGTCCGAACTCGCCATACCGCGCATTGGGATCTCACTAGA
>NC_027751.1:26457431-26457668 GCF_000695525.1 Brassica oleracea var. oleracea
AAAGAAAACGTAGAAACCTTCTTCGACAAATACTTTTTCGAAATAGACTCTTCTTTACGAAAAGCTTTGCGGAGGAAACGCAAGTCATCCGACAAGAGCTCGAAAAGGATCGTTACGCAGCAACCGAACACGTGCTTCGCTCGGTCGCTACGTAGCGACCGAGTTCGAGCCAAGGCTCGGTCGTTACGTAGCGACCGAACGTCCATTCCGCTCGGTCGCTACGTAGCGACCGAGCTC
>NC_027751.1:26457790-26471755 GCF_000695525.1 Brassica oleracea var. oleracea
TTCCCCGCCATTCTAAGTTATCGATCAAACTTTACCGTAAAAACCGAGGAAAGTTTGTTCTTTATTTGGCGTGTGGTATTAGCAGATATCCGGGACCTTTGGGAAATTAGAGTTCTCCTAATTTCCTAATTTAAATGGAAATCGACAGTGCGAATTTCGGTTCCCACACCTACGTTTACTATGTCATGCTACCTGCTACCTCAAGAGGTCCATAAGAAAGTGACGGGAGCTATATCTAGATTCTGGTGGAGTGTCAAGACTAATAACAGAGGACTACATTGGGTAGATTGGGATAAAATCTGTGTACCACAAGAGAGAGGAGGTCTGGGATTTAGAGATTCCAGGGACTTCAATCTCGCTCTGCTCGTAAAACAAGTATGGAGGTTGCTTATCTACCCGGACTCGCTACTGGCAAGGGTTTTGAAAGGACGATACTATCGTCATTCAAATCCTCTGCTAGTGGGGAAAGCTAACAATCCATCATATGGGTGGAGCAGCTTATGGACTGCGTGATCAGTGTTGAGCGAAGGCCTGCAACGTACGATTGGGACGGGAGCAGATACAAAATTTTGGGAGGATTGCTGGATCCCAGAAGAACTAGCACGACCGGCCCTTCCGGTGGGAGATGAAATAGACCGAGACCTGAGAGTGCATCACCTGATCATTCACGAGACAAAATGTTGGAATGAGCCACTTATCAGAGAACTCATCGTGCCGGAAGATGTGGGAAAAATCCTGGCGATTAGACCAAGTCGTATAGGGAGAAGAGATGGCTATCTCTGGAAGCATACGAAGTCAGGAGCTTACACGGTGAGGTCAGGGTATGAAGTGGTGAATGCAAAACGGAAAGAAGATCTACTAACAGAGGTACAAGAGCCGAGTATAACGAAGCTAAAGAGTGGAGTTTGGAACTTGAAAACATCAAGAAAAATCAAACACTTTATTTGGCAAGCTCTATCTGGTTTTGTACCATATCTTATTTGAATGCCCTCCGGCAGTCCAATGCTGGGCCTGCAACGTACAGACAGATCATGTTCCCGTTGTGGTGCGGAGGAGACGATCAACCATATCTTATTTGAATGCCCTCCGGCAGTCCAATGCTGGGCATTGTCAAATATCCCAACTCATCCGGGCGTATTCCCGTGTAGTTCTCTATACACTAATATAGATCACTTGATGTGGAGAGCAGCTGAGTTTGGAGTCCCAAAGGAGTGTTTAGAACCCTTTCCTTGGGTGTTGTGGTACCTATGGAAAGGACGAAACAACAAATTATTTAATGGGGAAGATACCTCTCCGTTAGATTCGTTGCAGCTCGCACTTTCTGAAGCAAGGAGCTGGAAGATGGCACAGATCGTCCCTGTAATAGAAGATGAAGTCGGTGCAGAAGATCAACGAGAAGACAGGGTTACAACGACCGCCGCGGAAGGAAGAGAACCTAGAGAAACACGATGTCAAGTAGATGCATCGTGGACTCAAGAGGGGGCGACGATGGGATTGGGCTTTATGGTGCTGGAAGGCGATCGTAAACGCTTGTTGGGGCTACGTAATTGCACAAAAGCTCCATCGCCACTTCACGCAGAAGCAGAAGGACTGGTCTGGGCGATGAAAGCGATGATACGACAAGGAAAACGAACTATGCACTTTGAGACGGACTGTGCGCAGCTCGTAAGTGTCATCCAGAACTCTGAGGATTGGCCGGCTATGACATCTGTGGTGGAAAAAATTAGCATTGAGTCTTTGCATTTTGAATGTTTTTCTATTGCTTTTATACCTCGTGGTATGAACCAGCGAGCGGACTGTCTTGCAAAAGCAGTCCGGGCTCGAATTGACCTTTTCGATTGCATATGCGTCGAAACTCCTGTTTGGCTTGCTCATGTAGCTAGCCTCTTGGAGTAAGTGTTTTATGATAAAGTTAGATTGATGACAAAAATAAAAAAAAAGTTACATCATAATTGTTTAAGATTAGTGATTTAAAAATTAATAAAGCTTTAGAACTAAGTTAAAATCCAACGGATCATCACCTGTGTTTTTAATGTTTAGACTGTGAATGAACGCTGAGGATTAGCAAATTGTTTCCAATATTAAAATTTGGTAAGCCTTTTTAAGAAATTAAAATTTGGTAACATCCAAAGTCACCTCTCATCTTAATTAATTACTAGATATTGACCCGCATAACCGTGCGGGTGATTATTTTTATTTTTATACATATAAATATTTGATTTAAATGATTAGTGGTATATAATTTTAATATTTATTATATTACTAATAGTTTAATATAATATTTTTGAACATAACAATTTTATAGTTTACCTGTAGTAATTTAATTTATTGTTTCAAATTCTTTGTGATATCTCTCTTATTAAAACATGAACATTAACTAAAACCTTACATTATGTGATATTTACGACAAAATCTGTTCAATTTAATATTAACTTAGATATTAATTTTCTTACGATTTCACTTGTTATTTGACTAAATAACCTATATTAAGTGTAATTTATAAAACATTCACTTCATTTAAATTATTAAACCATAAATTTTAATTCATTGTCTTTGTTTTTGTCATTTTAAACCTGATTTTCTCTTTATTATCTATGTTTTGTGAGGTTTCTTATGTTTTCTATTGATAATTTAGACTTTTTTACCCCAAAACTCTTGGATTATTTACAATGAATCTTTCAATGTTAAACTTTTGTTTACAATTCTTCATTTATCATCCATCATTTTATATAATTAATACTTAAACCTACGACTACATTTGATAATAACCACACTGAAAACAAAAATATTCACATGAAATATATTTTTTTCAGTCATTCATCTCTTATTTATGTTAATGACATAAATTGGTACAATACCTATTGCACATTTAAAATTGCACAAGATAAATAAACAAAAGAATTACATTAATGAATAATATATGAATATGGTCTATATAAAAATAAGCTTGATTATCTTTTTATAAACAAAGCAGCCATATACTTCTATTATTGAAAAAATAAAACCAAACCGACACTATATTTAATGACAGAAACTGAATGCACTTTCAAAATAACATTTGTAGACCGATCATTCATATTGATAGCAAATTTTCAACAGTGTCATACAAAATTCTAAATTAACAAATCCTAACTGTTAGAAATGAAAGATTTAAATGAAATATATTATGTTAAATTAATATCACAAATTTAATACAAAATTTTACATGAGTTTAATATAATTACAAAATTATTTAGACAATGAAAAGGTTTATTTTCGTAAAAATGAAATATACATTTATTTTTTTAATAATTAAGAAATTAATTAAATATTTAAAGGGTTTGTTTAAGTGAAAATTTATATTATAAATAAAAACGAAAATAACTAAATTTTTTAAAATGTTGCTTTAATGAAAAATATAATAATATTGTAAATATAAATATATGAAAAGATTTTATTCAAAGAAAATATGAGAATATCTATTTGATTTTTTTAGAATAGTTAAATTAATTAAAATATTTATGGAAAAAAATTATTTAAGTAATTTTTTAAGGGATGATCCAACTTAAAAAAACACACATTTTCTAGGTTGTGAATTCTATTTTAATAGAATAGACTATTTTCTGCACATGGAAAAGCACGCTACATATCCTATCATATGTAGACAACAAATCGTGATTTACTACATAACAGCCACTTGCTGTTTAGTCCCATTATACTTTCCCTTCAACAATCTCCTAAACCACTTAGCTGATTTCTTGGGATACCTCTTACGTCCATTTCTGAAGTCCACATACACTATCCCGAACCGGACCGTGTATCCTTCCGACCACTCGAAGTTATCCATCAACGACCATGCAAAATATCCTTTCACATTCACCCCCATCCTACATTTTACGTAAAAATAGTTTTCAATATCGTTCAACATTATTTAATCAAATCATGCATGAAAATACGATCCTGAATTCCTGATTGTTCTGACATTTACATTTGTGTTGGCGATTCATTCTTACTCTAAATATAATTGTATATCATGGAACCGTAAACTCAACAAACAAGTGAAACTGTGTTATGTTAAGGGAGTGCTTACGAGATTGCATCGCGAACCATCTTAAGGTGATTAGCGTAGTAGTCAATTCTCAAGTCGTCATTAAGAAAGATTTCTCCAGTGTTAGGTTCATTCACTCCTACATGATTGTTTAAAATGAGATGAGAACAAAGTAATATCAGTCTAATTAGTTTTTGGTTCTAAAAGTTCTTTTAACTGATAGAGTTTCTTCATGATATGGCTTACCGTTTTCTGTTATATACAAGACGGGATCATTGTATTTTAATTTTGCATGCAGTAGAAGATCACGAATACCCTTGGGGTATATCATAAGCCAACTCGAACCAGCCTGAATTGAATCATAGATTGTAGAAACTACCTAATAGAAACTACATATGTCTAAATAAACCACTATTGTTTAAGACAATATATATATCTTTGGATTATTAACTTAAACAATCATGGAAACCTTGATTTGATTGGGAGATTTATCTAAAAAGTCTTGACTATTTAAAAGTGGATAGAATAATTTTACCGTTGGACCGATAGGCACTCCATTTCGCTCACCTAATACAATATACATAATATTATATAAGTAATGTAGAATTTCAATATAAATTCGAGAAAATTAGTCAATTTATATAAAACCATATGGAACGTCAAAAAAAAACACATATGGTTCACGGACCTACTGTGCTGGCGCAACGATCGGTGTACATGGTGATGTTTTCAGTTGCACACCGCACGTCTTTAACGTAGAAAGATAAGTAATAGTTAAGACCTATGAAATCATATGATCCTTTTAGCATTGATGACTCTTCTGGTGTGAATGTAGGAAGGCGACCGTCTTTCACATGGTTTACCATTTCGGCTGGGTATCTACCATAGACGATTGGCTCCAAGAAGTAGTCAAAGGTGAAGGCCGTGGCTCGAGCTGCGGCTAGTTTGTCAGCATAAGAATCCGAGTAAGGGTAGTGCCATTCTGTGTTTAAGGCGATACCAATTTTGCCTTTCTGAATTGCCTGCAAACACAATAGTAGGAGCGGAACACCACACACAAATTACAACCGTCTAACTTTTAAGTAGTGCTGGTCCTGAAATTTTGAAGGTTATGAATATTTACTAAGAATTTTTATAAAAATATCTAATTTGGAGTCTATGTATATGACTTTCAAAAAATTTAGAGACCAAAATCAATGTTTCAAAAACAAAATAAAATATGATAAAAACCGAGCCAGCGCCAGAACATAAATCAAACACAAAAGCAAACAAGCAACTGGTGTATACGTTAGAAACATAGCAAACATACCTGGTACTTTTCTCTGTATATCTTGACGGCGGCTCCATGAGCGAGGAGGAAGTTATGGCCGACGATGTAAGGTTCGGTGGCTCCATCACCCCCGGTGCAATTAGGATTAGTGAAACTGGAACATCTTCCAGGTGCCTTTTGACCAATTATGTAAGCATCACGTACCACTGTAAATGGCTCGTTTACTGTCACCCAATGTTTCACTCTATCTCCAAATTTCTGGAAGCAGAGTTCTGCATAGTCCCGGAAATCATTCCTGTTTCATTTCCAAAAAGAACCATTTAACATCTTTATGTTGTCGTAATCTTACCATTTAGAGATGACAGAAGACTTACACAATCTCAGCTCCGAGGAAGCCACCGTAAGCATGTTCAAGTGCCGCTGGTAGGTCCCAGTGAAAGATTGTGACAAATGGCTTCATTCCTAAACATTTACATCGTTACCAAAAAAAAAAAAAAACGTTAAATGTTGCATTCTCGACGAATATTGAAATTTCTAAAGGGTGTTCTCAAGATAATAAACATCACCAAGATTCACTCAATATGTTATGAAAGGAAAAGTCGTCTTGTCACCTAAGAAACAGATAATCTTTTTACCTTTTAACAGAAGTTGATTAATCAAGTTGTTGTAATAATCTACTCCGGCCTGGTTGATACCTCCCTTTAAATCCCCACCTGATAAACAAACAAATAGTCAACTTCTATTCACTCAAAAACTCTAAAAGGTTTTGCTCGGATCTATAGCTTACGAGGCAAAATCCGTGACCATGAGATCGAGAATCGGTAAGCATGGAAGCCAATTTGATGCAGCAAATTCACATCTTCCTGGATTTCCAAGTCAAGTTTTCATGAATTCAAATTACAAAAAAAAAAAGATTTCATGAATTTAAATGTAACGTTTGTTTACATTTTAGTTGCATGAAAAAGCAATACCTTGTATAGGTTGTAAGAATTATCAGCAATGGACCCATTACTACCATCCAATATCTTCTCTGAAAAGAAGACAAAATTATTTATTGAATAATTTAATTTCAAGAAAGTAATAATAACTGAATAACCTTGCATGTTCATCATCATCAACCCATTTGCTATGAACATAAGATAAAAACCGAGTCATGTGTTATAAAACCCAATTCAAGAAAAAAAAATTCAGAATATTTGAGCCTTGGTAGAGATCCAAAAATATTAGGGTTTTTCATTAGGAAGAAAAAACCTGGAAAATTTTCAGAGAAGGTGTCCCAGATACTTGGTCCTCTACCATCTTCATGAGCAGCACCTTCACACTACAAAAAAAATCGAAAAAGTTAACAAAAATATAAAATAAAACAAAAGTATATGCAATATATAGTAAGAACTGAACCTGGTATGCAGAAGTGGCAGATCCAAAAATGAAATCTTCTGGGAAATCACTTCTCCTTAAAATAGGTCTTGAGGAGTGATTCTTTGCAGAAACTCCAACGTAGATGGAAGTTATGATCAACAGTAAAAGGAGACATTTACTTCTCATAGTTTCTGTAAGAAAAAAAATCAATAGTTTTTATTTATAAGAATTTTTGTTTGTTAAAACTTTATAAGAGAATGGGAAATGTTTGACTTTCATGCTTTGTATCTATAAATAGAATTGATGGGAGGAGAAAGATAGTGTATACGATTTTCTTATCGTTCAAGATCCTATAAAACAGAAGATATTAAGTTAAATTAATCAAAATCTGAGTCATCACAGAAAAAAGTAATTGCAAAGCTAAGACGTAAGAATTAAGTAGACAATTCCGCCTTTCAAAATTAACTAGGTTCCTTCACCCCGCGCAAGCGCGAGGTTAGTATGTTATATTATATGTCGTCAATAATGCTATAATAGTGCGAGATATATTCTGTGCATTGTTATTTTATTGTCCCAGTTTAAATTATTTGCTTATTTGGGTTGATATCACAATCCTCTTCAGTGTTATTTCCATTCATCTCTCAAATCATCACGTTTATTATTTTCACGTGCCGGACGTATTTGGCTTCCTGCTCACGTAAGCTCATGTAGTGTCACATTGTCCGAACAGTTTAATAACAACTGATCAAAAGTCTTTTCAACCCCAGACACTACACTTGTGTTTCCCTGCAACTTTCGTATAATTTTTTATCTTTTCAAATATATCCCAAAAAGAAACATCAAAGAGTATCTTTCACACTCTAGAACTCGCACTGACCTATAGTAACGCAAAATCCTGAACTAAAATCATAATTTGCAAATTCAATACAGATCACATGAATCATTAGAAAATGCTAAAAGTATTGTACTTCTATATTGCTTGGTGATGGATCTGATTTGAAAATAGTTGGGGTTCAGGTTATTCTCAATCTCAGTAACCTGTTTAAGAAAACAATAGATCAATCCACAATTGCTTGTACCTTTATTATCAGTAGATGACAAAGCGTCAATCATGCATCAAACATCAGAAACTTATAGCCGTTTTGTTTACATACTCTACTCTCAATAAAGTCAAGAATGGCATTGCAAAGTTCAAATTTTCTATATTTTTTTCCCTGAGCAATATTTTCATTAAAACTTCAGCCTGAGCTTACAAAAGGAATACCAAACAACAACCCAAACTGCTCAAAAGATTGAGAAACTAAGCAGACAGATTAAACATCATCTCCTGAAACTAAAGCTCCACACAAGGAGACTGATGAAACTAATAGAAATTACATTTACTCTCAGTCAAAAGCCACAACACTTCCTTCATAAACGAAGGCAAAGGATCGCTGGAGACATTAAAACCAAAGATCTAAAAGGACAGGACCAACAAAAATTAAGAACATGGTAAGGACCCCAACAAAGTATGACCTAGCGAGCCACAATGATAGTTCAGGTGACCAACAACTTCTGATAGAACTATCACAAACAAAAGGCTAAAACTTTAGGGGTAAAGAGTAACCTCAACAGACCCGCAAGTAAAAATAGACACATGAAGAGAAAATCTACATAACTAAATATATATGGGAAGAGTCAGCATCGTAAAATACATTATATTTAAACCTTCTTGCAAGATCTTCAAGAGGCTGAGCCTGATTCTGAAAGTCATCAGCCTTGGGAAACATCTTTACCTAACCAAGGAAGAGAAACAAAAGTAAGATTAAATCTTAATCGAAACTGGAAACAAATACTAACTGGTATGACCAAAAAAGTTCTAACCTGAAGCTTAACAGAAACCCAACCAATATTTGCTTACGGTCATTTTTGTGAGCACTTGTTCTTGCCCAGAAATTCCAATATTATCTCCATTTGGTAAGATCCATCTGCATTACCACATAAAACTTGTCATAAGGAATCCAATAAAACAACACAAGAAAGCAAATCTTAACTTCTTTCTTGCCTATAAGTTTGTGAGGCTGTAGGTGGAGCTATGCTTCAGGAGAAGCCATACCAGCCTTCACAGTTCGGATCGATAAATATTGAATAACATAACCATATCGAGAGATCTCGTTGATGTATAGATTATGTACCTTTTCGTCGACAAATCCGAGAATATGAGTATGTACCTTTTCTGTGATCAACAGTTGCTGACGGCCTATGAACATCTAAGAATACTGAGGGGTAGCTACAGTGGAGGTGAAGCCCAGTGCTATGGTGGTATTTGTAGTTTTTGATTCGTATTAAATGCTGCGAGCAGCGTATAAATGGAGAAGCAGAAGCCGAAGCAGCAGCGTTTGATTTTGATATTTGACTCGCTGGAATGGGAACAACCACAGACGAAGGATCTTGAGTAGTAGAACAAACAGGCCGACATGAAAACCTAAAGCCCATGCGAAACACAAAACTTCAGGCAAGAAGAGAAACGACACGTGAGTTAACAAAAAACGGCACGCGAAACGGAGGTGGGACCCACACACTTTGCTGACGTGTTACCTCAGAAAAAAGGGAACTGTCTCATTGTATTATAGACTAGGTGGCTTGCGGGGTTAGTGGATTTTCTATGTCATTTAGTTATAAGTGGATGCTATATACAGTTTGCGTCTATGCGTCTTATATTGTTTTATAATTTGCATGTATTTGCAAGGTCATATTATTTGTATGTGTTATATTTGTGTTTTGTACGTTTTATGTTATTTGTAATTCCTTTTCGTATATTGATGACACATATATGATTTATCTGTCAAGTTTTGTACAATATAATTTTGTGTTCTTCTAGTCTTATCTTAATATTTTCCTATAAATAAATGCAGGTACCTGCGTATAGCTCTGAGCCGGAAGTCAAAAGGGTGTGAATGTTAATTAGAATATTAGAATCATGTAATGTCACATTAAAATAATTATGTCTCTTCTTATGTCTACATTTCCTTTGACTACAATTCATCCTTCACAGTACCACCTTTTCGTTGATGAATACAACCATGTCCTGGGAGCTCAATTTAATTAATAGTTTTAACTGCAAATCAGACTTGTTAAGATACACCAAAAAGTAGTAAAAGTGAAAAGGGCTTGGGCTAGTGAAGCTCTATGAAAAGGGTTATCCAACTTCTCATTTCTACCAAATTTGTAGAGAAATGTCGTTAGATAATAATTAACCTGTCATTAACAAAGTTCGGGTCATGATTTGGGAATCACCTATCTTGGTTTTATGTAAGATTTAATTCACATGTAGTTTAGGCTGCTCATTTTCCGATGCATAAATTCTTACAAATAAAATTCTCAAAGCCTTTGAAATGCTTAGCCAACTTCATAACATGTGCTTCTCAGTGCCTCACAATTCAACACCATGATTTATGTTCCTGTTTTTAGCTTCTCCCACACGATCCATGAGTTTTTATCTTGGTTTCGATTAATAAAATCTTTGGTTTAGCAGAGTGGTCTTTTGGTTTTACTTACCTAAAGATGAACATTATCAGGACAGTTTGATACCAACTGATCAAAAGTCTTTCCTACCATAGTCATCACACTTTTTTCCTACAGATTTTGTCGGTTAGTTAATCTTAGTTAATATAGGGTCCCAAATATAAACATAACCTGCACGTAAAAATATACACATGAAGACGAAATCAAAGAACTAAATCTTTCTGACAAGATTATGCATTTACTAAATACCTTCGGTTTAAGCCTTCTTGCAAAATCTTCAAGAGGTTGAGCCTGATTCTGAAGGTCATCAGCCTTGGCAAAGATATTTACCTAACCAAGGAAAGAAAAACAAAAGTAGGATTCAATCATAATCGGAAAAACATATAATCGAAACTGCTAACCTATACAAACTTATATGACAAAAATTCTAACCTGAAGTTAATATATAAGTCTGGAGTAAACTCAAAGAATATTGCTTTCGGTCAGTCTTGTGATCAACTAAAACTTGTTCTAGCCTAGAAATTCCAATATGTTCTCCATCTGATACGATACATCAGCATAACCACATAATACTTGAAATTATTATTCCAATAAAACATCACAGTATCTCATCGAGCTCATGGAAAAGAAGTTTCGTGATATCGCTGAGAAAATCAACATTATGCATAACTGGGAAGTGAAAATAGTGAGTAAAAATAGTGTTATTTGTCACATATTTATAATAGTGGGCCGATGGATACGTGAAACGGCAGAAGTGGGGAAAATATGCTTAGTTCAACATAGTGAATACCTTTATTAGAAGTGATGATAGATGTGACGGAGGCTGAGTGAACTCTTCTTTTTTTTTGAGAAAAAGCTGGGTGAACTCCTGAAGCTCTAAATTAGAGTTCATACGGAACGTCGGCATGATTGACAGATTGACAAGAGTGATGACGATCCGTAATTTGCTAATTATCAATATTGATGGGCTTGAATGATAACTTGGTCGATTGAGTGTTTTAACATAGGCCCATTAAAAAATAAAACAGATGGCCTTCATAAATATATATTAGTTTCGGTCATCAATGTACAATGTATCATTTAGTCTAGTGGTATAAATGTTGATGTTTATATCATAGTAACTCGGATTCGAATCACAGGCTTGACATTTTTCACAATTTTTAAAAGTGGGACCCACTTACCTGCTGACGTGTCGCATCAGGAGTGATGCAACTGCCCTATTATAATGTAGATTTTGTAGTACCACTAATTATTTCATCTCACAAAAATGAAAACGATTAATGTCAAATATTTCTAGAATTATAATGCATAAGTCCTTAGCAAAAAAAAATTATAATGCATAAGTCCTTTGTTTTTGTTTTCTTTTCTATGGTTTTGGTTTAGTCTCTTAACTAATGTTCATTCCCGTGCTATGCACAGGCGAGAATCTGAAATATTTTTAATTAATTTATTATAATTGTAAATTTAAATAAATTAGTAATCTTTAAATATATTATAATTATGGATAATATTGAAGTAAATCTGTTGAAACTATTTTACATAATATCTAAAATTGTTCCAAAAAAAGATATGTTCATATCTTTAGGAGGTGTTATTGGTTTATATATTTTGATTGATTTAGAAATCCATATAGTATTTATAAATCCAAGCAAAATATGCAAATCCGGAGGTTTTTCCTCGGATTTGAGTCTTTGTATTTTTAACTAAAAAATCCAAACAAATCCATTATAAAATCAAATATATTAGTAAATCCGTACGATCGAATAACACTTGATTTGATACAGAATTTATGAATCATTAAACCAATAACACATGATTTTAATACATATTTGAAAATCATAGAACCAATAACACTAGATCTAGTTCGGATTTTCAAATCCATTAAAATACAACAACCAATAACCCCTACTTAATCTCAACCGGGATTTAGAGGCTTTTAAATGTAAATGTTAATTTATATTTAAAATTACCCAACGCTTCAAAATTCATATCTTTAATCTCTTAATCTCAACCGGGATCACCATGGCTACCCAACACTTTAAATTTCATAACATTTAGATATTCTCCTTCTTTTAGGTCCCTTCCAATTTTTTTTAATCAACTTCTGTTTCACAGAAGGTTGAATCCTTTCTCACTGTCAAGTGTGAAAGTTTAGAGATCATATCAAAATTTGATGAGTATACAACATATAAGTAGAAAACAAACGACTATTTATGTATACACTCAACCACTATTTCTACAAAATATTTTTAGATATCAAAATATATACACCTTTTCATCCACAAGGATAGCTTCCATCCCGAGAACAACTTCAGATTTATTTTTGGAGTAGTAGTTCCATACCCGTGAGACCAACACTCTGATTTTCCATTCTTTTTTAGATGAATTGGGCTGAGAAAGAGGAGTATACTCCAGTGGCAGTTTCAACCTAAACTCAAAGAGAGAAAGGATGATGTAAACCTGTGGATATTCTAAGAATATTGATAGAAAGCAAAAACATGTGCAGAGTGTTTTGGCTACGATTGTGAGAAAAACATATATATATGAAATGATGGTGGACAAAAAGAAGGTGAAAGAGAAAGGGAAAGATAAAACTATCGTATGATGATGGTGTTTAGTTGAGAATAATTACGAGAAAGGTTTGTGGGATAAATAATCATGGGTGGTTATTCTATATTTATCTCTTGTAAATGTTAATTTAATTTTATGGAGTTGGTAATTTAATTCACACTTTTTAATAAAACATACTATAAAACTTAGCTATAAATGCTTAGTTTTTCCTAATTTTATATTTCCTATATTTTTAAACCAATAAGACTTTTTAAAAGCTATTAATGTTCTTGAACTTCACAATTTCTCATTATTAGTTGACAAAAATTTCATTGGAAATATAAAATATGTATCTTTTTAATAAAACATATTAAAACTTAGCTATAAATGCATAGTTTTTTGTAATTTTATATTTCCTATATTCTTAAACCAATAAGATTTTTTAAAAGCAGTTAATGTTCTTGAACTTCACAATTTTTTATATCTTTTTGAAACAAAAATTTTCTCTAGAATATAGATCTTTTAGAAACAGAGGGAGCAGTAAATAGACAATGTAAAGATAAAGTTATAAAAAATTGTTTTACCTGATTGGATCGTAAATGGTTGGTTATTTGTCTTATTTTCTAACTTCCATAAGTTGATAACATGTTTTACTTTTCTGTATTTTTAATTTTTGTTTTTAAAAAGTAGATTTTCCACATGTCAGCTTTAGATTGGTGATGCGACTTGCGCTTTAGTATATAAGGGATTTGAAATATTGTATATATCGTAGGTAAATTCGCTTTGCAGAGGTGTTTTGTTGGGTGAAGTGGGTGGGCACACTTATTTTGGTCAACGCCAAAATGTAAAAAAAAAAATTGTGCTTATCTATAAAATTGTTAAATCCTCCTCTTTTAGGACCCATTGGAGCTAGTCAGATATGCAGAGAATGGGTGTCAAACATGGTACAATGCAAATGATACTATACTTATTCCTCCACATGCACAAATTGTTGAAGAAACACAAGTCTTAAGCTTGGGTAATATTTGCATGGTGGATGGTTCATGGACCTTCACAAATCAATTCGGTAGAATTGGATGAATTTGGAAGGATAGCATGGGAAAGATCCAACTAATGTGGACATGGAACTTAAGGAGGCATGAGACAACATTACACTCGGAGCTGGAAGTGCTAAGATGGGCAATGGGGAGCATGATACAACATTCGACATGTTGATATCTTGTGAATTTACATGTTTTTAACTTCTTATTCTTGC
>NC_027751.1:26471855-26534186 GCF_000695525.1 Brassica oleracea var. oleracea
CCCCACTATACTACAACATTTGCAATAGGCAGAAAAACCTATTACCACATGTCAGAGATTTGAGATAGATTGTAAGGACATGATTGCAATGATAACGGACCCATAAGCTTGACCAAACTTCTCAACTGAGCTAGAGGTCATTCAAATTCTCCATGTGTGTTTTCCGGACTTCAAGATCAGCTACTTCCCAAGGGCGCAAAATGAAATTGCTGGTTTGCTAGTTAGGAATATCCGTTCTTTTCATAGATCTTTTTGTTTTATTGTTTGTTATATTCCGGTTTGATTACCCAGACCACCTCAAGTTTAACTAATAGAATAGCCGTTTGTTGAAAAAAAAAAAGGAATGTTGAAGATATTTGTGTCGTTTACCATGTGGTAATGCACTATTGTTTAAACGTTTGTACTATTTTAATTGATTTGAATCCAAGAACGATATTAAACAAAAAAAATGAACCCTTAGCCCTCTTTGTTGAACAACTACTTTGCTTTGCTTTAAAGCTTTTTACACAACAAATATAAAAATTGTATAAATCTAGAAAAATAATTCGAGGGCCTTAGAAGATTCAGACATCTTAGGAATAAAACACGAGGCCGAACCAGTTGCCAATAAGAATCTCTTCTTCTTTGTTGCAACGTTAAGCAAGTACTCTTCTTCCTCAAAATCTCCCCTCTCTTCTTCTCTCTTCAAGAACTCTTTGAACCACATGGCAGACATTTTAGGAAAACGTTTTAGTCCATTTTTGTAATCGACGTAGAAGAGACCATATCGGACTCCATAACCGGCGTTCCATTCACAGTTGTCTAGTAACGACCATGCAAAGTATCCTTCCACTTCAACCCCATCCTCCCTAAACAACGAAACATTTATCATCAGTGAAAGGCTTAGTATAGGTTCCACAGTTTCTTGTGTCTTAAGAAACTAAATGAAATTTTCATTTAGTGAATACACTTACTGGATGGCTTGTTGGATGCTTTGGAGATGTTTCTTGTGGTACTCTGTCCTTTGGAGATCCATCAAGTTAGAAAGCTTTGGTTTTTTCTCGTAATCTATATCACAGTGTCCTGAAGAGTTTTAACCAAAAAGTAGAAAAGTTAGTAAACCATACCAGGAATCTATTTAGTAAAATGATCTTGGAAGTGCTTAGTAAAAAGTATTACCGTTTTCAGTGATCATGAATTTAGGGCTTTCGTATTTATCCTTAGCATAGTTTAGAAACTTTCGAAGCCCTTGTGGGTAGAGAAAGTCCCATTCTGAACCACCTCGTACTCCCAATGTCTGTCCTGCTTTGTTTTGTTCTGTTCCAATATAAAAAAAAAAGCTCGTGAGACAACAAAATCGGTAATCAAAATCCCGACGAATAATCACCCCTAAGAAGCTTGTGAGCCAAGAAACGAATAGAAAGCCCTAATATGATACGAGTAAGTATTTATTTTAAAACTCCACTTACTTCTCCATTCGATGCGTGCGTCTGATCTCCAGTTGGGAGTGTTATGGTCCACTTCAGGAATACTTTTAACGTAGAAAGCACTGTAATAATTCACTCCAACGAAGTCAAAAGAACCTCTTAGCTTCTTGGATTGGGCTGCGGTAAACGAGGGTAATCTTTTCCCGATCGATTTCTTCATCACTTCAGGGTAATCTCCGTACACCGTTGGATCCATGTGCCTATTAAATCCAAAAAATACTATTAGAATATTAACCAAAAAACTGTATGGTGTATATATATATATATATATTATTAAAATGTCTAGAGGTTATGGACCGAAAGAATGTGCATTCTATAGAGATAAGGACATAACTTGTAGATAAAGATAACTATGTATTGTAGTTATCTAATCCCCTAAGGGTTAGGAGATCCTTCTTGTATATATACACTATGACATACACCAATATACACAACAAATTACATTCTATTTTATGGTATCAGAGCTAAGGCACGATCCTTGACTTTTTTCTCTGCTTCCGCTTACATATTTCTTTTCTACTACATCAAATCGTGTTGATCGTACTTCATGTCGTCAACAACGAGTTCGTATATTTCTACTTCTTCTACTACGGAGAGCTCTGCTTCTAACTCTCCTTACAACCTTCATTCCTCTGATAATCCTGGTGCCCTAATTACACCAGTACTTCTCCGAGGAGATAACTACTCCAAGTGGGCAGTAGAGCTGTGGAACTCTCTACAGGCTAAACAAAAGATCGGATTTCTCGATGGCTCAGTACTTAAACCTACCACCAATCCCGATCTTGCCCGCTGGACCTCTACTAATTCTATGATAGTGGGCTGGATTCGAACGTCTATCGATCCTCAAATTCGTTCAACAGTGACTCATGTTGCAGATGCTTCGAAACTGTGGGAATCTCTAAAACAACGTTTCTCAGTCAAGAATGCCGTACGGAAGCATCTTCTTCAAGACGAAATCACTAATTGTAAACAGAATGGCCAGTCTGTTCTGGAGTATTATGGCCGTCTTTCCAAGTTATGGGAAGAAATTCAAAACTTCAAACCCGTTGTGTCTTGTACATGCACTGCTTCTGCTGAACTTGAGAAGGAGCGAGAGGACGCTAAAATTCACAAGTTTCTTTTTGGTCTCGATGAAGTGAGGTTCAATACCATTCGATCTCAAATCATTGACGAGGACCCTCTTCCAGAATTAAACACCGTTTATTCAAGAGTCATTCGAGCTGAGCAGCACATCAACAACATGCGCACTGCAGATACAAAACAGGATGCAGTTGGCTTCTCAATCAAATCAGATATCACTGCCTCAGCTGTTGCGACTCGAAGTCGTGATCCTGCTCGATCTTGTACTCACTGTAAACGTACAGGACATGAAGCCTCCGAATGGTTTCTTCTACATGGCTACCCGGAATGGTTTCTCGAACAACAACAACGCAATTCTTCACGCAACTTCTCTGGAAACAGAGGACGTGGAGGACGTTCATCCAGCTCCAGTGGACATGGACGTGGACGTTTGAATGCTGCCTCCACTTCTGTTAGTGCTCCATCATCTACCTCTACAACCGTTCAAATTTCAGCTCTCATCACCTTGCTTCAGTCACAACAATCTCAACTCTCAACTGATCACTTGTCTGGTAAAACTGATCTTTCTGATGTTATTATCGAAACTGGTGCCTCTCACCATATGACAGGCGACTTGTCTCTCTTACAAGATGCAGTAGATATTATACCGTCTGTGGTTACTTTCCCAGACGGCACTGCTTCGCGCGCTACAAAAATTGGCCGCATATCTCTTACTAAAGATTACATACTTGTTAATGTGCTTTATGTACCAAACTTCAATTGCACATTGATCTCAGTATCAAGACTACTCAAGCAAACCGGTTGTATTGCTATATTTACTGACACTCTTTGTGTTTTACAGGACCGTTTTACGAGGACCCTGATTGGAGCCGGTGAAGAAAGAGATGGGGTGTACTACTTCAAGGGTGTCAAAGTTGCTTGTTCACATCAGACTTCTGCGAAAACTATTTCTCCTACAGTCCTCTGGCATCGACGTCTTGGTCACCCTTCCTACAAAGTGCTTTCTACATTACCTGTGTTTTCTGATTTAAAAGTCGATTTTAAGGATTCTCACTCATGTGATATTTGTTTTCGTGCCAAGCAAACACGTTCAGTCTTTCATGATAGTTTTAATAAAGCTTTGGAACCTTTTTCATTAATTCATTGTGACGTTTGGGGTCCGTATAGAACTCTATCATCATGTGGCGCTGCTTACTTTCTTACCATTGTTGATGACTACTCTAGAGCTGTGTGGACATACCTTATGTTGGAAAAGTCACAGGTTAAGGACTTGATCAAGAACTTCTGTGTTATGAGTGAAAAACAGTTCGGGAAACAAGTAAAAACCATTCGAACAGATAATGGCTCTGAGTTCATGGTCTTGTCTTCATATTTTCGTCAAAATGGTATCCAACACCAAACCTCCTGCGTCGACACACCTCAACAGAACGCTCGTGTTGAACGCAAGCATAGGAACATCCTCAACATCGCACGATCACTTCTGTTTCAAGCCAAACTACCAGTTACTTTTTGGGGCGAGAGCATACTCACAGCGGCTCATCTCATTAACCGGACACCGTCTGTTGTTCTACATGGAAGTACTCCGTATGAACTGTTACACGGTTCAAAACCTTCATACGACTCTTTACGCACCTTTGGATGCCTCTGCTACGCTCACAGACGACCTCGCAACAGAGACAAGTTCAGTGATCGCAGCCGAAAGTGTCTTTTTGTGGGCTATACCTACGGAAAGAAAGCCTGGAAACTTTATGATATCGACAGTAATGAATTCTTGGCCAGCCGCGATGTTGTTTTTCTTGAAGAACAGTTTCCAGGAGTTACAGATACAACATATGTTACACCACCAATCTATCAACCAGATGCTACAATCGTTGACTGGTTACTTCCTACTACACCAGCATGCTCCGGTGATACTACTCTACCAGTGGTTTCTACCACTACACCAGTGGCTTCTGATCCTGCACCAGTGGTCCCTTCTCCATTACTACCTATTACACAAACTACAGACGTTGCTCTTCCACCAGTGGCACATGATACTACTAATGCGTCTGATTCTCCATCACCTGGATCTTCCTCTACTCAACCTAGTTCTCTGGTTGAGCAGTCTACGCCTGCTACTACTATTTCAGACACTCCTCCATCACCTGGTCTTCTTGAGTTACTAGGTCGTGGTCATCGTAGCCACAAGCCGTCTGTTCTTCTCAAAGACTACGTGGTTAATGCCTCTACAGTTAGTACACCCCCCATCACTTCTCTTTCATCGACTCCTACTCAAGGTCCTCCTGTCTCGGTCTCAGGTATTACTCCCTATCCCATCGACTCTTACTTGTCTCAAGCTCGTTTCTCAGTTGCACATACAGCTTTTTTGGCTGCACTAACGTCAACTAACGATCCTAAGTCTTTCAAAGAAGCTTCTCTTGATGATATTTGGAATGACTCCATGACTGATGAGTACACAACGCTTGACGCAATTCACACGTGGGACATTACCTCATTACCAAAAGGCAAAAAGGCGATAGCCTGCCAATGGATCTATAAACCGAAGTTTGACGCCAACGGCAAGGAAACTCGCAAAACGTCTCGTTTGGTAGCTTGTGGGAATCATAAAAGAAAAGGCCGTGATTATACGGATACATTCGCTCCAGTAGCCAAACCCACTACCGTGCGTCTGCTCCTTGAGATTGCTGCTACTAAAAGATGGGAAATTCATCAGATGGATGTTCATAATGCGTTTTTGCATGGTGATTTAAAAGAGGAAGTTTATATGAAGTTGCCACCTGGTTTCGAAGATCTTGATCCTACAAAGGTTTGTCGTCTCCGCAAGTCCTTTTATGGGCTCAAACAATCTCCTAGATGTTGGTTTGAAAAACTCAGCACGGCGTTGAAGTCTTATGGTTTCAAACAGAGCAGAGCCGACTACTCTCACTTCTCCCTTATCAAATACAAGATCTCTCTACACATTCTTATCTATGTGGATGATTTCATCATAGCTGGCAATGACATCTCCACAATACAAAGGTTCAAGAATTATCTACACAAGTGTTTCCACATGAAAGATTTGGGAAAACTCAAGTATTTTCTAGGTATCGAAGTGGCTCGCAATGACGATGGTATCTTCATTTCCCAACGGAAATATGCTCTTGACCTTGTTACCGAGGCTGGACTCCTTGGGTCTAAGCCCTCTCTGGTTCCCATTGAACTCAATCACAAGCTTCTTCTTTCGAAATCTCCTCTACTTACTGATCCGGCGCCTTATCGCCGTCTTATCGGACGTCTTATATACCTTACGTTTACGCGACCCGATCTTTGTTATACAGTTCATGTTCTTTCGCAGTGTATGCAAAAACCGCGTCATGATCATTGGGATGCCGCTTTGCGTACAGTCCGGTATATTAAAGGTTCTCCGAGCCAGGGAATGCTACTACGGTCAGACTCTGATCTTCGTGTCACTGCTTATTGCGACTCCGATTGGAATACATGTCCTATCTCTCGACGGTCTGTCAGCGCATACATTGTTCAGCTCGGACAATCTCCCATTTCTTGGAAGACAAAGAAACAGAAGACGGTGTCTATGTCCTCTGCTGAAGCTGAATATCGCGCCATGGCATTCACCTTGAAGGAACTCAAATGGATCAAACAACTACTTGCAGCTTTTGGAATTCGCCATGATCAACCTATGCGTCTCTTTTGCGACAGCAAACCTGCCATATATATTGCCGCAGACCCTTTGTTTCATGAGCGCACCAAACATGTCGAATCTGATTGTCATTTTGTTCGTGATGCGGACGTGGAAAAGCTCATCGCAACTGAACATATCAAGACCAAGGAACAGCCAGCAGACTTACTTACAAAGGCACTACCATCAACTACATTTGCTTATCTTCTTTCCAAGTTGGAGATTCACAATCTTTCACCTCCAACTTGAGGGAAGGTATAGAGATAAGGACATAAATTGTAGATAAAGATAACTATGTATTGTAGTTATCTAATCCCCTAAGGGTTAGGAGATCCTTCTTGTATATATACACTATGACATACATCAATATACACAACAAATTACATTCTATTTTACATTCTCTAGAGAAAGACCTAACCATTTTGAATTAATTCAATTTAGGAGAGTATATCCGTTCCAACGGAAATTGAATCCATAACTCTTTAAGTCTTTAATTGGAAATTCAAGAGTTTTTATCTACTATGTCAAGAATGTGATTGTTTGTGCTATATAATTTAAAGAAAAAAAAATACACTCACCATCCAAACATGAATTCCATGGCTCTTTCACATGCTTCTTTGTCATCAGGGCAGTTTGAATCATAAGGCTCAAACCATACGGGACAATGCGCGATACCAATCTTGCCATCTTTACACTGAGATTCAAACAAAAACATATTGAATAAATATGTTTCCAAACGACTAAATGTGTTTGTAAAACTAAAAATTAAATATGTTGATTCCTTACTTTGGGATTGTTTCTGAAGACTTCAACGGCTTCTGCGTGAGCAAGAAGTAGATTGTGACTAACAGTATAAACCTCGAGGCCAGATTCTCCAGCTACAGCTGCTTCGTTCATGTACTTGGAGGCACGTCCGGGCGCTTTTCTTCCTGTGTCATACCCGCCAATGCTATAGACCCATGGCTCGTTTAGTGTAACCCACAATTTCACACGGTCCCCAAATTCTTCGAAACATAAGGCCGCAAAATCTTTGAAGTCATTACTGCAAAATTTTTTTTTTTTGTATGCATATTAGAGACATTGATTTGAAAAATATGTTTACAAAGTAATATGTATTTTTAATCACTTACACAGCTTCTTCGCTTAGAAATCCGTTGTATTCATCTTCAAGGGCTTGAGGAGTATCCCAATGGAATAAAGTAGCAAGAGGTGTGATTCCTGTTCATATATATATGTGATCATGTTAGAATATTTCAATCTGGACGACTAGGTTAATATATAACAGCGATTAATTAAATACCGTTAGCTAAGAGTTCATCGATGAGATTGTTGTAAAAATTGATTCCTTCTTGGTTCACGCCCTTGCTTTTCTTTCCAACTATTTTTTGGGAAAAAATAGCAAAAACACGGATTAATCTCTACTGTATTATTTGAAAACTCACTTCTTAAATGTTTAATCTAGAAAACTGTTGTGTATATATTTGAGTTAAGAACTTACGAGGCAGAATACGAGGCCACGAGATAGAGAATCTAAAAGCATCCATGTTAATATCCTTCATTCTCTGGATGTCTTCCTTGTAGTGGTCATAGAACTCGACCGCTTGGTCTGCGTTAGAGTAGCAATTTCTCTCTGCAAAAATATTAATTTTCTTGTATTAGCATGATGAATAGTGTATAAAGAAAAATTCATACATATATAAGGAACCTAAAATTATATAAAATGAAAAAGATGTTTTGTTATATACACAAACCTGGATATTTGCGAACAAATGTATCCCAAACACTTTCTCCACGAGGAGCTTCATTTATAGCTCCTTCATATTGGTAAGCCGATGAAGCTGTTCCAAAGAGGAAACCCTCGGAAAAATCAGAACGGCCGAACGAGTTTTTCTTCAAGTAAGTGTTCCTTTTTCTGTTAATATTATTTAACAAACAAATAAGAAAATGTTTGTCCAAGGATAAACTTATTTGCGTAGCCTTGTGGTTATATTAAAGTTCGATCACTCACAGCGTCATTGTTTATAAACGATTTCTAAGCTTTTTTGCCTTGTAAATCTGCATAAAAACATACATATATAAGATTATGAATTTGGCACACACAATTAACATAACTTTGATATACAAGAGGATATATAACATACCGACTGGAAGATCTTTTTTTAGTGTTTTTAATAGATTGGAGCTGGTTTTATTCGTCTAATATGAAAGAATGAAATGAATTATATGTTTTTGTTCTTGCCAAAGGAATAAATGAATGAATATTTTTTTTCTTAAAGAAAGAAAGTAGAGATTATACTTTTTTCAAAAAAAAAAAGAAAGTAGAGATTATTGAGTTGTGAGAGAAGTGATGGGATATGTGAAGTTATATATAGGCTAAGGGATTTACATTTTTATGCGAAGGAACGTAGAAAAATCATAGATTTTAGTCAAACTATTTGCCCCTACGCATTTTGACTGTTAATTTCTTTCTTTTTTGGTCAAATAATCTGCTGCAACGATTAGACAAAAAATAAAATATTAAATTTTTGGTCAGTTGCGGTCTTGCGCCATGCGATATTGAACCAACTAGATTACTCGTATCTTGACTGAGGAACGACGACAAAATTTTTGAGAAAGAAAACAAAAAGCATCGACGAAGAGAAACGACCAATAGTAAAAGGGCACGTATATGGTTCTTATCAATTCCAAAAGCCCTATGTTAGCCAGCGGTTTTTTTTTTTTTTTGATAAAAGTTTTTCTACAAATATATATGAACACTGACATAATATAATTAATTTTAATACAGTGCCGGGGAGATCCCTTTGCTAGAGTGGTCATGTGATTGATTTTAGTTTCGAACTTTTGACAAATCTAAATGACAAAACATTGTTTATCATATATCAGGGGTGGAGTTACCATTCCCTAATAGTATGTCACTTTAATAAACATATAATTTGATTCGTTTGATTTATTATTTTAACAAAGGTATCAAAAGTTGATGAATGAATTTTCCATCTAAATTTCATTTTTTATCGTTTGAAAAATTAAATTTATATGAACTAAAAATTAAAACATAAACACAGTTTTTTATTAGTTTTTATTCATTTATGACATATCAGTTTCTACGATAATATATGAATTTAGCCAAATAAACATGTTTGGTTGAATTTGTAGACTTTGATTCCAGACTGTTCACATCGAGTCAAGTAAACACTTCTTATTTCCAACTAAATTATGTAGAAAAATCTAAGAAGAAATCTAAGAATGATCGTTTTGAGTTTGTGGTTTGTCTTGATCCAAATTAACAAAATTTTAACTTCTAATTTTAATTCATCCTCTGTTTTCCCCTAATCATTTGAAACGTGATCAATCTCTTTTGGTTTAATACAAACGCGACTTGCTATAGATAAAACAAAGAGGTCTAGGTGTATCATTGTATCGTGCATGTGAACGTATTATATTTATATCTTACGCCCAAATCCCAGTTGTTAAAAATAATAATATAATTGAGATATTCTTATGAGGAGTGAAAAATGCTTGGTATCCAAGACTTGCGTTAAGAAATGGTAACCTAAATCTCTAGATAATTTTGTCAAAAAGCTTAACAAAGAGTTGGACTTTATACGGTAAAAATAATAATTTTGACTTATAAGTCAATATACTGACTTAGTAATTGAATAGGATAAATCTTATAACCATCTCTCTAAAATTCTAACGAGGACTTTTCATCACTTGTCATAATAATAATTCCCCATCGCTAACATTCTAATGTGGAAAATGAAAAGTATGCATGCACAGTTCCGTTTCAAAATTTTCGTTCCTTTTTCATCAATATATACTACTGTTAGTTTTTTTTTATATTAAAATTTCCATTTGAGGCGGAAATAACTTAGAGCATGATTATTGAGAAGTTTTTAAGGTAGAGTTCTTAGCGGAATATAAGAACCCGTCTCTTAACTTTTAATTAAAAAAACTAAGAACCGTCTTTTAAAACTCTTGTTAAAGAGCTAATTTTTAATTTTTTTAGTTAAAAGTTAAAAAATAGATTCTTATATTCCGCTAAAAATTTTTACACAAGAACACTCCACTGATCATGTTCTTATAGCATTAATCTAAACAACAAGAAAAAAATACTAGGCATAGGCTTATACAACTGTTAGAGCACCGGTTCAACTTTTATACAAGTCTACCTTAAATAACAATTAAATAATAAACCGTAGGAAAGAAAGAAGAATAATTACCAGAAACGTTTTTGAAGAAGAGCCTATCACACAAAGAGAAAGAGACTATTACTAGCGTGTCTTTCATTCATTGCTCTTTTTTTTGTTATTATTAATTTTAATTATATAACTAAAATAATAGTATAATAATGTTACGAAACTGTTTTTTAGAACTTGTACACTAATGATGTTCTTAGTTTCTCTTACGACAATCCATTTACCATGCTGGCGCAGCGTACGAATGAGTGAACGGTCGATCTAAGAATTTAGGGTTCTTCGAGACCTGTTCTTGGATCGATCAAGAGTTTCTTTCGATGGCTTCTTGAGACCAACTTCCTGTTTGATGAATTGAATCAAATCGAACAAGGGATAAAAGCAAAGCTCTTCTTATAAAAATCAAAACGTCCCTAAAACAAAGAGATCAAAAGTGCTTATATAGCCCTTCCTTTAGACAAACCCTAAAAGGAAAAGGTTAACATAAACTTATTCTTAAAAGGAAAACGAAAATAAAAGGAAAGCTATGAAAAACCGAAACATAACATAATGTTTGAATGTCTTCAAGTTGGCGCCAAAGATGTAGATGATGCTGCATCAGGTCTCCCTGGGTGAGAAGGATTCGACCCCGAATCTGGATCATTGGCGCTGGAAACAAAACGAGTAAGATACTTGACGTTAAAGACATCAGAAGTGTTTATATCATCGGGCAGGCGAAGGCGATATGCATTATCATTAATGCGTTCTAACACTTCAAGAGGGCCAATCTTTTTGGCTTTGAGCTTATTGTAAGCATGAGCCGGCATGCGGTCGCGAGTGAGATAAGCCCAAACAAAGTCCCCGACGTCAAACACTAAACGCCGACGGTGAGTATCAGCGGCTTGCTTGTACTTAGAAGAAGAAGACGCGAGATTGGTGATTGCCTGAGCATGGATATCAACAAGAGCGTCCACAAACGTGGTAGCATCACCATGGAGTCTCGTGCGATCTGGAAGAGTAGAAAGCCCCAACGGTCCACGGGGAATAATACCATAAACAACCTTGAAAGGACAAAAACCCAAGCTACGGTTTAAAGCGTGATTATGCGCAAACTCGGCCTGAGGTAACTTGGAATCCCACGTACGGATTGCATCACCCACCAGACAACGTAACAAGTTCCCCAACGATCTGTTGACGACCTCTGTTTGACCATCCGTCTGAGGATGATAAGCTGAACTCATATCAAGAGAGGTTCCAAGTTGTTTCCACAAAGAACGCCAAAAATGCCCAAGAAACCTTGAATCTCGATCAGAAACAATGGATATTGGTAACCCATGGAGACAATATATCTCCCGGAAGAACAAAGTGGCTACTTGTAAAGCATCGGTAGTCTTCTTGCACGGCAAGAAATGCACCATTTTCGAAAATCGATCAACGACCACAAAAATAGAATCAAACCCACGCTGAGTACGCGGAAGGCCGAGGACGAAATCCATGCTAATGTCTGTCCATGGCTGAGTAGGAATAGGCAATGGCATGTATAGACCAGCATTGCTTGCTTGTCCTTTAGACGTTTGGCAAACCGTACATCGCTCCACGAAGCGCTCCACATCCCGTCGCATGTGTGGCCAAAAGTATGATGTCGAGACCAAGTGCAGTGTTCTATCTCGCCCGATGTGACCCTCACGGTGAAGTTCAGTGATAAGTTGAAGACGCAAGCTTGACTCGGGAATGCATAGGCGCGTGCCTAGAAAAAGAAAACCCTCATGTAATGTATACTCTGAAGACGAACCGTTTGTTGCCGCAAGAAAGATAGGGCCAAAGAACGGGTCTGTAGGGTATAAGTCTGCAAACGTGCTGAAGCCGGTGACTGATGTATGGAGAATGGCTAGGACGGAATGTCTGCGACTCAATGCATCTGCCACACGATTTGCTGTTCCAGAAGTATGTTTGATGACAAATGTGAATTGTTGAAGATAAGCAATCCACGAGGCATGACGGGCAGAGACCTTTCCTTGAGTGCTCAAGTGCTTTAAAGCATCATGGTCCGTATAAAGGACAAAGTCTTTATGAAACAAATAATGTCTCCAATGCTTAATGGCTTGAACAATAGCATAAAACTCTACATCGTAAGTGCTGTACCGTGATCGTGCTCCAGCGAGTTTCTTGCTAAAGAAGGCAATGGGGCGTCCTTTTTGACTCAAGACTGCACCTATCCCGGCTTTGGACGCGTCACAATGTAGCTCGAAGAGCAATGTGAAGTCCGGCAAGGCGAGAACAGGAGCTGAACAGAGTTTTTCTTTAATTATCTCGAACGCTGAGGCTGCTTCTGTAGTCCAAGTGAGGCGACCATCACGCATTGTGTCCGTTATAGGGGCCATGAGGCTGCTAAACTGTGACACGAAACGACGGTAGAACGATGCCAAACCATGAAAACTACGTACGTCCGTAACCGTCTGTGGTATAGGCCAGGACTTGATGGCTGAAATCTTACCAGGGTCGACAGCAAGACCTTTGTCTGAAACAATGTAACCAAGGAACTGTACTTCTGAAGCGCCGAACTCACACTTTTTTAAAGTTGCAAAGAATTTATCACGGCGTAAAACAAGAAGAACGGCAGCGAGGTGTTGAATGTGGTCTGATACTGATGAACTGAATATGAGGATATCATCAAAGTAGACTACCACGAACTTGCCTATAAACGGGCGTAACGCCTGATTCATTACTCGCATAAACGTGCTAGGCGCGTTAGAAAGACCGAATGGCATAACAAGCCACTCAAATAGTCCTTCACGAGTCTTGAAGGCTGTTTTCCACTCATCTCCTGGATTAATACGGATTTGATGATAGCCGCTCTTAAGATCCAATTTAGAAAATATGGTAGCTATACCGATTTGATCCAACAAGCCGTCTAGACGCGGAATCGGAAATCTATAACGAATGGTTATCTTGTTGATTGCTCGACTATCTACACACATACGCCAGGAGCCATCTTTTTTTGGAATCAAAAGTGCTGGTACTGCACAAGGGCTCAAGCTTTCACGCAAAAATCCCTTAGAAACGAGTTCCTCTACTTGGCGTCGAAGTTCTTCGTACTCTGTGGGGCTCATACGATAATGTGAGCGGTTTGGTAAAGCTGCATCAGGCATAAAGTCAATGCGATGTTGTATGTCTCGAAGAGGAGGCAAACCGTCTGGTAAGTCTTCGGGAAACACGTCAGAGAATTCTTGGATCAATTGTTTATAAGCTTGCGGAACCTCAATGAATCGATCGGTCCGTGAAACTTTAGTCAAAAGAATGAGAACCATTCCTTCTTTGCGCATGGTGTCCTCGAAGGGTCTGTGCTGAAGGAGTAAGACGGTACTAGACGGCGGCTTCTGTGGAGCCGGAGGTGGCTGTAACATCGGAGGGGACGGTTTCAAAACGAGTTTATGGTTATCGAAGGTGAAGCTGTAAGTGTTGAGGAAGCCGTCGTGAGTAATTCTTCTATCAAACTCCCAAGGTCTGCCAAGGAGTAAGTGTGCGGCATCCATAGGGACGACGTCACAGTAAACCTGATCCTTGTATATATTACCTACTAAAAAAGTGACCAATGCTCTGCGAGTGACAAAGAGATCGTGAGTCTGTTGTAGCCAGGCGAGTTTATAGGGCGTGGGATGTGGTTCGTCTTTAATATCGAGCTTGGATACTACCTCCGCTGCTATAACGTTCTCACAGCTACCAGAATCTATTACAAACGAACAAACACGCCCATTGATTGTGCACCGTGACTGGAAGAGTCTATTTCGTTGTGGGTATTGGTCGTCGGCTTTAGGGGCAAGACACGATCGTCGGACGACAAGGAGATGTCCTGTATCGGGGTATACTGCTTCAACGTCGTCGGGTTCGTCGTCAAAAATTGGTTCTTGATCGTCGTTTATTTCTTCCAAGAGCAGCCCACGACGCTGACGTGTTGGACATGCTGATTGACGATGGCCAAGTTCTCCACACGTGAAACACCGTAGCCCTCCAGGTCGTGCCTGTTGTGCCGCGTTTGCTGGGACAAATGCTGTCTCTGCTTTATTGACGGTGGCATCAGGTGGGGTTAAGGTTACTGGTGTTGTTGTAGGACGGTTCTGTCTGGTGGAACCCCAAGGTTGGGAACCCATACGCGATTGGTTCTCTATTGTTATAGTTTGTTGATGTGCTTCGGAAAGGGACTGTGGCTGAAAAAGATTCAAGGTGAATTGAATCTGCTGACGTAGTCCTCCTATAAATCGCATGACAAGTTGCTTTTCGGAATCTCGTACTTCCACACGGTTGATCATCTTAAAGAACTCTGTTGCATATTCATCCACAGTTCGACTCACTTGTCGAAGGCTCTGCAGTTTCTGGAACATTAGTTGATCGTAGTTGTAAGGTAAAATTTTTTTTTGCATCTCTTTTTTGAGTTTAGCCCAAGTAGAGATCTTTGATTTCCCTAAACGACTGCGAGTTGTTTTGGTTTGAGACCACCAGGCAGCTGCACGATCGTGAAACCGTATTGCGATAAAGGGGACGCAACGATCCAATGGTATTTCTTTGAACTCAAGAATCTCTTCTACGGTGACAAACCAATCCATTAATTCTTCTGGTATGGATGAACCCTTGAATTCTGGAATCTCAATTTTGAAACTAGATTTCCACGAGTTGTTGGTTGTGTCATCATCGGAGTCGGAGTCGTTTTTGTTGTTGCGGTTTTGTTGAGTTCGTTGGAGAGGAGCGAACAGATTTTCATCGTCGTCATCTTCCTCCTCTGAGTCGACCTGGTTATGCGGTCGTGTGTCGCGTCTGTTGCGAAGGGCTGGGGCGGTATTCTGCGTATTTAACGCCGCTACCGCAGCAACAAGTGCTGTGACTTGAGCCTGAAGCGCATTAACTGATTGTTGAGTAGCTGGGATATCATCGTCTTCAACGTATTGCTGAGTACGAGTTTTTCGGACCATCGTAGTGGTTGAGAAAGTTTCGGATCGTAGCAAAGCTCTGATACCAACCTTGCGCAGCGTACGAATGGGTGAACGGTCGATCTAAGAATTTAGGGTTCTTCGAGACCTGTTCTTGGATCGATCAAGAGTTTCTTTCGATGGCTTCTTGAGACCAACTTCCTGTTTGATGAATTGAATCAAATCGAACAAGGGATAAAAGCAAAGCTCTTCTTATAAAAATCAAAACGTCCCTAAAACAAAGAGATCAAAAGTGCTTATATAGCCCTTCCTTTAGACAAACCCTAAAAGGAAAAGGTTAACATAAACGCATTCTTAAAAGGAAAACGAAAATAAAAGGAAAGCTATGAAAAACCGAAACATAACATGATGTTTGAATGTCTTCAAGTTGGCGCCAAAGATGTAGATGATGCTGCATCACATGCTAACGTGGACAACAATACTATCGAGACTATATATATATATATATAAATAAATAGTTGACAGGAAAATAGACTATACGAATATAAAAGAAAAAGCAAATAACTCAGTTGTTGTTCTCGTGATCTCATTGCTTAAAGCATGCATATGCATGTAGGTAGAGTTAACGGTCGTATAAAAAACATTATATTCATTCAAAAAAACGTACTATTATATTGTATTTAACTGTGTTTATATATTATTAAAAAAAATTAACAAATAACTCGTGTGATTGTTGTTCTCATTGGAATGCGTGCAGGGTAGGTAAACTTAAATAGATAACCTGAAAACAAAAGGTTGCTCGGAGCATATTCACGTCAAGTTCTTTATTCCAAAATAGGCCGCTGGCTAGGCCTGAGACTTTTATCTGAGATCCGGATTCAATTCGAAATTTGATCCGGATCCGATTCGAAAATCCGGATATCCGGAAGGGCCGAATCCGGATATCCGGATAATAAAATGTTGGATCCGTCAAAGCTGGATCCGGATCCGGATATCTTGATTTTTTAGTTCGGATATCCGGATCCGTAAGTTTTATTAATAACTATTTCAAAAATAGTAATATCTATATATAAAAACTAACTTTATTTAATATATTTTCATTTTTATAATAGTATATGTAAATTTTATGTAAATTTTGTAATATTATACATATAAATAATTAAAAACATTATATATTTTTTATTTTAAAATTATTTTTAATATTTTATATATATTATTATTATTATTTTATTTATTTTAAGGATCCAAATCCGGATCCGGATATCCGCCGGATATTATAATTTTTAGAAGGATATCCGACACCCGGATATCCGACACCCGAATATCTGACACCTGGATATCCGAAAACCCCGGATCCGGATAAGGATAATAAAATTATAGATCCGCCGGATAAGGATCCGGATCCGGATATCTTAAAATTGCCCGGATATTCAAACCGTCCCAGGCCTACTGCTGGCTATACTAAATTTGAGAGAAGTTACAACAAAGTTATTCTTTTCGCGAAAAGTATCATATAATATCATATGGAATGTATTTACCGTGCCATAGTTTAAGAATGATATGGTGTTATACGATATTTTTTTGTGGATAAATATCTCGATGACCCAAATTTGAAAAAAAACTAAGTATGACTATAATTTACCAGACCAGTTTGCCATGGATTTTGGAAAGTGTGTATATGACCTCGAGGAAGAAGAAGATTGGTTATTGGCGTGGAATGATATGCTCAATAAGCATAAGCTGGTCCGTGAAATACACGACTTAAATTCTTTGCAGCATTTAGGTAAATATGCCAGACATATAACCTATGTTTTGTTTCTGGAAACACTTTCCCCATTGCATTCGCCATTGCTGCAGATTGGTCTGAAAGAATCGTTTTCGGTTGTTTACCAGACATTGCTCCAAGAAAAGTCTCAAAAAACCACTTAAAAGACTCGGTGGTTTCATCATATAAGAGAGCAGCTCCAAACACAACAGTTTGCTTATGATGATTTACCCCGACAAATGGAGCAAACGGTCTATCGTAATCATTGGTCTTATAAGTTGTGTCAAAACAAATGACATCTCCAAAGAGATTGTAATCGCTTATAGACCGATCATCCGCCCAGATGATATTAGTGATCATATCGTCCTCATCAAGTTGCGTTGAATAAAAAAATGAGGAATTATCTTCTTTCTTTTTCTGAAAGTATTCTAAAACTGCTCCAACATCTCCTTTTACCATTGCTGAAATTCCTGACATCTCGGCATCATCAGCATGTTATTTTTGAGAGACAGTGACTGCTCGATTTCCTTTCAACAAATGCTTCATAGGTGTTCTCACTAACTCATGGGTATGATTCTGGTCGAAAGACACAATCTTATAACTTGCGCTACTCTGAAGGTAGCAAGCCATATGAGCTTTACAACCACACCTTGTGATTGGTCGGGTATAAGATCTATTGACCTTAGGCTCCTTCCTAATCCCCTCTTTTGAGCATACATAAAGAATCCTTGCTACCTTTTCATTTTTTTTTTTTTGGTCCTCCTTTTTTTTGGTCCTCCTCTGTTTTCTTACGTTGAAACCATGATTGCCTGCATACTTACTATAAACCATATGTGCAGTATCTTCAAAACTAAACTCCATTCCAATACAAAATTCATCTTTCTTCTCATTCTCATTGTTTGCTTCTAAAGCATCAATATCTTCAATTTCAAGTAGATCTTCTTTGTTGCCTAGTTCATATTCTTCCCCAAATTCACTGAGCGAAGCGTCGTCTTCCTCGGCAAAAAGCTCAACCGACTTTTGACTTATCAAACTGAAATCATCCGAGACTTGTAAACTAGATCCACATTGACCACCAAGAATAGTTTCTTGCCCACTTAAATGATTATTCTCCATTACGATCTGTATTAACCATTTTAATATTATTATATTTATATTATAGAGCATACATAACCTAAATATTTTCTATATTTACTATGTTTTCTTGAGTCAACCTCATCTTTCAATTAAAGAACATATCTAACCCAGATAATCAATATCTAGTAAAACACAGAACATCAAAACAATATAAAATTCTATAGTCAAACCACGATAAATACTAGAAAAAGGAAAGGTAGAATATGCAAGCCACAGAGAAGGTTTATGGTGCATAAAACTAAATAGTGCATAAAACTAAATAGTGCTTATTGAATAATAAATCAGATAGCAAAGATTCTCTTTGGTTCACGTGTAAAGGACTCACCACTGATTCCACACAAGAAGATGAAAAGAAGAATAAGAAGATGGCCTCCCAGAACAGAAACTGATCGTAACCACGTACTGGAAGTTGAGGAAATGGTCCTTAAAGAGTTGGTTATGCTAAACTTTCAAGTAAACATTACACCAAAAAATAAAACTTGCAAGTAAACAAAAAGACGTTGATCTCACCTTAGCAGTGGAGAATTCTAGACCCAATGTGAAGCACATAAACACCACTCCAAATTATGTTTCAACCTACATACCAAAAAGAAATCATAATATGTGAAATCGAAAACATCTTTGCAGAATTCATTAGTTATTGGGTGATTAAACAGTATCTAAGAACTCTAAAACTTACTATACAGATGAATCATAAGAAACAACGTCGTCAGGAGAAGCTCGACAGAAGAATAGGGTTACGACGGCGTTAACAACTTTTTCTATTTTTGCTTTTTGCTTTTTTTGGCGATAACTACTAATTATTTTTTCCATTTTTTTTTCAGAAACTGAATATGATGTGGTGAATTATAATTGGATAGTGAATCTATGGGGTGAACCCAAGAAAAACATAAACTTCAAAGATTGCTAATCATTGCTAGTTTAGGTTTATCGATTTTCATTTAATATAATTAACGAGTCCACATCAAGTAAGATTAAGGTTATATGTGATTGATTAGGTCATATTCAAATTTTCGCTTAGTGTCACGTATCATTTCACCGTTTCTCTTTTGGTGATTCTCTTTTTTTTTGGTGATTAGATTTATTAACATTTCGTACATTTTATATGAATATAAGTTCATTTATTTAAATTATATTTTAGCCAAAAAGTTAATTTATTTTCATATCGGTGCATTATGGATCGCATGCATTTATAAATCGCACATGTTGGTGAATGAAGCCGACATAAAATGGATTAAGCAATAATTAGTGTGTTGAATAGTAAATTAGAAATAGTCAAGAAAAGTGGTGCGAGCCTGCGAGGTCCGTGGAACAACTTTGAACACAGCCAACCATCGCCAAACTTTCTTTCATAGAAATCGCATAATTAGGTTTGCATATTTCGCAAGGATGTCCAATGAAATGGGATATTTTTTATAAAAATGGCACAACCTATTTTTTTCTTCTCTTTTTGAAATTTACATAGTAATAAAAATCATTTAGCGGTTATAATATATACATAAATATTTGGCATGGAACCTTTTCTTGGACCGTCTTAGTAGTGGAATTCTTGCTTGGCACTTCGGAATTTTCTTCGTCTCTCACTAATTTCGTGTTTGGTGGTAAGCGTATATTCGACCTTTTGTTATGTTTTGTAGATAGATTATATTTGGCGTTGATAAATAACTTAATTATCTAATAAAGAATCTAAAAGTCCAAACTCTACAAATCGTGGTAACTAATAGAAATGATGCAAACACGCGGATGCAAAGAAAATTAATCAATTGCTTCAACCAATTTATCTCTAAAGTAGGATCAAACTTGCGCACAGGGTGAATTTTAATGAAAATTATTTAAGAAATCATATGGAAAAATAAAATTTATATTCTTGATCGAATTAATATTTTTGGTCTTAAACAATTTTTAATTTTTTTTTGTTAATTACATAATTTGTTGTTTACTGATGAATTGATCTCATTTTTAAAAATACTTTAGGTAAAAAAATCACTTATCGCATAAGAACCTAACGTTTAGGCCGAAAAATCTCATGCATACTATTTGGTTACAATGAAACTATGTCAGCTCAGTTTTATATCATGATTTAGCAATTTAAAAGTTAATTATGGTTATAAGAATTTTACGTTCACGTGTCAATCCTATCTATCTTCAATATATACTGTTCTCATTTTTGTGTCGTTTTTTTTTCATTTTGGTTATTGTTCGATATAAATATTGAATTTTGAGTTTATTCTCATTTTGTTATTTTGTTTTGGCCTGAGATTTAGAAAACGTTTAACATTTAAAATTATAAAAGAGATACATACTTAGGTTAAGATCTGCTCATTGTGAAGAATAAATATTTTATATTTTATATATGTTCTTCTGCATATTATGAAATAATAAAATAATAATTATATATTAAATAACAAAGAAATCAGCTACTATTATGTAATACATTGGCGTGCGTATATAAATCAAACGACCGCTCTTGTTTATTCGAAATCATTTTAGCTTTATTAATCAAAACAATCAATCTTATTTATCGTATATGATATATAGTTAAATTTAAATGATATTAACATAGATATATAGTATATTTTAATATGGATATTTATTAAAAGAGGTTTCTACTCATATGATTTTATGATTATTTGCATATTTGTGTAACAAAATTTTACACCAACGATTTTTTTTAATGTGGTATGTTTAGTGGTTTCAATAATTTATAATCATTTAAAAAATATAAGTATGTATTTTCATATGATATATAGTTTAATTTAATTAAACGATATGAAATATTTTTATATGTATATATATATATATATATTAACATAAATACCTATTAAAATAAAATTATTTATTCATATGATTTTATAATCATTATAGCTTATTATAGAAAAAAAATTAAGCCTTGATCACAAAAGTTTATGTGAGACTTTTAACAGTTTTAGTACTTTATTCTCGTTTTGAAAAATTCAAAATACAACATATACAAAAAAATCTAAATTTTTATTATATGATTAATGCAACTGTGTAATTTATTTTAATAATAAATAATTAAACAAAAATGATAGAAAATATACATGTTGTTAGCAAATCTTTATTATTTAAAATCATTAATTGCTATATATATTTTAATCACATTAGGTAATTCCGTATGTTTTATTTAAGAAAAGAATATATAATAATTTCAATTTGATAAATGAATAGTCCATAGTAGACATACTATATAATATAACATTCCCTAACAATTTAATTTTGGACTAACAAAATTTTCAAGCCGCCATGTAAGCAAAATTAGCATTCTAAGTACGTGATAACTCAGCATAACAATTTTTTAATTAGTACAAACTACTAGTTATAATTTTTTAAATGTTTCTATATTAATATAAATATAGAGGGGATTCATAACAAACAAAGGTCATGGACCTGAGTAGATCGAGCGGGCCCAACATTGTTCTACAAAGATGAACATGTTCCGTGAAGAACACTATTAAGAAAACAATGTCTTTACTATAACGCTACCTCAAGAAGAGCAATATACAATTTGATGATTGTTACTTTTTCTAAAATTTGTCGTATCATCATAGATTAAGACTTTTCTAATAAAACGTAATTCAAAAACACTGGTTTTGTTATTGATTTTTTGGATACTTAATTTAAATCATGGAAATGAATACATAAAATAAAAAACAAAGAGAAGACTCTCCATTTGTTGAAGTAAATCATAAACTAAACATAAATTATAAATCTCAAACATTGTATCTCTAAGAGAATTAAAACTCCAATCCAGAGAACTATTATAGTATAAGACTATAAGTAAAAAAAAAAAATCTAATCCCAACATATTTTCAAATGCTACATGAAAATGGGAGTCTTTTTGGTGAGAGAACTCATATATAAGCTCTTTGATACTAGGGAATAAGAATAAGTATGAAGCATCTATTTGTATATCCTTGATGTAACCAATAATCTACAAAGCTAAGATAAGATCCAAGGCCAGAGCATTTGCACTTGATTGTAAACTTTCTTAAGATGAGCTCAGGCCTATAACTGATTAAGTAGCATATTGGAAAAAGGGCTAACACAATGATAACTCTTTCAACGTTTTGGGCCTCAAGTCTCCCGTCAAAGACAGTTTAGTTAGTGTCAGGTTTTGTGAATATTTATCAAATAAACAAAGGCAAGGAAAAATTGTGTACACCAAGACTACAACCATAAATCTTCTAACAAGTACAACATAGGTTAAACAAAAACTGGTAATTTATGAGAAATAAAAACCTAACAAGATTTATGAATCACTCCTAAACACTAATGCTAAGAGGGTTGATGAATACTCTGGCATATCAAATGTACAATACCTAACCACAACGAATTAATAGGTTTCATCTTTTGTTTCTTTTCTTTGGTTGTTGATTGTCTTTTCCTGATTCCCTACCTCGTTTTCTCGTAGCTGTAGCAGTCTCTTCCTCTGCTTCTTTTTTCAATTGTTTTCGTTTCGATGATCTCTTATTTTCAGTACTCTCTACCTCAACCTTCTTTTTACCCGTGCCGTCACTCCTCAGTTCCCTTGGTTTTGCTTTACTGTTATCTTTCTTAACGTTTCCATCACTCTTCTTCTGATCTTTACTTGTTGTTTCTTTTCCTTTATGTGGTGAGTTATTTTTGATTCTCTTCAAGAACTCAGCCACACTCTTCTTCTTCTTCTTCTCTGACGCCATCTTCTTCTCAGTCTTAGGAGTCTCTTCCTTTTCATCATCATCATTCGATGAATCTGCTTTTGAATCTGTTTGTTTCTTGTTACTGTTTTTGTCTCTTCCCATTTTGGTATCCTTGGCAACAACTTCCATACCTTTGCTTGTTCTCCTCGAGCTTCTTGTAGCTATAGCAGTAGTAGTCACATCCTTCTCTTCTGAAACTTGAATCTCATCTTTTTGTTTAAAGCTTGAAGAAGAAGGTAACGCCTTTTTCGAAGCAAAGCTCTTCTTCTTACAGCCAACAAGAGGAGGAGCAGAAGTTTTCTGTTTAGAAACCAAAGAACCACCCTCAGATTTGATGACACGGTGACTCGATATTCCAGTAGTTTTCTTCATCTCGTTAGAGACGAGGGTTCTTAGCTCTTGTGCAGCCACATATTCTGAGTAAGACGTAGGAAAGAAAACAATGGCGTTTGTGAAGAGAAGCTTGAGGTCTCTGTAAAAAGAAAGACTTGAAGAAACATAGGATCCTTTCTCCATCTTCTTCTCTATTGTTTTAATGTCCAAATGCTGCCTTATCACTCTCTTGTAGTCCTTCGTCTCCTGCAACATAGAGAGTGAGATACGAACAAAACGTTATTGGGCTTCTTTGTGTAAATTATGAGTCTACGGGCCAAACTAAAGCCCAAAATTATCGGCTTAGAGGAAGACTTGGAAGTGAATAAGTTGACTATATCCTAAAACACACGACCAAGCGATACTTCTTCAACGGGATGCTGCCATGTGTCTAATAGAGAGACATTTTAATTTAGAATGAAATCATCTTACATATTCTAGTAAGAAAATTGTATTCTATTAACAGAATGCAATTTACTGAGAGAATCTTGAGGATAATTGATGTCTCAGTCTTAAGGGGATAAATAATTAAATGTTACTTTTGCCGTAAAAAAGTTAAATATTATTATTATTTAAAAAAAAAACTATTTTTAAGTTTTAAAGCATGGAGGTTGGGAAAAAAAAAAGAGATGGCATGGAGACATTTGATAGCGTAACGTAAGAAAATAAGGTGAAAATCTCTACGTAATTAAGAAAATCAAGGAAAATAAGGTAAGTGCTTACCTGGCTCCGAAGCCGCGATGCGAACACGGATCCACGCGGATGAGATCGAATCAGCTTAATGATTTCTATCAACGGCTGCGATTGATTCCCGTCCGGTTTAATATTATCCTCGCCGCTCATGTACTCATGTCCTTTCCTCTTCCGATTAACTGTGGACGTTCCCGACTCCCCCAACTCGACGGACTGACTCATTCCGGATCTTCTACTAATCGTTCCTTCTTCCTCCTCCGTCGCCGCCATATGATCGGGATCTGGATTTTTCGAATTATCCCCGCTTAATCGCTCGTGATCAGCGATTTTACCGACGGAGGCTGTCGAGTTAGACGTTTCTCGGTTTAGCCTCGTCGGCTCTGTTTCGTCGTTGATCGATCTAACTGCCTTAGAGCCGTCTTCCACCAGATCTGGTCTATCGTCTCCATCATGTCCGTCGTTCTCCTCCTCTAGTTTCTTAACTTTTAACTGAAGCCACCTAATCAAAAACAAACAAAAACTATTCAAAAATTAAATTTTTAATTAAAAAAAAAAAAAAAACTTAGATCCAGCGGCGGAGATATAGAGATTCTCCGTACTCCGTACAGTATCGACTCGTCGCATCGCTGAACATCTCGCCGGAGCTCCGCCACACGTAGACTCCGTAACTGCTCGAGCCAAGGGATTTCACCGTCTGTATCCTCCTCATCCTCCGCCACAGCTTCGTTATTTCCTCGTCCGTCGTCGTCGACGGAATCTTGGAACCGACGCTTCAGATCTTGATACTTGAGCCTGCAACTCGTACCGGAGGCGTCGAGAGAGCTCCGGGACCCAACCTCCTTGGCGACGGAGTCCCAATCTTTAGAACCATGGCGTTTAACGGCGCATGTTAACAGAAGCTCCTCCCACGTTCCCCATACTTGACTGATCTGATATTGATTACCGTTACCGTTACCGTCTCCGTTACGCTTGTTATCAGAATCACTGCAACTGTGAATATTGGTAGTATAGTCGTCGTTCATGCCTTTCGATGTTACTGCGTCGCCTTCCCTCACTAGCGTAACAAATACCAACACGGTCGCAGTTTTTAGGGATATTTTTGTTTTTTATAAGAAAATAATATATCTAGCTTTGTTTTAGATTTTGAAACACTTTATATATAAAATCTTTTGAAAATGATGATTAATTTTTTAGGTTTTCTTATTAGCTATTTTATCCTCTTCATATGAAATGACATAGACCTACGTACAAGATTTTTTACCTTTGCTTTACCCAGTCTGTATATATATAACGAGACGGGTCGGGTCACCTAACTCGATGGTTGTCTCGCTTCGTGTGCAACCGTTTACGGAGGGGAGAGAGGAGGAAGGTATATATTGACTGGAGTACCCCTCAAGGGTTATTGCAAATGGAATGTTCGTTTTCATCCATGTGTGGCTTGGGCTTGGACATTATCTTCAGAGAGAGATGGGCTTGAAACTATGTATTGGGCCTTCAGTGACCAATCCCGGTACGGTTCTTTTCACCAACTGGTTCAGTTTAGTTATGCAAAGACAGGAACGATCGGACCGGGTTGGTCAGCTATTGATATTAAAGAATTTTATAAGATAGGACCATAAATTTGAAACAAAACTATATAGTATACGGTACATGTAACATGACTTTGAAACACGAAGGATTGTGTGATACAGAGTTATAGACAGGGCTTGATGGGTTTAATTTGATTGCATGATCTATATAATATTTTAACTAAAATCCACCACTAAATAACTAAATGATTTATTTCACACTCACACACAAAGTAAAAGAGTAGGATTCAACGACTCCTCTAGCCCTCTTCTGTTTTATTGTGCGACCTCGTACTCTACTCATTGACTTAAGACTAATAAAAACAAATCCATGGATGGAGGCTTGAGAGCCAATAGGTTAACTTGTTTGTCAATGTTGGAATAATAATTTAGTGTATTTCAATCCGAGAAAGACCCTTTATTCAATTGTTGGCATTATTTCATTTTCAGAAGACAACTCCAAAGAAAAACAAATAATCGTAATGAAAATTGTGCTAAAAGATACCCATCAAATGAGAGAGAAGAGTGATTATCTTGACCACCACGTTAGGTATGACCTCAGCGGCTCAAGCTCATGAACTTATCGAGCCAGTCCATGTTAACACTCTTCGGTCTCTCAAGTGGCAGTCCAAGAGCTCGATCCCATATCAGCTGAAACCAAAAAAAAAAACCAGAATATAAGCTTTTATGGATCTAATTGGTCTGTACTAAATGTGAATTTTATATGGCACCTGTGAGCAGATTCCAAGACTCCTTGAGACGCCAAAAAGAACCGTGTAGTATCTAATATTTGACCCACACAGAGAAATATCATTATATTCAGCTAAAGGTCCAAGTCTAATCACACTTAAATGAGAGTACAATTCTTACCTTGCTTCGGTTAGACCATAATAGTTGAGCAGCACTCCACTGTGAGCATCCACGTTAGGCCAAGGGTTCTTGACCTGTAAAAGCGATTTCAAGATTCATAAAACCAGAGAGAATGAGAAATATGGTAACATTGTTATGAAGTAATGATGAAAAATATAATACCTTTCCTAGCTCGGTTAGAATAGGAGGCACAACTTCATAGAGCTTAGACACCTGTTGTGTTGATAAATGATATGTGAGTATAAATATTAGAAATTCAAGACCATGATCGAAAATTAAATTTAAAAAGAAGTTACCAGCTGAAAAAGAGGGTCATCAGGTAGATGCTTCAAGGCAAACTCTCTTTGGCATACATATCTTGGATCCGTCTTACGCAAAACGCCATGGCCATATCCTGGAACCACCTGCAAGACAAATGTTTGGTTAGAAATGCCTTGCGAACCTTCACAAGAATACAATCCTATTCTTTCATGCATTGTCTGTTTTCACATACTCAATTATATACTCAACTTTCATTAAGATCATATCAGCTATAGTTTCAAAAGGCAAAGCAGATCATTTTTTTTACCTTGCCACTGTTTAACGTTTTCCAGACATAATCTTTCAGCTGGTCCTTTGATATATTTTCTCCGCATTCCTCCACAACTGATTTGATCCATAGCAAAACTTCCTGGAACAAGAAGATTCAATTCTCAGTTGTTATCAACTCTAACTTCAGTTGTACAATTATAATATCAGCAGTTTACCAGTCATTTCTTGGAACTATCTGCTATGTATACTTGTAGACGAACAATATTCATGAGATATAAGCTAGGGGGCTACCTGATTCGCCAAACCGTGTAGTGGTCCAGCTAAGCCATTTAAGGCAGCTGCAAATGCAAGATATGGATCTGAAAGTGCACTCCCAACCTAAATGCATAAATATCATCAGCCATAAAAGAGAACCATCAGAAATGTATTAAGAAATTCGAAACATTGCACTTTAGCATGTAGCAAGTAGTACATACCAAGTGACCAGCGTGAGCACTAACATTTCCACCTTCATGATCACTAAAACGAAAACCAGTTAGAAAGAAAAAAACTCATTGATCATGATGCTATAAAGGTTTTGTAAATGGTTGGTAAAATAATGGAGAATCATCATATATTAGAACCAACACAAACCTGTGAATGGTGACATAAAGCCTCATGAGCTCTTTCATCTGAGGACTATCAAATCCCAGCATGTGTGAAAAATTAGCACCATAATCCAAAGAATCATCTAATGGAATTATGCTACCATCCTTAAACATTCTGCAATATTAAGTAGTATGTAAATGTAAATTTAAGAACACTACTAAGGAAGAAAAAACCCCAGAAATTAGAAACTTCAGAAGCTAAAGACATGGAATAAGTCATACAACACCTAACCTCCGATAAACGTACGAAGCTACAACAGGGACACGAGCTATCAAGTTGAGAGCATCCTCAAAGGTTGGCTCCCAGAACCTGAAAGGAAAAGATCAGTTTATATGATTCCAGCTACTATAAGACAATCAAGGTAAGAGAACTATAAACAGTGATCAAGTTTATACTTTGACTTATGAACAACACCCTCCTCATATGCCTTCTGGAATTCACTTTCAACCTGGAATAACAATTTAACAAAGATAAGATGTTAATTGCTTTAATTTACTATATAAAAAAAGCCAAGATAATTAAGAACAGAGTTAGCTACCTGGAGAGCCATAACACCACTTGCAAATTGAGTCATTGGATGAGCAGTCAAAGGCAAAGCATTGATAGCTTTGTAGACATAATCTGCAATTTAAAATAAGTATAAGTTGGTGTTCAAAAAAAAAATTAAGTATAAGCTAGAGTTGTTACGTTTTCAACAATCATAATATTTGATATAACAAAATTATCAACATCTGAACTAAGGTTACAAAAAGGACAGAGGAGAGGTGAACTGCAAACCTGGCACAGCAGCACGGCTAGCTAGCTCCTTTGACAATGCATCAACTTGCTCTTTGTTTGGCACCTAAATCAAATAAGAGGGAAAATTATACTTTAGGATAATATATTGAAGGAAACTAAATATTATGATACATTTTTGAATAAAAATGCTAAGACAATCCAACCTTTCCAGTTAACAGAAGCCACAGAAGACCCTCAGGCAAGGGCTCTCCTCCAGGCTGAGCTGCAGGCAATACTTTCTGGCATTCAGGAATCGACATGCCTCTAAAACGTATCCCCTGAAAGAAAGATCAGAGCATATGTTATATGATCTATGAACAGATCGATTATATGATTTTATATCCTATGAGAAATAGTATATATACATACCTCTTCTGCATCAAGCAGTGAGGTTTCCCAGAGTAAACCAGTCATCCCTCTCATTCCACCAAGTACCTTTCAAAAATGTTGCATGTAGTAAGGTTAATAATATATATGAGTTGAGAAAGCTCTTATATATTCCTTAGAATCCATACCATATCAACAGTGATGTTCCCCACTGGGACAGTTCCATGTTGTGATTTCAATTTCTTCAAGCGGTCCTGAAATAGGAAGTTGTGAAATGACAGAAAATAAAACAGAAATGTGAAATAAAAAAGATAGCAAATAAAACAAAGAAAAGAGCTTCACTTGGTGCAAGACTGCCCTAACTTAGAAAGAAAGATACAAGTTGAATCAGAGACAAGGAAGAACCTGTTGTTCTGGAATTATCTCTTGCAGCTGAGACTTCAGGTCCTGCATTGCCATTTTTTTAAACCAACATCAACACAAAATATTTTTTTTTGTAAATCATAAGATTGGAAAAAGAGAACAGTCACATAAAAAAAGAAACTTTTCACTTCTTTTTCATCTCAAAATGAAACATTAGCACGTAAAAACCCTAGCATTACCAAATCGGAAGAGCCTTGCGTCTGAATCCATCTGACGGAGTTGCTAAGTGAAGATTGCTTTGTCTGCTTATATTAGATCCGATCATTATTCGATAGCATAAAGAAAAAAACGTTACACAAACACACAAAAAAAGGAAAGGTAAAATCTACTAACGACTCGAGATCGGAGCCTTGAAATGGCCGAGACGCTCCTAAGAAACACCATTTTTCAAAACTCACACCTGATCACAATATTTTTCTCAAACAAGATGATCCGTTACGGTTTCATGCAATATCGATACTAAACAAGATTGAGCCGTTAGGAGATTTTTAGATATTAAACAAAAGAAAATAGAATTCTCATTACCGGTGATTCTAAAGTTTTTACGCTATGAGCGATCAATCGGGAGATGATGAAAATGTTTTGCAAAGTGAGGAACAAGTGTTTCTGTGTTCATCAGGTACTAAAAATACAACAGAACCAAACCAAAAAAATAGGATTCTTACTACTAAACCGGAACAATAAACTAATTGCATAGCCAAACCGATCGGGTTTTTTCGGTTCTGCTCGGTTCGTTATGGGATTATATATCATCCAAGTCCGTGTCACGCAAGATTCGAAGCAGTCGCAACGATTCTAACGCCTAAAATAAAGGTCATTAATAAACGTAGCTGTTTGTTAATATATTTAAGGGTATAAAATGTCTTGTTTTCTTGGACAAAATAGAAAATATCAAGTGAATAAAATATATTTTCACAAAATAAAACAAATTAATGAAGCGGAAAATTTCTTAAAAATACACGAATTAATTTTCATTTGCTAATAAAATACACAAACTATTTTGGATCCTCATTTAACACACGAATTAATTTTTGTTGCCTATTAAATACATAAATTTTTGAAATTCGCAGATTTTACGCATCATTTTAGATGGCGTTAACTATATTTAACGGAAGTGACGACGGTGTTAGTGTTTAATTAACACGTATTTAAATTGTGAAAATAAAATTCTTTAAAAATACACAAACTATTTTTCATTTGCTAATAAAATACACGAACTATTTTGGATTCCCGTTTAATACACAAACTAATTTTTGTTTTTTATTAAATACCCAAACTTTTAAAATTTGCAGATTTTACACATCGATTTAGACGATGTCAACTATGTTTAATAGAAGATGACGTTAGTTTTAATTAAATAAGTGGTTTAACTGTGAAAAACACGCTCACTCTCAGCCAACTGAAATTGATTTGAGTTTGTTACAATTCGAGTTTGACACCCTAATATGTTCCAACCTCTTTTATTCTCCAAACTATGTTCTTTTTCTTCTTCTTTACTTTGATTTTCCTTTATATCGATTCGAAGTGGAGTCGATTTCCATGTCGTGAAAAAAGACGAAGAAAAACTATGTAATTTTAAAGGAGTTTCTGATTTTGGAATTAGTTTAGTGTTATTCATTTTTAATTCTTGTTCTTCACTCTGATAGTAGTGATAATGATTCAAGGTTAATTTACACTATGGTAAATAAGTTTAGTGTTATGAATTAGGTTATATATTCTTTCTACTATGATCAAAAAATTTGAAATTTCATCAAAAAATATTTTTACACAGATTTTTACACTATGAAAGCGTAATTGAAAAGAAAGCTAACAATATAATCTATCGGGAGGATTTTAAGGATTTTTTTTTCACAGATTGACCACATGCTCAATTAAACACTGAGATTGTCTTCACTTCTGTTAAACACAGTTGACATCGTCTAAATCGATGTGTAAAATATGAAAATTTCAAAAGTTTGTGTATTTAATAAAAAACAAAAATTAGTTTGTGTATTAAACGAGGATCCAAAATAGTTAGTGTATTTTATTAGCAAATGAAAAATAGTTTGTGTATTTTAAAGGAATTTTCTTTTCACAATTTAAACACATGTTAATTAAACACTAACGCTGTCGTCACTTCCATTAAATATAGTTAACGTCGTCGAAAATTATGTGTAAAATCTGAGAATTTCAAAAATTTGTGTATTTAATAGGCAACAAAAATTAGTTCGTGTATTAAACGGAGATCCATAATAGTTTGTGTATTTTATTAGCAAATAAAAATTAGTCCGTGTATTTTTAAATAAGTTTCCCTCTTTTTAATAGTACTTGGGTCGAATGGGCAGCTTGAAGTTCTTCATTCTCCATTATAAAATTCCAGCGATTATAAAATAAAGTAACAATTGAGTGATGTAACCCAACTACTAAAAGTAATAAACGTAGCTATATAATGATTAATTACATGTGATATTATATTATACGACACTATTGCTCAATGATTATGATGACCAAAAGTAAACTGATTGGAACAAGATAATATCCAAATTTTGGATCTTAATTATATTTTGTTACTTAATTAATTCCAATAATCATCTCTATCTATCTTTTACGAAGAAACAAACCAATTTCTTAGCAAAAGAAAAAAAAAAAACAATTCCATCATCACAATCATTCTCGCCTTCTATATATATAAACTTGCGCAACGCTAATTTCAATCATAATTACATCTGAATAGATACACGAATGCGTTAGTACAACGTGTTGCACAAATTTCATGATTGTTTGTAGACGATCAAGAGACCGAAGCTCAAACTTTCTCTTGGCAAAAACAGTCTACCAGGTTAAACTCTTCGCTAAACTACTTTTTCTTGGCAAAAGTCAGTCAACTACTTTTTCTTGGCAAAAGTCAGTCTACCAAGTTATATCAAAGGGCACCCAAAAAAATCCAAACGAGTATATCTATACAAATTATGTATGCCCCTAAATATGTGGTCAATGTCTCAGACTCTCTCTTGTTACATCCCAAATCGAACAATAATGTAATCATCAGAACCAATAAGAATCATAACATATAGTAGTAGAACCCCTAGAGTTTAGGGCAAGGTGGGACCAGCGACCGAGTTTATTTATTGCTGTTGAAGATCAAACCATCGACTTGAGAATATGTTGTCTTCATCAAGATCAATCAAACCATCTAAATCAAAATAAGTGTTTGTGTTTGAACCTGATCCCCATTCTTCCTTCACCAAATGTCTCCCTATAATCATGTTAACATGCTCCGCCGTATGTTCTTTGCCGGATTCTTGAGGTGGAGGCGGTGGCGCGTGAATATTCGTTCTCACTGTCTTTTTCTTAGAGCCGATTTTGGTGATATCCGGTTTTCCGGTCAGACTTTGGACGAGTGTACGGAAGTTCTTGACGTCGGTGCTAATAATCTCCGGCGCAAATACATGGATGATACGGATCTTAGGCTTGATCTTGGTAACTATATGGGAGTTCTTGTTCAAGGGTACCAATGTTTTTGAATAATCTCCATAAAAGCTTTGATGAGGAAGGTGATCAAGATCGTATTCAGCCTTCATTGAATTTCTCACCTTTTAAACAAAAGAAAAGGTTTGGATTTTGTTTGGATTGGATTGAATTTGAGGTTTCTTGTATTGTTTTAAGCTATAATATGCAAATGCTGTGGATTATCTACGCCTGTATATATACACACAAAAGGTTGTGGATATGACGATAATTAAATACAATATCATTGTTGGTGGGTCAAAAACATATATTAACTACAAACTTGATATGAAAGTACTTATCAAAAAATATATATGAAAATACTAAGTAGTTTAGGATGAAATAATAGTTAATGGACCTCCATTACATACATAGCAACAACTTGATTTAATAAACTGTAATTTCCCCAAAGAATGATCTGTTTCTTTGACGCCATCTAATTAAAATAATCATTAACTTCCCAGCTGATGTAAAAAACATCAAGTAGATTGCGTGAGAGATGTTTTATTTTAGGTGGGGTTGACATTAGGCCTGGACATTTTAACAGACAAAACCAATTAATATTCATCCGAACCACTATACAAAATATCGAAAGTACTTAAGAATTTGGTACTTTTGGGTTCAGGACAATCCGAACCGAACCGAAATCCGAATGAGGATCCCAAAAATATCAAAAATCAGTTAAATATTTTAATGTTTTTATATATATTACAGTGATTTAGATATTTTGGAGAATTTTAAATATTTTTGTAATTGTTTTATTTGTTATTTTGAATCCATTTGAGTTAGTTTATGTAGTTTAACAAGTTTTTATTTAGATTTTTAAACAATTTGTAAGTTTTTAATTAGATTTTTAAATAATTTATATATTTTGAGTAATTTTTTTGTTAATTTTAAATTTTTTAAAACAATAGTTTTAGGCAATTTCAGATATTGGTTATAATTTGATCTGAATTCGACCTATAAACTAGTAAAACTCGAATTAGACTTATGTGCATAATACCGAAAAATCTGAAAACTCGAATCAACCGAACGGAATCCAAAGGGACTTACTTAAGCCCAAGACTTTGTTTTATTTACAAACTAGAGTTTTGATCCGCAAGGATGCGCAAATATTATTTTTGTTTTCTAACAGATAATATGATAAAGTATTGTCTTTGTTCTGACATGTTCTTTGACTTGGAAAACTCAACTCACAATTTCTCCTTCGTTCATTTATCTGCAAATTTTAGAGGACAATAAAAATGAAGAAGTTATGTAAAAGGTTGTGAAATCACTTTTTTTCAGCACAAACCACCGTCAAAAGTTTTTGTTTTATTCCTAATAGTTCTCGTATGAGAATCAAACCTGTTGCTACCAAACCAAAATCTACATTGTCCATTTCGATTCGACTATGACTTGCCTTCTTTCCTGATTGTAGAAGCACCAAGAACACCATCACCTGAAACCTGGTGACGATCCTCATGAGACTCTCCAGCTCTGATCAATATTCCAACACTTTCTACTTTCTTGTTGGAACCAAGAAAATGACCAATCTGACCAGTGACACCACCTCCACAATCACCAAACGGGAAAAGACGCTCAAACATGTCCGGATAACCTGAGCTTGAACCGGGATGGTAATAAAGCAACTTATCTATGGATTGTCCATCACCATTGAATGGTAGTGGGAGCTTGTGAAGCGACTTTTAAAAGACCAGATCTGGTTCATGATTTCATCTCTCCCCTTTTGACGTTTGTCTCCATTCATTGATGCCACTATAAAGTTACTACTCCCCATCTTCTTAGTAAGCTAATCCACCTTACATACATTTAATAAATGCAATTCAACTATCTGACATATAAGATATAGAGAGACCAGATAGCTTAAGAACACATGTACCTTTTGTCTTGTGCTGTAGAAGTTAATAGCTTGATTGATAATAAGCGTCCCATAAAGATCACAAAGTGTATCAAACTGCCACTCTTCTTCACAACATCAACATAATATTGTTCGATTCCCTGGAAAAATTAACATGTTGTAGTCTCATGGTTGAAGTTAAGAGTTAATCATAAGAATCAAGAATCAAGAATCAACTCATCACGCTTCACAAGTATTATCTCAGGATCCATCATAAACTTGTTTATCATCTCCAGTATCTCTTGAGTAAAAGTAACAGAAATATAGCAAACCTGAACATCGTATCTGTAAGCCTCGTAAATTTCGTCTTTGAAACCTTTGCTCAGCATCTCACCTTCATTACTCTTATCAAGAATCAAAAATTTAACAGCCTTAGTTTGTAAATTTCCTCTTTTTATCATTTTATTTGGTCGACCAGGTGTTCTATGTACACCACACTCTTCCTTCTTGATATCTTCTACAATACTCTTACCACCGATGCAGGCTTAAGCCTGAATATTGGTATGTACTCCCAGTAGATTGTATCGTCTTCTCTGTTTGTGAAGCAAATTCCCTTGATGGAGACAATATCAAAATCTGAATCATTGAGACCAAAAAAAAAGAAATTACACATTAGAAATTCAGATATCTCACAAAACCTAAATTAAACCGTTCTCATCCTAATTCCTAACCATGTAATAAAAAGTGGATAAGCATGAAAAAAAAACAGATAGAAGAGAATAAAGGACTTGTCTTTGCATACGAAAGCACTGATATATTTCCAACTCTTGAGATCCCACTTTCATCATCTTCATAGTTTAACCCCATCTCACCTTCATTACTCTCTCCACCCATTCGTATGATTCAACCATCATATTAAATTCCAATTCAGTTATTATTATTCATAAGAATTTCAGAATCTAAGATTGGAGAAACGTACATAAGATTACCTAAGCTTTTTACTCGAGATCCAGACGACTGCTACAATGAGCTTTCCGGAGGAAACACATATTGGATATAAAGGGCCCTAACCCGGACACTTGATCCAGTGAGGTTCCTCAGGTTCGGCCATGGCTTGACCAGGTCGACCAGTCAGTTTTTTTAAGGTTTGATTAATCTTAAGTCAAATTCGGATAATTATGAGATTCATAAGATAGAGTCTATAGATAAACTGATTTCTTTATTTATATCACAAAGGATTCGATACAATTGTTAAGTTTTCACTATAGGCTATTACAATGTTCGATCCTAAATCAGTATATCCAACCACCCATCCATCCGCGGCCTTGAGTTTTCACGGCTAAGCCAAGTCCTTTCCACGATCACCATCTTGTCCTGAAACCAACAAAACGTAAGTATCTATCTGATAACTTAATCAGTCAGTTTCTAAGCATGCAACAATGAACGGTTCTTTCTAAGTTCAACCCGAAAATCCCCTTAGTATAACCCGGCTTATCCAATCGTTTAACCAGATCGATCAAGTTCAGTTTGCGGATCTAGATCAAACCGTCTTACTCACTGAACCATCCGGATCGGCCATAACCCGATCAAGCCAAACAGCCATGATCTGTGATCTATCGGATCCAACACTTAAGCATCAGATCGCATGATCGGACCTGCTCTAAGCCCGGATCCCTTACCCGGTCCTAAGACCAAGACACTCGATCGTTTATACTGAAGAAAAAAAAAACGATCAAGTAAGGTTTGAAGGACGAGACCGGTTTAGGCCGATTGGCCATAGTCCCGTTCGGATCCACCCGAAGGCCATGGCGATGGCTTATCCAGTCCATACCTTAGACGTGCGCTCTGGAGTTCCAGTCGCAGTCTGCTTCGCTTTCTCCCTTAGATCCACCATGTTTGGATCGTTCTTCCAACAATCACGGTCGGATCGCCTTCTGGACTTGATTCCGATCAAGTCTTCTCTTCAGATCGCGCAAGTCTCTCTCTCTTTCGGATGCCTTTGTTTCTGATCGAGTTTTTGGTGTTTTCCTTAAGAAAACCCATGTCCAAAAACGACTCCAAGGCCCCATATTTATAAAAAATCGGTCAGGAACGGTTATAGGGCGAGAGGGTACATTTTCCAACCGCTTGGGCGGATATCCGTACGCGCCCCTTCGGCCAGAAACTGACTCCAACTGCTTGGCACGTTTCCCACACGCGCAAGGCTTAGTCGGACCAGTCCAGCTCCGCACCTGATCCGACCAACTACTCGTAACCACCCCGAACTCGTCTAACTGGCCCAACCGCCGAACATTTCTCCCAGCTGAGTTGAGCTACCCGACAGTTGGTCCAGCAGGTCCAGATGAGTCTACTAGCTGATCGAGCTGATCTAGATTAAGTGAACTCGTCCAGCTTACAGCTTGACCATTTTTCCAACTCGTTACACTCTTCCTTAGCTCGGTCCAGCTCCCTTTCTTCACTTTTCTCCCTTTTCTTGGCTAAGTCTGGATCATTACTCAGACTTAACCCTTTGTTCAGACCATGGAACGCTTGCCTTTGAGTCTTTCGATCGGCTTGCACATTCCCTCATCCCATGGCCCGTCCCAACGATCCTTAGCAAGGATCTGAGATGCTACAAGTCTCCCCCACTTGATAGGGATTCATCCCCGAATCCAAACCAAGTACTGCTTCCTCCTCGAATTGTTTGAACCACTAAGGAAAGTCAGCCTTCATCTTTGCTTCCGTTTCCCAAGTTGATTCTTCTTTCCCATTGCAATCCCAAACAACTTTTATCAATGGGATCACTTTCTTCCTGGTTGCTTTTTCCATCCTATCAACAATCCGAACCGGCCTTGTCTCCAAGGTTAGGTTCCTAACTAACTCCGAAGGCAGTTCCGGCACTATCACGTCTTGATCCGTAAGACACTTTCGGAGTTGGGATACGTGGAACACATTATGAAATGTATCCATTTCGGTTGGCAAGTTTAACTTGTATGCCACCGGACCAACCCGCTCAATAATCTTAAACGGACCCAAGTACCTCGGATTTAGCTTTCCTCTTCTGGATACTCAGGCTCAACCCTTGAATGTTATCATCTTCAGATAGACCAGATCGTCCACTGCGAACTCAAGATCCTTCCGGTGCTGGTCCGCATAACTTTTCTTTCTATCTTGGGCCTCCTTCATCTTATCCTTTAGGAACTTGATCTTCTCAGTTGTTTCTTCAACTATCTTCGGTCCAATTATGCTGCGCTCCCCCAGTTGGGTCCATCATGATGGGGTCCGGCATGGCCGCCCATATAACGCTTCATATGGCGACATCCCGATGCTTCTATGGAAGCTATTGTTGTAAGCGAACTCTACCATAGGTAGATGCCTCTTCCACGAATCGCTCCAATCAAGAGCACATGCCCGCAACATATCTTCCAACGTTCTGATGGTCCTTTCGGATTGGCCTTCAGTTTGCGGGTGATAGGCCGTGCTCATACTCACTCTTGTTCCCAGAGCCTTTTGAAAAGCTTTCCATAATTGAGAAGTGAATCGAGGGTCTCTATCCGAGACGATACTAGCCGGTACTCCATGTAACCGAACTATTTCCTTAATGTACTTCCGAACTATTTCTCCAACACCATATGTCTTCCTTATGGGAATGAAGTGTGCCGACTTAGTCAGTCGGTCCACGACTATCCATACTGCATCCTTCTTGTTCCTGGTTGTTGGAAGACCAGTCACAAAGTCCATTGTGATATGATCCCACTTGTACTCCGGAATGGGCAAGTTCTGCAGCAATCCACTCGGAAATTGGTGCTTGGCTTTGACGAGTTGGCAAGTGGGACACTTGCTCTACCCACTTGGCCACATCCCGCTTCAAGCCCACCCAGTGGTAGTATCTCTTGATATCACGGTACATCTTTGTCTGGCCGGGATGAACTGCGAACTTGGACAAGTGAGCTTGTCTCAGTATCTCGTCCTTAAGTTCCCCATCATTCGGTACACTGACCCGACCATTGACAAGGATCATACCATTGCTTGATGTTTGGTACTCGGTCTTGTCATTCTGAGCAACTTTTTTCAAGTTCTCGTCCTTGCCTTGAGCAATCCGGATCCTTGTGAGCAGGTCCGCTTGATCTGCTACACTCCGACCCAATGGTTCCTGGTCCATAGACAATGCGTTGAGATGCAAGGCCCGGATCATTCCTTCAAGCTCTTCAGACTCCTTCTCGGCTGACACATCGGCCCTTCTCCTGCTTAATGCATCCGCGACCAAGTTAGCCTTGCCCTGATGGTAAGCAATATCAAGATCATAGTCGGCCACAAATTCATCCATAGCCTTTGCTTTAGGTTTAGCTCAGGCTGAGTAAAGATGTATTTGAGGTTCTTATGATCCGTGAAGATCTGCACCTTGGCTCCATATAGATATGATCGCCATATCTTCAAGGCAAACACTACCGCTCCCATCTCCAAGTCATGAGTTGGATAATTCCCTTCATGCTTCCTCAATTGCCTTGAAGCATAGGCAATTACTTTGCCTTTCTGCATCAGAACGCATCCAAGCCCGGATATAGATGCGTCTGTATAGACCGCATAAGGTTTGTCCGCTTCCGGCAAGGCTAGAATTGGTGCACTCGTCAGCATATTTTTCAATGCTGAAAAACACTTCTCACACTCTTCCGACCATGTGAATTTCACATCTTTTCTGGTTAGTTTAGTCATGGGCTGAGCCACGCTCGCGAACCCTTTCACAAACTTTCGGTAATAACCAGCCAATCCGAGGAAACTCCTCACCCCAGTGGCATTCTTAGGCCTTGGCCAGGCCTCGATGGACTTGATCTTCTCCGGATCGACCAAGACTCCTTGATCCGACACAATGTGTCTAAGGAACCCGATACTCCTTTGCCAAAAGGAACACTTGCTGAGTTTGGCAAAGAGCTTTTGTTCCCTTAACTTCTCCAAAACAACTCGAAGATGGCCTTGGTGTGACTCCCGATCCTTGGAATAGACGAGGATATCATTTATAAAAATGATAACGAACTCGTCCAAATATTCCCGGAAGATCCCATTCATCATTTTCATGAACGCGGCCGGTGCATTGGTTAGGCCGAACGGCATGACTAAAAACTCATAATGGCCATACCTCGTTCTGAAAGCAGTCTGCCGGATATCCATCGGCTTGATCGGAATCTGATGATAACCCGAAGCCAAGTCGATCTCGGAAAACCAAGTCGGCCCTCTTAGTTGGTCTAGCAGTTCATCTATCCGAGACAATGAGTACTTGTTTTTAACAGTAACCCGATTCAATCCTCGATAGTCTATGCATAGGCGGAAACTCCCATCCTTCTTCTTCGCGAATAGGACTGGCGCTCCCCAAGGTGAACTACTTGGCCGTATGAACCTTTTTTCAAGCAACTCTTCCAATTGCTTCTTCAACTCCGACATTTCAGCCGAGGCCATTCGATACAGCGCTTTGGACAATGGAGTAGTTCCCGGTTCGAGTTTGATCGTGAATGGATCTGACCGGTTAGGTGGTAAACCCGCCAAGGTCTGGAACACATCCTTAAACTCCTTGACCACTAGAATTTCTCCAAGGTCTACACCCTTTCCGACTTCGGTTGTGGAGATCGTGGCCAGGTAGGCTTCACATCCCTTCTCGAGCATCCGTTCTGCTTGGATCACCGAGACCACCAAACTACCCGAAGTTGACCTTATCCCTTGGAAAGCGATCAGTCCAGGTTCACCCTCAAACCGGACTCACCCCCGATGCCAATCTAAAGTGGCCCGATACTTTCCAAGCCAGTCCATGTCTAAGATTACCTCGTGGCTTTTAAGGCGGACTATCACCAAGTCTACAAGCATACTCCTGCCTTGGATCACAACCGGAATGTTTTTAACTAGCTCTAGCGAATGCATGACCTGACCACCAGCTGCATTCACTATGCCAAAACACATGTCCCGTTCTTTCTGGAACATCCCCTTTCCGATCATATCCGGGCTAACAAAACTATGTGTTGCCCCAGAATCGAAAAGTGCGTGTGTATCTACACCGCCAATACTCAAGTTCCCTACAATCATCCAGGCTGAGTTCTCTACCCATTACATGTTCCATGCAATACAATGCAATAATAGAAATAGGCCAGGGCGAAGTGACATACCAGTGATCGCTCGTAAGGTGCTAGACTCGCCAGACTTCTACGAAATCTCATAAACCCGCGGTGCCGTGGTCTGTCCCTTGCCATGGGTTGACCTATCCGCATCCGCCCGGTTTCTCTTCTGCTCCCCTTGCAATTTTGGGCATTCCTTCTTGTAATGCCCTGTCTTTCTACAATGGAAGCATGATCTTCCATCCTCACTTGTCACGTTTCCTTGCCCTTGGTCCATTTTTGGACAGTTCTAGATCGCATGGTCCTTGCTACCACATCGGGTGCAGGTACCCACTGCTTTCCAGCATTCGCCTCCATGCCTCCTACCGCACTGGGTGCACTCAAATCGACTTCCCGATGACTTACCGCCTTCCTCGACATGATCCCTCTTCTTTTTTCGGTCGTTGGACTTGCTACCCGAAGCCTGTTGGGTGTGTGACTTCACCCGGCTTTCCTCAGCAAGAGTTGTCTCCAACAAGGAAACTTTCTCGACCAGTTCCGAGACAGTACGAAAAGTGAGGACAGAGCAGTGCGTACGAAGTTCTACTCTCAGTCCGCGGAAGAACCAACGCACCTGCACCGACTCGTACAAGAATTTTGCCTCAAGCCGATCCCAAGCTTCGGCTGGGAAGTACTTCCTGTTGAACTCGTACTCAAAGTCCTCAATCCAATCGATGCTTCCTCCAGTACGCTTGTCCACGGTAATCCACCAGTTGTGCACATCCCCTTCAAGGAAGTGGACTGCGATATCCTTCTTGTAGTCGCCTGGACAGCGACTAGACTTGAAGTTCCAGATCAGACGGTTCCTCCACTCACCTGCTTCGATTGGATTAGTACTACCTTTGAAGTGTTTGGTTCCCATACGGCTTATGTATTGCAACACACTCAGGTAAACCACCTTTTTCACGGCATGGACTGGCTCTGGGTCCAGATTTACCACTTCGGCCATTTCCATGACCCGTTCTCCTCCAACTATAGGAATAGCCATAGGAATCCGAGTCGATTGCCCAACAGATGAGTTCACCAATGGTGTGAACCCTTGCGTTAGGGTCGTTATCTGTGTTGCCATAGCCGTCAATGCCTTCAAGACTTCCCTCATGGACGGCTCTGCGGCCCGATGACGCCTACGTCTGGCCTGTTTGTCTCTCGCTCCACCAGCCAGAGCCAAGTGACTTCCCGCATTCGAGGACTCAGCGACTTCCTCGTCATGCTGTTCCAGGTTGCGGTTAAGAGGGTCATCCTCTACCCGAGTCTCGGTATTAATAAGGTTAGTCTGAACCCTTAGTATTTCCCCAGCGTTCTGTCCAATCTCAGGTCCGATCGGAGTTGTGTTTAATGGATTGACTCCATCCAAAGCCGCAGCACTTGGTTCAGCCGGTCCCTTGTTTTTCCTTTTTCCAGCCTGCGGATAAAACATGTTAGCGAAATCGCCGCAACATATAATACATCCTAGACTAAGCAAAACGTTACCGTGAGACCCGAGCCGAATGAATGGTTTCCCCATAACCCAACTAATCCTAGAATCAAGCATGCTCTGATACCAACTTAAAGTGCCCTAACCCGGACACTTGATCCAGTGAGGTTCCTCAGGTTCGGCCATGGCTTGACCAGGCCGACCAGTCAGTTCTTTTAAGGTCTGATTAATCTTAAGTCAAATTCGGACAATTCTGAGATTCATAAGATAGAGTCTATATGCGTTTTATTAGAGTCAGTATGCTGAAAGATAAACTGATTTCTTTATTTATATCACAAAGGATTCGATACAATTGTTAAGTTTGCACTATAGGCTATTACAATGTTCGATCCTAAATTATTCTATCCAACCACCCATTCATCTGCGGCCTCGATTCTTCACGGCTAAGCCAAGTCCTTTCCACGATCACCATCTTGTCCTGAAACCAACAAAACGTAAGTATCTATCTGATAACTTAATCAGTCAGTTTCTAAGCATGCAACAATGAACGGTTCTTTCAAAGTTCAGCCCAAAAATCCCCTTAGTATAACCCGACTTATCCAGTCGTTTAACCAGATCGATCAAGTTCCGTTTGCGGATCTAGATCAAACCGTCTTACTCACTGAACCATCCGGATCGGCCATAACCCAATCAAGCCAAACGGCCATGATCTGTGATCTATCGGATCCAACACTTAAGCATCAGATCGCATGATCGGACCAGCTCTTAGCCCGGATCCCGTACCCGATCCCAAGACCAAGACACTCAACCGTTCATACAAAAGAAAGAAGAAACGATCAAGTAAGGTTTGAAGGAACAGACCGGTTTAGGCCGATCGGTCATAGCCCCGTTCGGATCCACCCGAAGGCCATGGCGATGGCTTATCCAGTCCATACCTTAGACGTGCGCTCCGGAGTTCCAGTCGCAGTCTGCTTCGCTTTCTTCCTTAGATCCAACATGTTTGGATCGTTCTTCCAGCAATCACGGTCGGATCGCCTTCTGGACTTGATTCCGATCAAGTCTTCTCTTCAGATCGCGCAAGTCTCTCTCTCTTTCGGATACCTTTGTTTCTAATCGAGTTTTTGGTTTTTTCCTTAAGAAAATATGTGTCCAAAAACGACCCCAAGGCCCCATATGTATAGAAACTCGGCAAGGAACGGTTATAGGGCGAGAGGGTGCATTTTCCAACCGCTTGGGCGGTTATCCGTACGCGCCCCTTCGGCCAGAAACTGACTCCAACTGCTTGGCACATTTCCCACACGCGCAAGGCTTAGTTGGACTAGTCCATCTCCGCACCTGATCTGACCAACTACTCGTAACCACCCCGAACTCGGCCAACTGGCCCAACCACCGAACACTCCTCCCAGCTGAGTTGAGCTACCCGACAGTTGGTCCAGCTGGTTGAGCTCAGTCTACTAGCTGATCGAGCTGTTCTAGCTTAAGTGATCAGCTCGTCCAGCTTACAGCTTGATCAGTTCTCCATCTCGTTACACTCTTCCTTAGCTCGGTCCAGCTCCCTTTCTTCATTTTCTCCCTTTTCTTGGTTAAGTCCGGATCATTACTCAGACTTAACCCTTTGTTCAGACAATGGAATGCTTGCCTTTGAGTCTTTCGTCCGGTTTGCACGTTCCCTCGTCCCATGGCCCGTCCCAACGATCCTTAGCAAGGATCGGGGATGCTACAGGATAGGTTTAAGCTAATGATTATGTAAAATCATATTAAAAAAACTAAACTAATTATAACGCACCGACCGCTCACAGCTAATGGGCCATCCACGCCCGCTCTCTCGGCCCGTGGGCCCCATCCTGTCTGACGGTCGGTCCGTTAATTTTCCAAGGCTATAGAGTCTTGTTTACTGACCCTGCAATCACCACCCGCCCTTTTCCCATGCTTTGGCCTCACTCGCACGCTATCGCGAATCTCTTCCCGATAAGTCACCCTTCTTTCCACTACTCTAGCTCAAGCACGCTTAACTCTGGAATTCTTTCAGGATGTGCTCCGGAAAAGGTAAGTCAACTTTGGTGACATAGGTAGCCAAATCAATTCTCTTAAGCCTTTTCACATATCACAACTCGGGATGTTACAATTCACCCCCTCTCAAAGAACGCAACGTCCTCGTTGCGCCCCACGACAGGGCTCAAGATGCCTCTCAGGTCAGAACTGAGATGGCTAACCAGCTCTAATACCACTTATAACGTCCCGACCGCCCACAGCTAATGGGCCACCCACGCCCGCTCTCTCGGCCCGAGGGCCCCATCCTGTCTGACGGTCGGTCCGTTAATTTTCCAAGGCTCTAGAGTCTTGTTTACTGATCCTGCAATCACTACCCGACCTTTTCCCATGCTTTGGCCTCACTCGCACACTATCGCGAATCACTTCCCGATAGGTCACCCATCCTTCCACTACTCTAGCTCAAGCACGCTTAACTCTGGAGTTCTTTCAGGATGTGCTCCAAAAAAGGTAAGTCAACTTTGGTGACGTAGATAGCCAAATCAATTATGTTATTATGTTAAGCCTTTTCACATATCACAACTCGGGATGTTACACTAACATTAATGAAATCATTGGTTTAATTTAGGTATGTTTAGTCACAACATATTTCAATAGGCCCAAATTTAAAATGTCTTGGTAAATTTCAAATATGATTATGTTTTAATAGATTAGATATGTTAATTGTCGGCATAATCAACCTTTCTTTTATAAAAATAGGGTTTAACTAACTTCTAAAGAAATATGAAATTGTTTAATGTATGCGCTAAACATGTATGTATGGAACATAGATTTTCGACTTGGATTATTATTGTATTGGACGCAAAAAGATGTAATTCTATAATTCTATGTGACCTAAAGTAACTTAACGCATACGACAGACGCTCGTCAGACGTTATATTATGTGCTTCAAGTCTGCGCGTGCAAGTCTTTTTGTTTGATTTTATCCCATTACATTGATTATTCGAGTTCAAAGGTCAAATTAAATAAACACAATGGCCGATAATCATACAGAGAGGCCACACAATTTCATCAACCAATTAAGTTAGTAATCATTATTAATTATACTTACATCAATCGAGTTTTTTGTGTTCACTACTTGAATGTTGTATCAATCTAGTTAAAAGGTCAAATTTATTTAATTCTTAGAATAGAACATTATTTGATATTAGCGTGTTTGGTTACATAACATTTTAATTTATATAGTTTTGACATTTGTATATAAAACATACTGTATTTCTTTAAATCTTTGTTTAATGTTTTATTCGCGGGACTTAGACTTCATCTCCTTAAAACCCAACTTAAGAGAAAAAAGTATCTCTACAAAACGAAGTTGATACCATGTCTATTATCTATACAATTACTTAGTGTAGTTACTTTGGCTAACTAATTAAGTCTTTAAGCTGAAGAACCAAACAAAAAAAAACTAGTTAGACTGAGAAGTTAATCATGCAGGCCTGTAATCATGTAAGAAAAATTATAACACTCATTTTAATTAATGATATTTACAGTTTAGATATTTTTTTAAAAAAATTATAACCTAGTTTCGGAGTAATAATACTCGAGAATTGAAAACCGTAGAACAGTACTCATATTACCATACGTTTTAATTTCATTATTGCATCAAAGTAAGATACCATATATGTTTTGACCTTTTTTAAAAAAGAACCATAAAAATAAACAACACTTATTTAATTTAAAAAATTTTAAAATCAAGAACACGTTGATTCCTTGATATTGAAATTCTTTGCCAGCAGAAACTGCTCTTACGATGGCGTGACCGTCACGTTACTTCTCTCTTCTTAGATCTCTTCCCTTCTTCTCATAGCATTATCTAGACCTGAAACCGTACGAGCCAGGTTTTGTTCCATCACAAGGGTTTTCTGATTCCAAGGCAATCGTCTTCCTCATCATTTCCGTCTACAACCGTACGTAGCGCAACCCACCACTTACTTGCTTTTTTTGGGAGGTTGGTAGTTGATAGTGCGTTTACCTCTCTCTATTCTCTAAATTCTAATAAGTCTCAAGTCTTGCATTATTTTCTGATATTTCTTCTTCTTTTCTTTTACATTATTTTGAATATTTTTATATCGAAAATGTAAGACTATTATTTTGTAAAATTGTTGTCTTGTAAAATCGTTTGTTGATTAGATACACCGCCTTGTAATTTGTATTAATGACATCAATGCATTGTCAACATAAACTATATCCTTATAAATCCAAATTTATATAATGAATGTAGTCTAATATACATCCATATACGGGATATAATGTACGGAATTATGTTCTGTTGACACTTGACAGAGACTGATAAAATAAATGAAGCTACTGTTATTTTGCCGATTGGTTTATATGTAGGCTTTTTCTTTTTTTTTTTTTTTTTTTTTTTTTTTTTTTTTTTTTTTTTTTGTAGGCTTTTTCTTTGTCAACGGTTTATATGTAGTTTGATGGTGCCATAAGTATTTTTTTACATTTGACCAAGAGGTTTGTTTGACTATAGAATGTCTGATATATCTAAATATTTTATTTGTGGATCGTAATACATTGTATTACACTGAATACAAATACACTTCAATCTTAATGAGATAAATAAGTACAATAACCATTCGGTATCAAAAGTCGCTTTGGCCGAGTGGTTAAGGCGTGTGCCTGCTAAGTACATGGGCTTTGCCCGCGAGAGTTCGAATCTCTCAGGCGACGATATATTTTTCCTCTTTTCTTTTTTGATATGTGTACTTTTTTATCTATCCGGTGGCGTTAAAAGACTGCTGCAACGTGCCTTCTCTCGTCTAAGCAAGCAATAAACAAAAGTATATAAAGGCACTGACACAAGAGAACAGAAAGAGAGTTCACAAAATCACAACCACCGTTCCAAAGATTACGTCTTCTTATCGCGATATGGGCCAAACTTTGTAAGTACTCTAATAGAATCCAGCGGCCAACAATCAACACTAAAAAGGATCCAACTTTTTGTAAAGAATCTCTGACAACTTGCTATCTAGATTCCCACCTTGCACACTAATTCCAAAAGTTTCCCATAAAGCCATACACCCAAATCTGGAAAGAAACTCAACATGACCGCATGATTTTATTTTTGCCCAGACCATTCTATAAACACACACTCTCTCTCTGGGCACTTCAATTTTATTCAATTTTTATTTTCCAATTTCAAAGATTTTATAATAGTTTTTTTTCTCAAGTTTTCAACTAAAGACGGTGGGAGAAAGGTATTAAAGTACGTGGGAAGAGTGTACAAACTGAAACCTCATCTATATCAATCTCTCACTACAAGTATTTGATCAAGAGTTGATTCTGGGTTTCAGGTACACGAGAAAATCTCTTTGCTTTTTTACCTTTGAATCTCAAATCTCCACTTTACTCTGTTTTCTAGGTCTGAAATTGGGGCTTGGAATCTCAGTCTCAAATCTCTAAATCAATTTATCATTACAAGGGTTTGATTGGGAGTGTTCAGGTACGAGAAAGCTCCTTCCTTTTAAACTATTTTTGTTCATGGGTCTGAACTCTGAAGTTTCCCCTTTCCTCTGTTTTTCTAGGTCTGAAAATTAGGGCTTGAAATCTCAATCTCAAATCTCTAAATCAAATTATCATTGCAAGGGTTTTGATTGGGAATTGATTCTGAGTTTCAGGTATGAGAAAGCTCTTTGCTTTATTCATGTGTCTGAAATTTCAACTTTTCTCTGTTTTCTGTGTCCGAAAGTTCCTTTCTTTGTCTGTCTGAATGATCTATTGATATGGCTTTTTCAGCTTTAGATTGATTAAAATTTCCAATCTTTGGCTGGCAAATTGAGAAAAATGGCTGGAGGGAGTGAAGAGGATCCATACACAAAACCCATTGGAAGATGGGCTGTGTTCTTCTATGGCGTTGGACATATGCTTAATGACATCACTGCTTCTTGTTGGTTCACTTACCTCCTCCTCTTCTTGACCCAAATCGGTCTCTCCCCAAGGTGAAATTACATCTAAGCTTTCATGTAATCCGGCTTTTGATTTGTAATAATTCAATCATAATCAAGTTTGTGTTTTTTCTTATGTAGAGATGCAGCCATTGTTATGCTCTCTGGCCAAGTTGCTGATGGGTTTGCTACTATCTTCACTGGTGAACTGGTACCATCAATAACTTACAAGACTTCTCTGTTGTGCATGTTGTTTAATCTAACTAGAGTTGAAAAAAAAAATGGTGTTGTGTAATGGCAGATAGATAGGTTTGGGCATTTCAAGATCTGGCATGCTGCAGGATCAGTACTTGTTGCAATCTCATTCTCCTCTGTTTTTGGAGGTTGTCTGCCTTGTTCCATCCTCCATAACGACTCTTTATCACTAGAAACTTTCTCCTATAGCATGTTTGCAGCTATCTTTAACATAGGATGGGCTGCTACTCAGGTTTCCCACATGTAACTTCATCTTTCTTTACCTCTCTCATTTTCAAAATTCTATCCATTGTGTGTGTGTGTGACTGTTTGGTTTCTTGATTACTCTCCAGGGCAATGGTTAATTGCATCTCGTTGAACTCAACAAGCAGAGTAGCTTTAACAAGCTGCCGCAATGCCTTTACTATGGTCAAGCTCCTTCCCTTGAATCAATGTGTAGTACCAAATATGTTTGACTAAAATTGTGTTCTTGATTTGCTTTTTCAGGTTGCTAATCTTAGCTTATATGCGATTGCTTTAGTAGTCTTCGGTGTTATCAAGGCTGGTTCAAAAGAAAACACCGAAACACAGGTTTCATACTTTGTGTTTGGCTTCTCCATCATATAAATATATTCAATATTTGATTGCATGTTTTCTCCTTTAACTCTGCAGTATCGCTGGATTGCATACTCATCCATCACAGTAGGATGCTGTTTTGTGGTCATATTCCTTATGGGAACAAAGGAGCCAAGGCTGAGGATGGACTTGAAAGAAACTAGCCGCCGAGTGAGAATACCGTGGGTCTATTGGTTCAAGAAGCTTCTCTACTATCAAGTCGCTATGGTTTACCTCCTCACTCGATTAGTATTGAATGTCTCTCAGGTTTGTTATCTTGCTTATATCTATATGCTCAAACTGGGATAGATTCTCATACAAGGTGTTGTGGTTTATCCTTTCTCAGGCTTATCTTGCATTCTTCGTTATTGATGACTTGCAAATGGATCAGTCCGCTAAAGCATTGGTAATATATATTCAAGAAGATCATTATAGTCTTTATATAAACTACTATTCTGATCTGATCAAATGGCATTGTGTAGGTTCCTGCAATAATCTATATTGGCAGCTTTGTTGTTTCGGTCCTGCTTCAGGTTCAGATTCTCATTATATCAATTTCTTCAGTTATGTCCAAAAGGTTTTTTTTCTCACGGATTGTGAAAATGTAGGAGATACCGTGGAATGGGAGACGGTTAAAGGCTTATTACTCGGCTGGTGGTATCATTTGGATGTTCTGTGGTGCAGCTATACTTCTATTGCCTAGAGACATTAGTTCTTTCATGTATGCAATATCAGTCTTCATAGGCATCGCAAATGCATTAATGATGGTATAAACTATATTCACCCACCGCTCATTTTGATATCTCCTTTAGTTCTAAACAATGTCTAACTTCAAATCTATGTGACACAGGTTACAGCAATCAGTGTGCAGAGCGTGTTGGTTGGTGCAGAAGTAGGTGGATGCGCATTTGTATGTGGTTCCTTGAGCTTCTTAGACAAAATGTCTTGTGGAATTGCTCTGTATGTTCTACAATCACACCAAAGTAAGTTCCTTTTTAGCAACAGAACCATTTTGGTGTTAGCTGTTTTGGCTGAAGATGTTATGGGTTAGCAGGTACGTCACCAAGAATCCAACTAAACAACGGCCAACAAAGTGTTTACTTTTCGGTTACAAGATACGGTTTAGGCCTTGTTCCAGCTTTATGCTCGTTTGTTGGTGTTGTTGTGACATTCTTTATGGAGCTTGAAGCTGCTGGGTCACTATCCAAGCCCCTGCTTGATGAGCCGTTACTTGAATGACGGTTTCTTGAACATGTTTGATTTCAAGTCCACTAATCTTTATTACTACATATGGGAGTGTCCAGATTCTTTAGATGATGACTTTGTACAGTAAGGATAGATCACACTGTGACAGTAATTTACTTGTATCTAAAGAAATGTGGATCTAATAAATCTGGGATTTCAGGTTTGATTGATTGCTTTTTCTTTTTGATTTGTCTTGGGTTTTTGGTTTACTTTGTGTGTAAAAGTGACAAAATAGTGTGTCACTGTTGTGTACTATATGCAAGATGCAAACATGATTTGGAAATGTTAAATTCAATACTTTCTTACACTGAAATTATTAGTTTATTTCAATAATAAATTAACATCGATATTAAAATATTTTACATATGAAGCTTCGACTTTTTTACAAAGAAGAGTGCTAAAAGTTTATGTAAATTTTTCTATTAATCTATAAAATTATCAATAAATCGTTTTGGAATTACTTAACCCAAAAACATGGTGGTCTACAAATAATGATCAACAGTAAATATTATCCAACCCGGAAAAAACCATTTGTACCGAAAGTTAAAAAACCAAATAGAAATGTTCTTAACCGGGTGAAAGATTTGATTGTTGGCATAACCGGGTTTCCAAGTGTCAGCCGTCTTCTTTCGCTAGAAACCCTAATTTTGGGGGACATGTTGCAAGTCTCAGTCGCGCACCTCCTGAGAATCGTGTCGCCGATGAATTCGTTAAGGTCGGCTTCTGGACGAGCTAGTTAAACATCTATCGTCTGCCATTTTAACTCTCCAGGTTCGTAACAATCATTTTATCTCTCTTAATTCGATATTGGATCAAAATCGAAATTTAAAAATTCGAACTTTTTACAGGAAAGATCGCAGAGAATAATGGGGATTGAGCTCAGATATGAACTTTGCACTTGTTTTCACCACAAATGTAGTTCGTAAAGCTTATCGCTTTCTCTTCCCCTCTAGAAAATTCTGCAACGGAAACTTGAATGGTAGTGACGAAGAATCCGATTTAGGGTTTCCTCATTTAGAAGATCGAGAAGCAATCTGTGTTCGGAGTAAGGTTTTAGAGACTGGTGCGTCTCGTGTTCTCGAGGCATTACATCAAGAAGAAGACTCTGTTTTCGATACAAAGTTTTCACCTTTAGATGAATTGAATGTTAGAGTCTCTGGCCTTCTCGTTAGAGACGTTCTCGTAGGGATCTTGAGAAACTTGCGTTGTGATGATAACAACAAGACTAGATGCGCCAAATTAGCTTACAGATTCTTCGTTTGGTCTAGAGAGCAAGAACGTTTCAGACACACGGTGGATTCTTACCATTTGCTAATGAAGATCTTTGCAGACTGTGGTGAGTACAAGGCAATGTGGGGGTTAGTTGACGAGATGGTTCAAGACGGGTACCCGACGACAGCGAGGACGTTTAATCTCTTGATCTGCTGCTGCGGCGAAGCTGGTCTTGCGAAACAAGCCGTTGTGCAGTTCATAAAGTCCAAGGCTTTTAACTACAGGCCCTTTAAGCATTCTTATAACGCGATTTTGAATGCTCTGCTTGGTGTGAAGCAGTATGGTTTGATCGAGTGGGTGTATGAGCAGATGTTGGAAGACGGGTTTTCGCCGGATGTGGTGACGTACAACGTTCTCATGTGGAGTAACTATAGGTTAGGGAAGATGGATAGGTTTGATAAGCTGTTTGATGAGATGGCTAGAGATGGTTTGTCTCCTGATTTTTATACATTCAACATTTTGCTCCACATTTTGGGGAGAGGGAACAAACCGCTCGCCGCGTTGACTACATTGAACCATATGAAGGAAGTTGGGATCGAGCCGAGCGTTATCCACTTTACTACTTTGATAGACGGTCTGAGCCGTGCAGGGAATCTAGAGGCGTGCAAGTACTTCCTTGATGAGATGGTGAGAGTTGGGTGCACGCCTGATGTTGTTTGCTATACCGTGATGATCACAGGGTATGTTGTATCCGGAGAGCTGGAGAAGGCGAAGGAGATGTTCAGTGAGATGACAAGTAAAGGGCAGTTGCCGAATGTTTTCACATACAATGCTATGATCCGGGGGTTGTGTATGGCGGGAGAGTTCAGAGAGGCGTGCTGGATGCTGAAGGAGATGGAGTCTAGAGGGTGTAGCCCGAATTTTGTAGTGTATAGTACATTGGTGAGCTATTTGAGAAAAGCAGGGAAGCTTGGAGAGGCTCGCAAGGTAATAAGAGACATGGTGAAGAAAGGACATTATGTTCATTTAGTTCCAAAGATGATGAAATATAGGAGATGATGTTAGGTTTCTTTTTGTTAATTTGAGGTTGTTGTTTCTCTCATTTACAGAGTTTTGTAACTTACATTCTTGTTCTTTCCTCAAAGAAAGTTTGATAAGTGGTTCACTGATAAGTATAAAACAATAATAACAATTAATAAGTTGATAAGCTGATATGTTCACTTAGGGGCATTCATTCATTCACATTTTAAAAATAGTGGTTCCGGTTGAGATTTTAACTTTAATGGCTTTAGAGGCTTTAACTTATTTCTAAAGTTTTTTAAAGTCCTAAAAGTCTTCGTTAAAAATCTCAAAGCCTAAAAAACTAATTTTACTCTTTAACATGATATATATTTGTAAAGCCACAAATTTAGGTTTTTAGCTATTTCTAAAACCATTTTTTTTTAAAAGTTGTAACAGTCAAACATAAATTAAAAGCCTTAACAACGAAAGTTTCGAAAGTCTTAAACAATCTGACCCAGTGTATAGGTTTAGGTACATTTATCTGTAACTGAGGAATCAAACCGTACCAAACCAAAAAATGAGACCATATATTGAGTATTAGTAGTGCATCTACGTTTAAAAGATGCGAAGAAATCAATCTATTTTTTTATAAATTATTTAACTCCTTCTAGTGAGAGTACATATGTGATTTATAGACGAATTAAGATATAAACAGTGTTTTTATATCTAACTTGTACCAGCGGCCGAACCGGTAAACCCGATAATCGTATATAATCTGGTTTTGATTTAATGAAAAACTCATTAATTAAAATTAGATAAAACCTAAAAATTGACCATTAACCCCTGAACCGACACCCGTTGATCCGGTAAAAATCCATTAAATCTGATAATATTTTTTAAGAATTTGATTAAACTTTGAATAAACTATTTGATTTGCCATATAAGGTAAATGCATTATATTTATGTTATACATTTTAATTTATAGGTTGTAATGATTATTTTAAGATTACATTTGCGAGTTTTGGAACTAAAATTATTATTAAATTGAGTATAATTGAGTTAACTATAAAATATAATTTCTACATAAATTAATAATTTGTTTGTCCATGGAAAAAATAGTTTGGATTCAACTTATATAATTACGATTTAATATTAATTTTTATATTTTAAATACAATCATTACTATAACAGTTTAATCTAAATATGTTTTTTTCTTTTGTTCAAAAGTATAATGAGTCTTATATTAATAAAATTAAATTTATGGTTGTTGGAATGAACTTTCTTAAGGGGTCTTGGATGCAATTAATTAATTAATAGTTATGTACAATATAGTTTTTTAGCCTAAAAACCAAAAAAAAATTTCTATTAATGAGAGTTATAACTTTTTTATAGAGAATAAGGGAAATCTCTAAGGAGAAACATTGTAATAAATGCGTTCACACTAAACTAGACACATGTCATATGTAGAAACATTGTAATAAATGTGTTCACACTAAAATGAACATATGTCACGTGCAAAGAATTTCTCAACCAAACTCTACATAAATATGTTCATGTACTTTACGTTTTTTTAATATAAAACTCACATGCATGGTTTTTCTTTACGTTATTTTTACTGTTTACGAATAGAGCTCGACAAATTATTCATAAATTTTGATTCGATTCGTTATCCGTTTTGATTCGAACCGAAAAATCTGGATATTCATTACTCTACGAAGCAAATCAAATACTAAAATGCAATATCCGTAAAAAAAAATAAAATCACTAATATCAATATTTATAGTAACGAATATCCAGTTGATCCGTTATATGCATATATATATATATTTAAAGAATTATATATAAGTTATATATTATAGTTTATATAAATTTTACAATATTTTTGTTTTTAAATAATTTTATTTTTCATGTATTATTTTGAAAAACTATCATTTAATATTAATTAGCAGTATATATTTATCAACCATCTTTATATACTTTTACATACACATATATTTATGCAGTACTTTGAATGGTGATCATAATATTTTTTTTTGGCAATCAATACTAAATATTTTTGACCAAATATTAAGTTATTAACTAGACTGTTGTAAAAGAACGGGGAAACTGTGTGCTTTATTTCTGAATATAAGTCCCTTTATATAGGGGTTACAAAGAAGAGATAAAATGAAAGAGTACAAAACCTAATCCAAGAAGAAATAGGAAAACTACTAAAGATAACAAGAAAAGGAAAACGTCCGAATCCTAAGTCGGCCAAAGGAGTGGCCGACTCTCTCTCCTCTGGACGCGGCCGTGGCTGGGCCTGGTCGTGGCTGATGGGCCTTCTCTTCTGATCTTGGTTAATAGCAATCCACTCCATGATTTATAACACTCCCCCTTGGATGCTATAACCATATTGGTTTATATCATGCACGACGTTGCCTCATTAAAACCTCTCTAGGAAAACCAAAAACCCAAGGCGGGAAAAATGGAAACCGTAGACAGGAAAAAGAGTACAACACATGACACTCCCCCTGATGAAGGCTTCACTGAAGATCCTTCAGCTGGCGCATTCCTATCTGATGAACCAGCTTCCTGAACGTTGAGGTTGGCAGAAGCTTCCTGAACGTTGAGGTTGGCAGAGACTTGGTGAAAAGATCGGCTGAATTGTCACTGGACCGAACTTGAACCACTTGGACTTCTTTAGCCTTCTGCAGGTCGTGGGTGAAGAAGAATTTGGGCAAGATGTGTTTTGTTCTATCTCCCTTAACGTATCCATCTTTGAGCTGAGCTATGCAAGCTGCATTGTCCTCATAGATGATCGTTGGCTCTTCTTTTTCCTTTCCCACGGCCATGCAACTCTCTTTAAGAATATGGCCGGTCATGTTCCTCAACCATACAAGCTCTCGGCTTGCTTCATACATGGCTATGATCTCGGCATGATTAGAGGACGTGGCCACTAACGTTTGTTTCGTGGACCGCCAACATACTGCAGCCCCACTGTGTATAAACACATATCCTGTCTGAGATCTAGCATTGTGTGGGTCATATAAGTACCCATCATCTGCATATCCGGTCAAGCTCTCTCCTGGCCGATCGGTATAGAACAACCCAAGGTCTTTTGTTCCTTGCAGATATCTGAACAGATATTTTATTCCGTTTCAGTGCCTAAGTGTCGGACATGAACTGAATCTAGATAGTAAACTCACGGCAAAACTGATGTCCGGTCTAGTATAACTAGCCAAATACATTAAGGCTCCAATGACACTTAGGTAAGGCACTTCCGGTCCGAGTGTCTCCTCGTCTGGCTTCTTTGGTCCGAATGGGTCCTTCTCTAGGTCTAAGAACCTTACGACCATAGGACTTGACAAGGAATGAGCCTTGTCCATATTAAAATGTTTGAGTATCTTTTCTGTATATGTCTTTTGATGTACAAGGATTCCTTTGTCTACATACTCAAATTGCAGTCCCAAACAGAACTTAGTTTTTCCTAAGTCTTTCATTTCGAATTCTTTCTTTAGACATTCGACTGTTTGAGAAATCTCTCCAGGGGTTCCTATTATATTCAGGTCGTCCACATAAACCGACATAATCACGAAGCCCTTGCTGTCGAATCTCTTTATGAAAATACATGGACTTATTGGATCGTTCTTATAACCCTCTTTCACTAGGTACTCTGATAATCTGTTGTACCACATTCGACCTGATTGTTTCAAACCATATAAGGCTTTATTCAGCTTAATACAATGATGTTCTCGAGAACCTTTCTTATCTTTGGGCTCAATACCCTCTGGAACTCTCATATGAATTTCATTATCCAATGGGCCATACAGATACGCTGTTACTACATCCATCAGGCGCATATCAGGTTTCTCTTTCACGGCCAGACTGATCAAATATCGTAATGTAGTTGCGTCCACCACAGGGGAATAAGTTTCCTCATAATCTTTTCCTGGTCTCTGTGAGAATCCTTGTGCTACAAGCCGTGCTTTGTATCTCACTACTTCTCCTTTCTCATTTCTCTTTCTCACAAAGACCCATTTGTATCCCACTGGTTTGACATCTCTTGGTGTCACGGTTATAGGGCCAAAAACGTCTCTTTTCTTTAATGATTCTAACTCCACGTTTATAGCTTCTTTCCATTTGATCCAATCTGATCTTTGCATGCATTCATATATGGACGTGGGTTCTAGATCCTCATCTATTTCCATGATCTCAAGTGCTACTTTATATGCAAATATATCATCGACGTCGATATCTTTTCTGTTCCATTTCGTTCCAGACATTATATAGTTTATAGAGATCTCTTGATTGTCCGGCCCTGGGGTCCCATGAAGTTCGGCGTCCCGAACCCCATCATTTGGAACGGTCGGATCAGTTGGTGTGGTCGGCTCACTTGGCTCGACCGTTCTGGTCGGCTCGGCCGGTCCATCAATGTTCTGGACGGTTTCCTTGATGCTCTCGGATCCAGCACCTCTCTTGGACTTCCGAGGCTGTTTATCTTTGGAACCAATAGGTCTACCACGTTTGAGACGTTGTTTAGACTCTGTAGCCACTTGACCTTGTCCCTTCTGGACGTCTATTCTTATTGGTGCATTACAAGCCGGTATATATGACTTTGTCACTCTAGTTTGGTCAACAAATGAATCTGGCAATTGATTAGCCAGCTTTTGAAGATGTATAATTTTTTGGACTTCCATATCACATTCTTTAGTCCGAGGATCTTGCCAAGATATTGATGGTCGAGACCATTCGATTTCATTGCTCAACTGGCCGTTATCTCCCCCTAAGGTCAGATATGTGGACTCATCAAACTGTGAGTCTGCGTATCTGGCCTTAAACAAATCACCGGTTGTTGGCTCGAGATATTTTATAATGGTTGGGGAGTCATATCCAACGTATATTCCCATCCTCCTTTGTGGTCCCATTTTAGTTCTCTGTGGTGGAGCAATTGGAACGTAAACGACACATCCAAATGTTTTGATGTGGGACACGTCTGGCTCATGACCCGTGAGTAACTGGGATGGTAAATATCTATGCTCACTAGATGGCCTGATGCGAATCAGTTCTGCTGCATGTAATACTGCATGTCCCCACGCTGATACCGGGAGTTTAGACTTCATGAGCAATGGCCGGGCTATCAGCTGGATACGTTTAATGAAGGATTCGGCCAAGCCGTTCTGTGTATGTACATGTGCCACTGAGTGTTCTACACTTACCCCCATGGACATACAATACTCATTAAACGCCTGGGACGTAAACTCACCAGCATTGTCTAGACGTATAGTCTTAAGAGGGAAATCTGGAAAGTGTGCTCCCAGTCTTATTATCTGAGCAAGTAGGCGTGCAAATGCCAAGTTCCGTGTGGATAATAGATAAACATGCGACCATCTGGTCGATGCATCAATCAGGACCATAAAGTATCTAAACGTCCCACTAGGTGGGTGTATTGGTCCACATATGTCTCCCTGAATCCTTTCTAGAAAATTTAAGATCTCTTTAGTATCTTTGGCTGGTGATGGCCTAGTTATGAGTTTCCCTTGTGCACATGCTGCACATGTGAGATTGTATGGGACACTCCTTTGAACCTGTGCCCTTGTGAATTCATCATCAACTTTCGCATCATATTAGTACCGGGGTGGCCTTGCCGGTTATGCCATAGAGTGAATATTTCGCAGGCATTAGCCTCGATCATACTGACCTTTGCATAGTATAGGCCAGTAGACATTGCAGGTAAGGTTTCTAGGATCCTTTTATTGCCTTTGGTGATCGAAATTATGTTAAGTAATTCTTTATTTCCTTCTTCCCATGTTTCAAGATGGAAACCATTCAATCTTATGTCTTTGAAACTCAATAAGTTTCTTTTAGAGCTTGGGGAATACAAGGCAGTTTTGATCTCTAGATGAGTGCTCTTAGGCATCAATACACATGCCTGGCCGTGACCTTCAATCAGGCCGGCTACACCTGCAATGGTGTGTACGTTTGCACTTTGCATTGTGAGATTTATGAAATATCTTTTGTCTCTAAGTATTGTGTGACTTGTGCCACTATCCACCACGAGTATGCTCATCTCATCATTCATTTCTATAAGTAATAAGATTTCGTTTCTCAGAGACTTTATAAAACTTTAAAACTTTCTTATTATGAATTCAAACAATAAAAATAAAAAAAAACACCAAAGCAATCATAAAGCAATAAAATAAGTCGTATCAAAAATTTTAGTCTTTGAGACAATCAGAAGTCTCAAAATCCATTTGGTCATCTTTAGCAATGTCGGATTCATTATCAGCCTCATAACTGGAATCATGAACCATGTGAGCCTCCGGGTTCTTGTTCTTCAGACCTTCTTGGTAGAGCTCACATAAGTGCTTAGGGGTTCTACAATTCTTGGCCCAATGGTTGCCCATTCCACATCTGTGACAAACGGATTTGGTCGAGTAAGACGGTTTGGATATGCCGCCTCGACCTTGGCCATAACTACCTCGGCCACGGCCGGGATTGGAACCACGACCACGGTTATTATGGTTTCCTTTCCGGCCGGCCAAGTATCTATCTCGGCTGTTTGAGTAATTGTCACGATCACGGTTCCTGTATCCACCTCGGCCTTTGCCATGTGATCTCTTATCATTCTGGATGTAATTGCACTCGTTAGGATCTTTCTTTTCAACTTCATTGGCCTCTGGTAATGGAGCTGTTCCAACAGGTCTAGCTTCACTGTTCTTCATCAGGAGCTCATTGTTTGTCTCGGCCAGTAGCAGGCACGAGATCAGATCAGTGTATGTGGCGAAGCCTTTCATTCTGTACTGCTGCTGCAGTATTATGTTCGATGAATGAAATGTAGAGAATGTTTTCTCAAGTAACTCTTCTTCGGTTACAACTTCACCACAAAGTCTCAGCATCGAGCCCGTCTTAAATAAGACTGAATTGTCCTCATCCACTGACTTATAATCCATGAATCTTAGATTCTTCTAGTCATTTCTAGCCTTTAGGAGTAGCACCATTTTCTGGTGATCATATCTATGCTGTAAAGCATCCCAAAGCTCTAGTGGATTTTCCATCGTAATGTACTGATCTTTTAGACCTTCAATGAGATGATGGCGTATAATACTTATAGCCCTGTACCGATTCTTGTCGGTCTCATTTTTGCCCTTGATGATAGTATCACCAAGTCCTTTTGACCTTAAGCTGATCTTTGTATCTAGCGCCCACTGCAAGTAGTTATCTCCGGAGAGATTAAGGGCTGCATAGTCTCTATTTGAGATTTTCGACATCTGAATCACATCATCATTTACAATTTAGGTTCACAATGTGATCATGTGGCCGCATGGTATATTAACAAGCTCGGCCACAAACTTGTCTTACACATTTATGAAAAACAATCAATCTAATCGACCATGGTGCAAACAATTAAGCCCACGGCCATGTAGTCAAGCAATAGGATCGGATATATAAATCTACATGACCATGGTGCGAACAATCCTAATTTATGATTCTACATGTACCAGAGAGATTAAGGCCACACGGCCATATGTATTTATCAATGCAATCAGTTTCCAATTCGTATGTTCTATATGCTGGTCGATCTTATTAAAACAGTATGAATGCAATTCATATTCAGGTTCATATGTATGCGAGTAATCCTTAATCAATTCTAGGGTTTCCAATTTAAACACTAGTAGGATTCAATTTCAAGATTAAGGTTTCAAGGCCTTTAGGATTTAAATTCTAGATTAGATTATTTCAATCAATCTAACAATCCTAAACCTCATATTTATCAAACCAATCAGTCAAGCAAGAATAAATAAAATCGAATTCAAGCTTTAGTTTTAGGGTTTTCGATTCCAAAATTAGGGTTTCTCAAATTCAGAGCAGAAAGAAATAATCAATCAATTATGTTCTAATGGAATCGATCCTTGTTACTAGTTATGAGATTTGTAGATTTTAATTATGTAATTTCTTAGGGTTTCATCAAGAACAAAGTTTCCATAATAATGGATTAGGGTTTTTATCTTTCTAGGTTCTCAGATCAAGATATACCTTTGCTTTGTAGAGGTTTAGAACCGGACCACCAAAGAGAGAGAGAGAACGTGAACGGATGAAACTTCAAGCTGAGACGAACGGACGTTTGCTGTCTCCTATCGGGTCGCAGACGGGGGCAGGCGCGAGCTGAGGACGGACGCGGGTCTGTCTCGGATGCGATGTGTCTCGGATGCGATCGCAAGCTGGATGGGTTTCGTCTGAGTTGTTGAACATACGAAGAACATGTCTAGGGTTTAAGAGTGGTCGCCGGTTTTGGCTTTTAGGTTTCGATTTTGTCTCAGGGTTTTGGAGGCTATCGTGCTGATAACGTGTTGTAAAAGAATGAGGAAACTGTGTGTTTTATTTCTGAATATAAGTTCCCTTTATATAGAGGTTACAAAGAAGAGATAAAAGGAAAGAGTACAAAAACTAATCCAAGAGGAAATATGAAAACTACTAAAGATAACAAGAAAAGGAAAACGTCCTAATCCTAAGTCGGCCAAAGGAGTGGCCGATTCTCTCTCCTCTGGACGCGGCCGCGGCTAGGTCTGGTCGTGGCTGATGGGCCTTCTCTTCTGATCTTGGTTAATAGCAATCCACTCCATGATTTATAACATAGATTACCGATAAAAATCACAGTCAATACTTTTTTAATTATATAAGACGAGCGCTAACATCTTCCATCAAGTCATGCTTTTAGTATATCATTCGACAAAAGTAAAATAATCTCTCAATTAAGCCATGGCTGTATGTTCCTTGGCGAATAAACCGATGGTGGGATATCTCATGGTTGTGCTAATGGTGATGGTAACGATGATAATGGAACCAATGGCTGGAAAAGTCAACCTTTCTGGTCAGCGGGAGCAAGAGATTGAACTCAGGCTTAAGCAACTCAACAAGCAAGCTCTTAAATCCATTGAGGTAGTATAAACGAATATAACTTTCCGAAAATAATTACATATTTTACATAATTTGTTTTATAAATACAATATAATTTATATAAACATGTATCAAAATATTAATGAATACAACAAATATGATATATTTAAATAAATTTTAAAAAATTTAAATCATTAATTCTATAAATTTAAAAATAATTATTGCTAACATATTATTAATTTATAAAAGTTTTTTTTGCATTATTCGTTGTATTTACCAGAGCTCAGACGGGGAAATAATCGATTGCATACCTATTGCGAAGCAACCAGCTTTTGATCATCCCATGCTAAAAAACCATATGATTCAGGTACTTATTTTTGTCCTTTCCCTGGGTTATTATTTCATGACATACGTACACTTAACACATAAACCACGTGTCTGTAGTCGGGTGGTCAAGGCGTTACGTGGATCCCCAAGGGATCCGAGTTCGAATCCACACCACACCAGATTTCGACAGCGCGTGGCCACCGAGGCTTTCACGTTCTCTCTCCGGGGAATGTGATATATGGTGTTTTATACATCTTGTATATATGCTTTTCAATTGGTTTTCAAGTCTTTATCGAGTCTTCCTTGTCCTTTTCGAGTCATTACAGGTCTGGAGTTGTATTGGATGGGAGATGGACCAGCTGGAACAAAAGAGTAAGAAAACAGTGCAATTTGGTGATTATCAAGCAGATGACTGTCCCGGATAGCGGAGCAACCCGAGTGACTGTTCTGGATGTCTGTTCCAGCGGCAGAGATTTTTAAGGAAACTACAACCTATTTCGGGATTTGACCTAACCTCTCTATTTTCTCTGCCAGCCGCCTGTGGCTTTGATATATCTTCTTTTTCTGTTTCTCCTGACTATTCTACGCTTTGTTTTGAGAAGAAACCAGACCTTAGAGTTGGAGACTTGAGATTTTGCTACTTTGTAAAGGGAGAAGGCCATCTCTCTCGATTTAGAGAAGAACCCCCTGAATCTTATTACTTTATTTCAGTCATATTTCATGTTGCTTTATATCTCTGTCTCTGTGTTTTCTTGCTCCATGGCTGAGTAGTCAGCTTGCTTAGTCTAGGGTGTTAGGGTGTTAGATCCGTGAGCTTGACATAAATAAGTTATAAATCGATTGTCTTCATTCACTGTTGTTCTTAAGGCTTGCATCAAGTTAACCACTTAGTGC
>NC_027751.1:26534526-26535405 GCF_000695525.1 Brassica oleracea var. oleracea
TACACGTAATATCAATTTGGCGCCGTTGCCGGGGACCATCTTTTTACCTTTATTTTTCGGTTATTTATTTAGTCTAAGACCTCTAACTTGCTATATTCTTTTTGTTGCAACTAATTTTTCAGGTGCATTACCAGTAGACATACTCGGAGAAACGCACAAGGAGAGTTGGTTACATTTACCAACCAGGAGCTAGCAAGGTCAGAAAGACAGAACAGTCAATAATCAGGGCCGAACAATGCCATAATGGGCGACTACGGCAATCAAGAGAAACTCACTGCTCAGTTGCAACAGATGCAACAACAGATGCTTCAGATGCAGCAGACCATCCAAGCTCAGCAGTATGCTGCTGAACAGGCTGCTCTTGTGCGGCAGGAACAACAGGCGCAGACTGTTCCAATCGGGCAGAGAAACCTTCTCCGTAACATCCCTACTGCGCGCTCTGCCATTGTTCCTCCACCCTGTACCAGGCAGGACTTCGAGATCAAGCCTGCTTTGATCGGTCTAGTACAGAGAAAGGTGTTCTCTGGTCTCTCTACAGAAATTCCAATGGAGCATATTGAGAGCTTCGAAAAAGTCTGCAGTTTCACTCGCGCGAATGGTGTTCCACCAGATTACATCAGGTGCATGTTATTCCCATTCTCTCTTGATGGAAAAGCTGCATGGTGGTTGAACTCTCTCCCTACCGGCTCTCTCACTTCACGGGAACAGGTCCGATCAGCGTTCCTCAGCCATTTCTACTCTAAGGCGAGAACAACTGCATTGAGGAATAAGATCACCTCCTTCAGACAGCTCACTGATGAGCCTTTCTGCGACGCATGGGAGCGCTTCAATGACTATCGCAGAGAATGTCCTCACCATGGATTTGATGATGATTACCTC
>NC_027751.1:26536063-26560977 GCF_000695525.1 Brassica oleracea var. oleracea
TTCAAGTTGTTGAGATGAACAAGGATCATGAGATGCCTTTGATATTTGGAAGGACATTCATGGCTACTGTTGGAGCAACCATCGATATGCCCAACAAGAGAGTCTGCTTCTCCAACATCAACAAGAAAGTTTTCTACAAGGCTGTACCCACCAGATCTTCCTCATCACACGCCTCTTGCATCTCAGTGTTTGATGTAGAAAAGCTGAAGGTTGTTCCAGAGAAGGAGCATGGTGATAAGGGTGAGAGCAGGCTGTTCTCTGATGAAGATCCTAGCACTGATCCTATTAAATTCAGAGGGAATTCAAGGGTGAAACAGAAAGTCCAGAAGAAAAGGGTCAAGGGAGATCCTACAATGACTTTGATACCTCTCAAGTGTGATGAGAACTCCATCGAGTATGAGGTAAAGTGCAAGGGTACCTCCAAACCGTTCTCTAAAGTCAGAGCCATTCTCACACATGAGCTGAAGGAGAAAGAGGAAGCTGCTATGAAAGGGTTGTTGAGCAGGGTTTTGAAGCTGAACATGTCTGATTGTGGAGCTTGTTTTGGAACAGACCCTCCTGCTCAACCAGATTGATCCCTATCACCAAGTAAAGCTAGTGACTTAAACCAAGCGCTTGGTGGGAGGCAACCCACTGGTAAGTGTACATATAAGTTCGTTTTGTTTTTGTTTACTTTATTTTCTGTTTTAGTTTATTGAGTCTCAGGTCAAAAAGCAGAAAAACCCGAGATACTTCAAAAATTCTGGGTTGCAGCAATGGAACAACCTACCCTCTAAAAAGAGCGGCTGTTCCAGGCGACCATCTGACGATAGAACACCCAGAATTTTCATGGAGTGCCCGCTCCCCTCAGGTAAGTATCTCAACAAAAAAAAAATTGTTTATTCTTGTTTTCACCTTCTCTCTGATTTATTTTCACACCAGGGACGTTGTGAAGTAAGTGTGGGGGAGGGTTTTCGTCGTTTACTAACTCGTTTCTTTCTTTGTTTTTCTTTTGGGTCAATTTGAGTCAGTTTTTATGATCGAGTCAGTCAAAACTTTGTGGGAATTAGGACCTTATTTCGTGTTGATTACTGACCACCTCGGGCTTTAGTTATCTTATTCAGTGACCTTAGCAGTGACGAAAGACACACATGTGGACCTGGAACACCCTGACATATCTCACTTGATTCTCCAGAAGTTCTCAGCCGATCAAGTTACACTGGGTAGACTTAACTCCACCTAACTTGAACCTAATCTTGACTAAAATTCTTCTTGTTATGGGCATTAGATCAGGGAAACGAGAACACACTCAGGACTTCTTATCCTTTTTGTCCATCGTGCTGATCCTGAGTAGCTGGTACCAAGTATTGAAGAGTATGTAGAGGAAAGTGGAACGCAGAACAATGAGTTGCCTGTTCCGTCATCAGAACAGTTGCACCAGATAGAGCAAAAACGAGTAGAGACTGTGGACATCAATGGATCTATCCTCTCTTGCCATTTTGTGCGATATCCTGCATCCTCTTCAATAAAATGGTAGCCCCTAAACACTTTTAACTCCACCATTAAATAGCCTGTTTCACGCCTAGACCGTCTACCTTGAATGATGCCTGTGATGAGAAGCTCACGCTACTCTTAAATGAATGTAGGCAGTTTTGTCTCGATAGTGTTGCTTTTTCCGGTTTGAGATGAAGAGTATGGAGCCGATTTTTGAGCAGCAGTCAGTGGGGTTCCGGTAAGGGTGTGTTGTCCTAGTTTTACTGCTTGTATGGTTCATAGATTCGTGGTTAAAGTATGGTTGCTGAGAATAGGAGAGTTCCCACACTTTCAAACCTTTCTCCCTGTTCTTGATACTTGACATTGTTTGAAGACAAACAAGGTTCTAAGTCTGGGGGAATTAATATATGGTGTTTTATACATCTTGTATATATTCTTTTCGATTGGTTTTCAAGTCTTTATCGAGTCTTCCTAGTCCTTTTCGAGTCATTACAGGTCTGGAGTTGCATTGGATGGGAGATGGACCAGCTGGAACAAAAGAGTAAGAAAACAGTGCAATTTGGTGATTATCACGCAGAACAGTCTTGATGACTGTTCCGGATAGAGGAGCAACCCGAGTGACTGTCCTGGACCCGAGTGCATGTTCCAGCGGCAGTGATTTTTAAGGAAATTACAAGTCATTACGGGATTTTTCTTAATTATCCCATCTTTTTCTCCCAGCTGCTTGTGGCTTCCATAAAACTTCTTTTTCTGTGTTTTTATATTTTACTATGCTATTTTTTGGAGAAGAAACCAGACCTTAGAGAGACTTGAGATTATGCTACTTTGTAAAGGGAGAAGGTCATCTCTCTCGATTTAGAGAAGAACCCCCTGAATCCCATTACTTTATTTCAGTCATATTTCATGTTGCTTTATATCTCTGTCTCTGTGTTTTCTTGCTTCATGGCTGAGTAGTCAGCTTGCTTAGTCTAGGGTGTTAGGGTGTTAGATCCGTGAGCTTGACATAAATAAGTTATAAATCGATTGTCTTCATTCACTGTTGTTCTTAAGGCTTGCATCAAGTTAACCACTTAGTGCCTGATTCTAGATTTAATCTATTCATCAAAAGTGTTATAGGTTGCTAGACATAACTTGAATGAGCATCATATCCCTAACCAGCGAAAGTAGATGTGAGAGTGTTTTGGGAACATATCTGACTTGATCTCTATTGCTTGCTGTCGCGTCTTGATCCAAACGAGAGTTTAGGTATCAAGATCGATCAGCATAGGGTGCCGTACCACGACAGTGGACTGTTCTACTTGAGTGATCCGAGTTCTAGACTTGCTCTTAATTAAACTTGAATAATTGTTTGGCTCACACTTGTTTAACACCCGATCAAACCACCCTAGGCTAGCATTTTTAATCATCTGAAGTCTTTAATTAATCGTATTACTTGCTTGTTACGAAACCTTAATCTCAAAACCCAATCATTGTTTTAGCTAAGTATTGATCCCATAAGGATAAAGTGTAATCGTTGGTCTCTGTGGATTCGATCTAATGTGCTACATCGACATACCATTCGATTGTGGTAGTGTGCACATTAGGTTAATTGGTGTGCGTATACACGTAATATCAGAATGGTTTACCATTTTTTTTACACTTAAAACATATATCATTATAATATATGGTAAAAATAATATTGAAAATAGATGACACTTAGTTCTTAGCCGCATGAGGTTTTAACTGATGAAGACAATGCTCCAGCACCAAGCAACGATGAAGAACAACCAGAAAATATATCTCAGCCTTGGCAAATGGCAGGAGAGTGCCCTGAAAACACTATTCCAATCAAAAGAATAACAAAAGAAGATCTTCTCAGAGTAGATAATATCAAAAATTACGGGAAAAAATCAAATATCTCTCGGCCTTATCAGTTATATAAACCGACTGATATCATCTCAGATAATAATGACCACGAGGTATGTGTATATGTGCACTTAAATCATCAACATTTTTTCATCACATTAAAACCTTAATTTGTTAAACTATATGATTTTCTTGTAGTATGCTATCGCATATGTTAATGGTGGTCCTTACCGCCGTACGAAAGCACAGATAAACGTATGGATCATTGGAGGCAAATTTGGTCTTGGTTTGAATACTATAGAAGCTGGTTTGCATGTCAACCCGGATCTATATGGTGATGCCAATCCTCACTTTTTTATTTACTGGACTGTGAGTTCTCACAAACTAGTAATTACATTTTTGTGTGTCCATATTATTTTAAGAAATAGTTATCACCTAATTTTAGTTACTTTTATGAAATGAAATTTGTAATGAGTACATATATATTTTGATAAACAGAGTGATGGCTATCACAAAACAGGATGTTATAATCTCATGTGCTCAGGCTTTGTTCAAATTAACAGAAGAGTCTCCCCTGGTGGTGTGTTTAACCATATCTCCACCTATAATGGTCCACAATTTATATTCACTATACAAATGTGGAAGGTTGGTTTAGTTAATTACCAAAAATTAAATCATATATTTTTTACGATCAAACTGGTGGTGTGTTTAACCCAGGACTGATGTGGGTACCCACCAAGCCCCAAGAGATTGCCACTAGGCTACCACCACTTAGTTTAAAGCCGTCAAAACCATTGATATGAATAATGGAATAATTGATCCGGTTGCGGTTCAAATATTAGTGAGTCGACCTACTTGTTACAATCTCACTACTGGTTATAGTAAAAAATGGGAGGTTTTTTTCTACTATGGTGGACCTGGTCGTAACCCGACATGTCCTTAGAGATTTCATCTACAAGATATATACAAATATAGAATAATAATAGTGAAAGCTGTATTGTGCTCCGGATGGGTTGTGATTGTAGACCATATCTACATTCATTTTCTAGAGTTTTGTTATAACTTAAAAGTTTTTAGTAAAAACCAAGTTTGATTTTAACTTTTGGTTTGTCTTCTTCTCAATTTTGTCCAAGTTTGATTATCACTTTTTGTTATGGGCACAGGGATGGAAATGTGTCTAGTGTGAGGTAAACAATATAGAACTTAATCAACAGAAAGAGAGAACACTGATAGTTGTAAAGTTTTTCATGGTAGAACATGGTAGACAAACTAGCTTCCTGAATGTTCGTTGGATCAAGTCAATGAAGGAAAGGAACCAAGTTACAGATTTATCATCAAAGAAAGCGTATGAAGTTAATGTATTTCTGTATTAGATTTGGCATATCACCAAAGTGGCTTGTGGAAAAAAATTAATTGGTTTACATGGTTTAGTTTGGGAGAGTGTATTCAATTTAGAATTTGAAGTGGTTTAGTTTTTAATAAGTTTTTAGATGATTTTAAATGAATTGAGAATTAACAATAAATTTAGTTAAATCATTCTAGAATCACATCTAAATTATGAGGCTTAATGGATTCAAGAATGATTAGGGGTTGCATTAAAAGTTTTACAAACTCAAGGAATGCAACGGATTTAGATGAGCAGTGACATGGTTTTTGTTCAAAGTGAGCGAAACAAAATGTGTATCCCTAATTTTTTTTTTTTTTTGTAAGACGAAAAGTGAGTCTCTAATTAAAACAGGAAAAAGGTAAGCTACCAAGAACATAAGCATACTAAAATTAAATATGAAGGGTTCTTGGATGAAAGTATACCATGTCAGAAGTTGCAGAACTGCTGTGAGCTTCTGAATGCTCACTGAACGAAGCATCAGTCCCACGTATAACTCCATGACTTTGTTCTTTACTTTGCAAGACAAAAAGATAACAAATGATGTGGTTAGTTTTTAGTGAAAGGCCTTAAGATTAGAAATTATTAACTAAGTTGTCACATGGAAGTTACTTGGAGGAGTTATGGCACTGTGTAGTAGAGTTATAGTTCTATTACGTAATGAGGAATGGAGAAGAAGAAGTTTGTTATGATGAAAAGATATTTTCATTCCTTCTCGCTTTACAACAGTCTCTACTTCTATTTATATACAAGCTATGACTAAACCGGTCAAAATCATAATTACATTGAACCAGCGAAAGAAAACCAATTCAATGATTTAACCAACTCCAATAGGCCCCTTCAAGATGAGATGTATATGTTGATTAAGCTCATCTGGGACTTGAGATGTTCAAACTGATGAGGGAATAAAGGTTTAGTCAAAATGTCTGCAACCTGATCTTCAGTACGCACATGAAGGGTCTTCATTAATCCTTTATCCAACTTCTCACGAACTGTATGCCAATCAAGATCAATATGTTTTGTTCTCTCGTGAAAAACCGGATTGGTCACAATGTATATAGCAGCGGTACTATCAGAATAAAGAACAGGCACTGTGGAAGCCCACACCCGAAGATCTTTGAGCAAATGGGTCAACCACGTCATCTCACAAGACGCCAATGCTAAAGCTCTATACTCTGATTCAGCAAAAGACCGAGATACAGTAGGTTGCTTCTTGGATCGCCAAGTAATCAAGGATGATCCCACAAACATTGTAAACCCTGTTGTAGAGCGTCTACTGTCCTGACAAGAAGCCCAATCTGCATCAGCAAACCCTTTCAGACTCAAGTTTGCAGTAGCTGAATAAAAGATCCCTTGACCAACCGTTTAATGTATTGTAAGACTTTATAGACAGCATTGAGATGAGACGAACGCGGTTTGGAGGAGTACTGACAGAGCTTGGTGACTGCAAAAGTTATATCCGGACGAGTGATTGTGAGATACATCAAACGACCTACAATCCTTCTGTATCTTTCTTTGTCTTCCAATATAACTCCATCAGTCTTTGATAACTTCAAGTTCGGCACCATTGGAACAGATGATGGTTTACAAACCAACATTGCAGTAGATGCTAATAGTTCCAATGCATATTTCCTCTGACACAATGAAATACCAGCCGATGTACGTGCAATTTCTAAGCCCAAAAAGTATTTCAAATCACCGAGATCCCTGAACTTAAAATAACGAGTAAGATCAGCAGTAACTTGATCAGTAAGTTCCTTGCTTGTACTGGCAATGGCAATGATGATATCATCGACGTAGACCAGAATACAAGTGAAGGCATTATCATACATTCGAATGAACAATGTATGATCCCCCTGTCCTTTAGTGTATCCCATACTGATCAATGTAGCAGATAACTTCTTGAACCACTGCCTTGAGGCCTGTTTTAACCCATAAATCGATTTCTTTAATCGCAAAACAGTATTCTTAGGCAGTGTATATCCCTTCCGCTCTTCATGTAACTTCATATACACCTCTTCATCCAACTCTCCATTCAAGAATGCATTAGAAATGTCTAACCGTCGTAGACACCATTTTTTAGATGGAACTACCTTGAGTAACAATTTCACAGTGGCCATCTTCGCAACTGGTGAAAAAGTATCAGTATAATCTAATCCTTCCTTCTGAGTGTATCCCTTAGAAACAAGCCGAGATTTACGCCTTTCCAAAGTCCCATCAGCATTAAACTTCAAAGAATGTAACCTCTTACAACCCACAGCTCTCTTTCCTGCAGGTAATTGTGCTTCCTCCCATGTATTTGTATTCTCCATAGCCACAATTTCCTTATCCACTGCTTCACACCATTCTTTAGACTCTCAAGCTTCAGCATACGAAGTAGGGATAGGTATTTTGGTGATGATATTTATATAAGCAAGATGATATGGAGTGAGTTTAGAGTATGAAAGAAAGTCTGAAATTGGGTGAGCTGTATCATCAGTGAGAGAGTTACAGTAATAGTCTTGTAAATGAGCAGGTTGTTTACGAGGACGAGATGGAGAAATTTCTGGTGGAATGATAGGAATGGAAGGAGTAGAAGTTGATTTGAGTGGTGATGAAAGAGATGTAGCGGGTGGTGGAATGATATGAGGTGATGATGAATGAGTGGTACCTGAGAGCTGAGAGTCTATCGATGTGAAGCTCTTCAAATACTTCTCAGATGTAGAGTCTTTCTTCAATGGGAATATATCCTCATGGAATGTCACATTTCTGGTGATAAAAGTTCTATTACTTTCCAAATCCAGGAGCTTGTAACCCTTAAATCCTGAGGGATATCCAATGAAGACAAGCTTTAGAACGAGGTTGAAACTTATGTCTCTGTTTTGGTGAAGTTGAGGCGTAACATAAGCATCCAACGTCTTGATCTGTGAGTAATCTGGAGCTTTACCCGTTAAGATTTCATGCGGTGTCTTGTTCTGTAGAACTTGAGAAGGAGTCCTATTGATCAGAAACACTGCTGTCAAGACGCTCTCACCCCAGAACGGTAATGGTAAATGAGACTGAAACATGATGGCACTAGCAACGTTGAGAATGTGCTGATGTTTACGCTCAACCACTGAGTTTTGTTTTGGAGTCTCTGGACAAAAATGAAAAGCCTTAATCCCTTTCCCCTGATAAAAATCTGTAAACATGAGCTCAGGTGCATTATCTTATTGCACTGACTTTACTCTCACATTGTACTGATTCTCTACCAATTTGATGAAAGTTGGGAAAACAGTTAAGACTTCATTCTTTGTGTGTAACAAGTAGATATAGGTAGCTATAGAATGGTCATCAACAATCGTTAAAAAATAACGATAACCTTCATTTGTTTCCACTAAGGATGGACCCCAAATATCAATATGTAACAATTCAAAGTTTGAGTTACAAATATTGTTGAGAGAGGTATAAGATAGTTTCTTCTGTTTCGCCAGATGACAAGTATGGCAATAAGGAGATCCTTTATTCTTCATTCTCGTAGTACCAACGCTTCAGAGATGACATCCAATCTGTGATAAGAAGGGTGACCTAACCTCATGTGCCAGACTCCATGATCAACAACTGCATTAACTGAGACATGAGGAGCAGTTGTATCCAACACATAAAGGTTTCCAATACGTCTACCCTGACCAATCGTCAACACCCTGGTAGGATCCTGGAAAGTATAAGAAGAAGGATCAAATATCACACGAGATCTAATATCAGAAGTCAGAGAGCTGATACTGAGTAGATTCAATCTGAATTCAGGAATAAACAACACATTGTTGAGACAAATATGTTTTTTGAGTTGAATCTTCCCCACACCACTGATCTTAATAGTGATTCCTGTTGGTAAATTCACAAAACTCTCAACCCACGTCTGAGATGACATAGTGTTTTGAGAAACCATCAGAATACCAACAAAGAATTGTGTGGAAAGAGAGAAATTGATACCAGAGGTGCTTGGTTCATTAGGAGCATAGGTGGAGTTTGATTGAAGTTGAGAACTGAACAAGGCAATGAATTGTTGAATCTGATCTTTGCTTAGATTTCCAATCATGTTCTCAACTGTCAAATTCTTTGACTCTGCATTCACCAGAGGAGATAGAGCAACTTGAGCTGCGACTTTAGGAGTTGAAGAAGGTCTCTCATTGCCTTTGTATTTTGAGACAAATCCAAGAGCAAAACCATGTTTCTTGTAACATCTCTCTGCTATGTGCCCCACTCTTTTAGAAAAGGAACAGATAGGATGACCTTTGTTGGGACCATTCTGAACATATGAGATGCTTTGCTCAGTCAAGTTAGTCTTAGAAACTTGAAAAGCCGTTGGAGATGGTACTGTGGTTGAGAATCCTTTCTGGCTGTCGTCTTGATCAAGAATGTTATATATCTCATCAAGGGATGGGAGAACTTTCTTCATGATTATCTGTCGTCGAATGATGTTGTAAGACTCATTCAATCCAGCCAAGAACTTAACAATCTTAGCTCTGTCTGCTTTCAATTGAATGCTAGCCGCATTACCACAAACAAAAGGTTTATCAGGTTCATATGCACCCTCAAGATTATCCCAAAGAGTTTTCAAAGTTGTGTAATACTCTGAGAGAGACATCGTTCCTTGGCGCAAATCTTGTATCTCTTGAGTGAGGTTGAACGTGCGTGAGAGATTGGTGAGATGGAAACGCCCATGGAGATCACGCCATATATCTGAAGCATCGTTCAATCTTAAGATACTGCGATATATCTGAGGAGATATAGAGTTCAATAACCATGACTTAACCATGCTATTGCATCTGGACCAGAGACGAAAAGTATGATCTAGATCAGGAGGCCTGATGATAGTTCCATCGATGAATCCTATCTTATTCTTAGCATTCAAGGCAATACACTTCACAGCATTCCGATCATCATAGTTAGGTCCATCAAGTTGAATAGAGATGAGAGATAGACCTGGATGATCCGCATTGTTCAAAGACAAAGGAGACTAGTTTGGATCATTCAGATTCATGTTGATCGGGACTTGCCGTGGTGCGATCGTAGCAGTATTTGCATTTGGAGCCAGAGGAGGTGTGATCGGAGCTTGGTGAGGTGAATCGGGAGGTGTGGTGTCGGTTTCATTGACCCGCGAAGGTATCCGAGCTGGATTCCGAGCTGAGCTTGTCGATGCAACCGATCGAGTTGAACGGCGAGTTTGAATCTTCCATACAGAAACCACCGGAGCTCAAAAAACGTATGGATCGCGATGATGAGACGATGAGATGCGCTCAGATGACGAAGAATGAAGAAGATCGAGTAACAATGGAGCTTGATTGCTCTGATACCATATTATGTAATGAGGAATGGAGAAGAAGAAGTTTGTTATGATGAAAAGATATTTTCATTCCTTCTCGCTTTACAACAGTCTCTACATCTATTTATATACAAGCTATGACTAAACCGGTCAAAATCATAATTACATTGAACCAGCGAAAGGAAACCAATTCAATGATTTAACCAACTCTAATAAGTTCCAAGTGGAAAAGCTTTAAGGGAAGTTGAAGCAAGCGTTATTGGCTCCGTCTAGAGTGGTATGGTGAAGTTTGAGTGAAGATGGGTGTGAAGTCTGGGTGAAGTCCAGGTGAAGAATGATGAAATCTAGACAAATTTGGGTGTAGATTGGTGAAGTCTAGGTGAAGTCTAAGTGAAAGTTGTGAAACCTGGTGAAGACTTAAAGAAGACATGAAAGAAAATCATGGCTCTCTAGTCAGAATCAGTTAACCAAAATTTGGAGCAAAAACTATTTACTCTAGGTGGATCCTTCTAGTTTTCTCTCAGAGAGTATCAGTGGCAGGAGTCATCGAGAGAACCACAAAGTGTAGCCAGATTTCTAATTATTGTGGTTCTTTATCGAAACAATGCACATGAAATCATGAGGGTCTTGATTTGTAGGTAGAGATCAGTACTGTCAATTGGCAAAGGAAAGCACGAGAGGATGAGGCTGGGGAATCTGAGAAATTGAAGAAGACAACCAAACTTTGGTGATGAAAACAAAACATACATGTTTTGGTTTGGTCAAAGGTGGAGATTGTGAAGAATTGACCTTGTTTGGTTTGGTCAAACATACTTGTTTGGTTTAGTCAAACATACTTGTTTGGTTTGGTCAAACATACTTGTTTGGTTTGGTCAAACATACTTGTTTGGATCAAGTGGATGGACAAAAAACGAAGAAGAAGAGAGAATACATTGGGTTAGCCAAAAAAGCTCATTTGGTTTAGGGATTATGAGAATGTTTATGGTTATAAATATCCTATCTTAAACTATCTATAACCTAAGCCACACTGAAGCATCTCTATCTCTCTAAAGTTTTTTCTTGAAATAAAGAGCTTGTAATTTTCATATTATATTTTCATATTATAGTGAGGGGTAAAAAATACCTCCCCAAAAATAACGGTTCGAAGTCGTGAACAGGTTGAATAAATTGCTTGTGCTCTCTTTTTTTGTGTTTAGATTATCCTCAGCCAAATCAAATTCAGTACAAGTCATGCATGTCCGTTCCTTGACGATGAAATCGGTTGTGAGATGTCTCCTGGTTGTGCTAACGGTGATGGTAACGAATATAGTGGAGCCAATAGCTGGAAAAGTTAAAAATCAACAGATTGAACTCAGGCTTAAGCAACTCAACAAGCAAGCTCTTAAATCCCTCGAGGTATATATAAAACGAGTATAACTTCAGGAAAATAAAAATATTAACGTGCGTAGTGTGTCAAAAGAATAGTTCTAACTTAAAGTTCTTACTTCTTACTATCGGATCTACAGTTTTAATATTGATTTCGCATGATTTTAGCGTATACATGCAATCACATTTTATCTACAATCTTGACGTAAAGAACAAAACTATATTAGTGTTTCAAAAAAAAAAGAACAAAACTATATTCAACTAGAAGTCTGCAACAGTTTTCTTACTATTATGTTTTTTCTTGCATTATTCGTTGTATCTATCAGAGTTCAAACGGTGAAATAATTGATTGCATATCTATTGCGAACCAACCAGCTTTTGATCATCCCATGCTCAAAAACCATACGATTCAGGTTCCGTATTAACTACTTTTTGTTTTTTCTTTCTCTGAGTTATTATTTTCATGACTTATACGTACTCTGACATTTATCACTATAATATATGGTAAAACTAATATTGAAAATAGATGACACCTAGTTCTTATCCGCACGAGGTTTTAACCGAAGAAGACAATGCTCCAACACCAAGCAACGACGAAGAACAACCAGAAAATACAGTTCAGCCTTGGCAACTGGTAGGAGAGTGCCCTGAAAACACTATTCCAATCAAAAGAATAACAAAAGAAGATCTTCTAAGAGAAGATAATATAAAGAATCACGGGAATAAATCGAATATCTCTCAGCCTCATCAATTCTATCACCCGAAGGATACCACTAACTATAGTGGCCACGAGGTATGTGTAGACACATGCATTCAAATCATCAATACTTGTTCACATATTAAAACCTTAAATTTGTTGAACTATATGTTTTTTTTGTAGTATGCGATCACATCTGTTAGTGATGGTCCTTACCGCGGAACTAAAGCACAGATAAACGTGTGGAAACCACGGGTCCAAGAAGTAGGAGAATCCAGTATATCACAGATATCCATCATAGGAGGAAAATTTGATGCTGGTTTGAATTCAATACAAGCTGGTTCGCATGTCCACCCGGCTCTATATGGTGATGACAATCCTCGATTTTTTATTTACTGGACAGTAAGTTCTCATAAACTCTTTCTCAAAAAAAAAAACGTTCTCATAAACTGGTAATTACATGTTTTGCATGTTCATATTTTTCTTTTAATATTACCTGATTAATTTTTTATTTTTTGTAAAATGAATATATAATGACTAACTTTTTTTGATAAATAAAATAATAAAAACAGAGAGACAATTACCAGAATACAGGATGCTACAATCTCAGGTGCCCCGGCTTTGTTCAAATTAACAAAAAACTGACCCCTGGTTATTTGTTAACACCCATCTCCACCTATAATGGTCCACAAGTTAAATTTACCATACAAATGTGGAAGGTTTGTTTAGTTAATAACAAAAGAAATTCTTATATGGTGGCAGTACATTATTAGTATACATCAACTTTATACTTTTTTCGAATCAGAGTTTTTGTTATTATTTTTCTTAGGATCCAAAGACAGGAAACTGGTGGTTACAATTGAATGATCAAGAGTTGATAGGGTATTGGCCAAAAGAGATATTCACAAACCTTGCAGATGAAGGGGCAAGCGTGATTGAATGGGGAGGTGAAGTGGTGAACAAGAAGAAAGACGGACAACACACAACCACTGAAATGGGAAGTGGACACTTTCCAAGTGAAGGATTTGGAAAAGCAAGTAGCTTTGAAGTCATCAAAATCATTGATATGAATAATGGTTTAATAGATCCGGTTAAAGTTAAAACTTTAGTGAGTCGACCTGCTTGTTACGATATTAAAACAGGTTATGATAAAAAATACGAGGTTTTTTTCTACTATGGTGGTCCTGGTCGTAACCCGAATTGTTCTTAGATACTTCATATTTATATGTAATCTAAAATAAAAATTGTTAAAGTTGTATTGTGCTCCGGATGGTTGTGAATGTAGACCAAGACTATTTCATTCTCTAGAGTTTTTAGTTATATCTAAAAACTTAGTTTGATTATAACTTTTGGTTTGTCTTCTTCTTTCCAAGTTTGATGCTCCGTTGGCCTCTTGACTTCAGGTCATAGATGCTGCAAAGGACATAAAAAGCGTGTTTTTCTAATCCAGTAAATGCAGTACTGTATAGAAGAAGTAGAAGAAGTCAGAGATGCTTACCTTGATTAAAGTGAAATTTTATCATACTGCATTTTTAGAAGAAGACCGCTCACTTAAGATACAAATGTTGATGATCTTGAGGTTTTGTCTAAAACAATATCGGTGGTAGAGGAATCACTAGAAAACCATAAAGTCTGGCTAGATTTGTAATTGTTGTAGTTGTTTATCGAGACAACACACATGGAGTCTATGAGCGTCTGGATTTGTAGACAAACATTAGTGTCAACTGGCAAAAAATAAACGCCAGAAGATGCGGACTGGGTCGTATCGACACTAGAGATTGACGCAATGGTGAAGCGTCAACAACAGAGAATCTGAGAAATTGAAGGAGACAAGCAAAGCTTTGTGACAAATCTAGTTTGTTATCAAAAGAAAGTCCAGTTTTATTGATCAAGAAGCTTGGTTTATAGCCCAATTTAGAATAGGAAAATCATAAAAGCCCAATTTAGAATAGGAAAACATACGAAATCATTATCTAAAACTATTTAGTATAATTCCTAATTTATCTAGAAATCATACTCTAATACGCCCCTCAAGTTGGAGCATGAATATTGTTGATGCCTAACTTGAGAAGAAATGCATCGAAATCGCGATGTCCCAAAGCTTTTGTGAAGATGTCCGCAAGTTGATCTTGAGAAGGCACATATATGGTAATGATCACTCCTTTGACGATCTCGTCTCGAACAAATTGACAAATGATACCCATATGTTTAGTCTGCTCATGTAAGACCGGATTCACACTTATGTGTAGAGCAGATTTGTTATCACAGTAGATTGTCATAGGCGCATTATGGTTGATCCCTAGTTTGTGTAGAAGTTCTTTGAACCAAATAAGCTCCTTAGTAAGTGCTTTCATTGCACGAAATTCGGCTTCGGTGGAAGAAAGCGCAACAGCATCCTGTTTCTTTGTTCTCCAAGCAATTGGTGAAGTACCAACCTGAATTATCCATCCAGTCAATGATCAACGAGACGTACGGAAAGCACCCCAGTCCGCATCGCACCAACCGTGATAGAAAGTGTAGCATTGGCCCGGAAAAGAACTCCCTGTCCAACAGTCCCTTTCAAATAACGAACAGCTTTTAAAGCAGCAGCCCAATGCTCTTCAAGTGGTTGTTGCATAAATTGTGAAAGAATATGCACTGAATAGGCGAGATCAGGACGTGTAGCGAGAAGATATATTAAGCGTCCAACAAGACGACGGTAACGTTCTGGATCATTAAGAAGGATGCCTTGTGCCGCACTTAACTTGTGATTCTGGTCCATAACTTGTGATTCTGGTCCATAGGTGATCCAGCGGGTTTACAACCAAGTAAGCTACATTCCGTTGTGACATCCAGCGTATACTTTTGTTGGCAAAGATAAATTCCCTGAGCACTGCGAGCTACTTCCAAACCGAGGAAGTATTTGAGTATTCTGGGATCCTTCATGTGGAACCATGTTGAGAGATAAGCTTTGAATGAATTGATTGCTTAGTTTGAGTCGCCGGAGATTATAAGATCATCAACATACACAAGAATACGCAGAGAGACATTGTTCTTCGAGTAGACAAATAATGAATGATCAGAATGCGTATGAGAAAATCCATATGTAAGTAGAGCCTCGACGAGTTTTGCAAACCAACAACGCGGTGCTTGTTTAAGACCGTAGAGTGAATTTCATAGCCTGCAAACCCGTGTATCGTGTGGGTTTGAAAAACCAAGAGGCATCTTGATATAAACTTCTTCTTGTAGATCGCCATGAAGAAAAGAATTATTTACATCCATTTGATGTATCTCATGCTTCATCTTGGCAGCAATATCAAGAAATAACCTGACTGTTGTCATCTTGGCTACCGGTGAGAATGTTTCTGTATAATCCAAGCCTTCTCTTTGATTATTCCCCAAGACTACCAGGTGTGATTTGAACCGTTCGATTGTTCCGTTGGCGTGAAACTTAATCGTCTAAACCCACATTGTGCCAAGAGCCTTTTTGTTTGGTGGTAACTCCTGTAAATCCCACGTATGTTGGCGTTCAAGAGCAGTAATTTCCATTCTCATAGAGTCTCTCCATACTTTGTGTTTCACTGCTTCTTTAAAGCTTTTAGGTTCCACGTAAGTCGCCAAAGCAATAAGATAGCTGCAGTGTTTAGACGAGAGACGATCATATGATAAAAATCAGATAAAGGGAACAACGAACCTGAGGATAGCTGAGGTTTTGATGATGGGAGAGAGGGAGTGAGAGTAGGGATTGTAGTAACCGTATTACTGACGAAGTCACGATATCGAGTCGATGGCTTTCATCCCGTATGGCCACGACCGAGAACTTCTTGCTCTTGTTCTGTTTCAGTGTTAGATGTTTCTGGTTGGTCTATCGTTTCTGGAACTGGTGTAGGAGGAGGTGGGTTGTCAGTGATCTCTTAGAGAGGAATTTGCTCAATATTATCATCATCGGAAGACAACATTATAGTCGGAGACAGAGCATCTGTTGTTACTACTGGATTTATGTCTGCATATGGGAACTTGTCTTCTTGGAAAGTAACGTCTCTTGAGATGAATACTGTTTCAAGCTCTAGATCAAATACCTTCCAGCCTTTAGTACCCGACGGATATCCTAGGAGAATGCATCGCCTGCTACGTGGTGCAAACTTGTCGCCTTTGGTTGTTTTGTTGTGAGCATATGCTAGGCAACCGAGGACGCGTAGATGATCCATCGTAGGAGGTTGGTTATGAAGTATTTTGTACGGAGTCTTGTTCTGAAGTAATGGTGAAGGTGTGCGGTTGATCAGATGTGCTGCGGTTAAAATGCACTCTCCCCAAAACTCAATCGGTAAGCTTGATTGAAAACGCAGGGCCCTTGCGATATTAAGAATATATCTATGCTTGTGCTCGGCCCTTCCGTTCTGTTGCGGGGTATGTATACAAGAGGTCTCGTGTATTACTCCATGTTCTCTGAAATATTATGCTAGACATATGAACTCCGTACCATTATCACTTCTTAGTGTTTTGACCTTTCTTGAGTACTGTCTCTCGACTAATGCCATGAAGTCTTTTAGTTGTTGAGCGACCAGAGTCTTATCAGGAAGAAGATAGATCCAGACGGCCCGTGATTGGTCATCAACTATGGTAAGGAAATAACGAGAACCGCAGAGTGTTGTAGTTCTATATGGTCCCCATAGATCACAATGTATTAAAACAAAAATCTCTTTTGCATTATGAATACTATCTGGAAAGCTTTGTCTAGTTTGTATCGCTCTAAAACAAATATCACAATTTCTGATGAGGTTTTCATCGGATTTTGATAACGATTTTCCTAAGGAAGAGATCATATCCGTGACTCGAAAAGAAGGGTGCCCAAGACGACGATGCCATAAAACTGAATCCTCTGCTACAGTAGTGTGAAGCGACCTCAACGACTCTATTCCTCTGAAACAGTACAATCCCTCTCCCTCTCTTTCACCCGCACCAATCAGCATCCTCGAGGTACGGTCCTGAAATATCATAAGTTTATCAGTCACTTGTCCAACCAGAAAATTATCGGTAACTAGTTGTCCAAAGGATATGAGATTTGTGTGAAACCCCGCCACATAATACACGTTACAAATGTGTAATGTGGGTGTGAGTTTAACAGTTCCTTATTTAGAATCCATTGCTTCGGATCCTGCATGTAGTAAAACTGGTATAGGTGTGATGTCTCGAGTGTTCTCCATGATACTAAGACAGCCCGTCATATGATGGGTTGCACCAGTACCCAAGATCCAAACACACTCGTCATTCTTACCCGTAAGATGATTATTAGTGTTTGTTCATTTGTTGATAAGCTTGTGAACAATGCTCCATTGCTCGACGATGATTCCGCTTAGTCCAAGCCGATCAGCTTCAGTTATAGTTACGTTGGCATGTATCTTTGATGTGTTTGTCTTCGTGACTGTAGCTGTATTTGCTTTTGGTGTGATGCCTTTTCCATTCTCAGTTGGTTTGGTTTGTGTGTTCCAGTTTGTGTTTCTGTTTCTTGATCGTTCATCCCACCAGTCAGGATATCCTATGACTGTGAAACAACCCGAAGCCTCGTGTCTTGTTCGGCCACAAACCAAACATTGGCGAGATGGATCCTTATTCACTGGTCGAAACGTCTCTCTGTTACCAATAGGTCGTGGTGAGTTGTTCGAAGATCGAGCTTGAGAGGTAAATCCCATGACTGGTGTATTATGAACAACAGTTGAGCGGATGATTTCATTCTGTGAAACCGTTTGATAAACACTGTCTAGGTCAGGAAAAGGATACATAGCACAAACTTGTGAACGCACGATCTCGTGAGTAGCATCATCGAGTCCTGATAAAATATCATGAACCCTTAGAGTTTCTGTTTCTTGTTCTCGTGCTGAGTTTAGATCACATTCGCACTTGCCACAACTACATTGTTTGGAGTTCATGCAGTCGGCAATCCTGTCCCATATTTTTGTAAGTCGGCCAAAGTATTCATCGATTGATGAACCACTCTGTTTGCAGTTTGCTAAAGAATTTTGCAATTGTTGAAGGTGTGCCCTGCTTTTGATCGAGTAACGCTTTTTTATTATTTCCCATAGATCTTTTGCTACTTCCCTTGTCGAGATGGAGGATTTGATCTTTGGTTCGATTGTTTGTTTTATCCAGCCCACGATGAGATGATTGTTTGCTGTCCAATCTTCAAGGTAGGATGGATCGGCTGCCGGTTTAGGAAGACTGTCGTCAAGAAATCCATTTTTTTGGCGAGCTAAGATCCATACAGAAGTTGATAGCCCATATCGTAGTTTAATCCATTGAGAAGCGGTTGGGATATAACAGCTCCAGGATTATCGTTTGACGATAAATCATATGGCGAGATAGTTTTGTATTTGAGATCGTTTATTGCTGGAGTAATCGACATTGTTTATGGATTCCTGTTGTCTGAATTTAGAACAGAGGTTTTGAATGAAAAGAAGGTGTTTGATCTGCGATTTGGCAAAGAAGAAACACGATTTTGGAATGTTTTTTTAGGTTTAGGTTTGTTCTTGCTCTGATACCATGACAAATCTAGTTTGATATCAAAAGAAAGTCCCGTTTTATTGATCAAGAAGCTTGGTTTATATACCAAGATAAGTAAAGTTACGATAGGAAAATCATAAAAGCCTAATTTAGAATAGGAAAACATATGAAATCATTATCTAAAACTATTAAGTATAATTCCTAATTTATCTAGGAATCATATTTCAATACTTTGGTAATGGAAACAAAGCGTACATGTTTGGGTCTGGTCAAAGGTGGAAATTGTGAAGAATTAACCAAATCAAATCAAACCAAACTCAAACCTGTTTTGGTCAAATGGATGGACATTAAAAAAGAAGAAGAAGATATTGGGTTAGGAAAAAAGAAGCCCATTAGGTTTAGAGAGAACATAAAATTTATGAATATACTGAATTTTTATCAACGCACTGAGAGCACAAATTACTTTTTAATGACAAATTTATTAAAACACATATCCCCTATATATTATTTGAGAAGCATTACAACTTCTTTTTGTAGCCACATGTCACCATTATAATGATTCTTAGAATCATTAGAGAAATAAGTTGGTCCATCTAATTATATAATAAGTTTTTTATTAAACTAACAATAAATTCATCATTAATGTACTTTATTATTTTCTTAAATAAAATTTATGGAATTGCCTAATGTGGCTAAAGTATATACGACAATTAATGATTTTGAATAATAAAGATTTGATATAAAATAGTATATCTTCTATCATATTTGTTTAATTTTAACTATAATAAATTAAACAACCACAATAACCATATAATAAAAATTTAGATTTTTATGTATATGTTATATTTTGAATTTTTACAAACGGCTATAAATTACTAAAACTGTTAAAAGTCTTACATTCAAATTTTATGATCCATGGTTTAAAATTTTTGTTATGACAAAATACAAATGATTACAAAAATTATAATAGTAAAAAGTCTAATTTAATTAATTATTAACTTTGAACCATATAAAATACAATATTTTAGTTTCAAAATTTACTTTGAACAATTTTTTGATAAAAGTTTTGAACGATCATTGACAACCTATTTTTTTTTTTTTAATTATAAATTACTAAAACTATTAGTCCCACAGTGAAAATTTTGTTATCAGTAATTTAAATTATTTTCTATAAAAGATACAAATGATCAAAAAAACTATATGAGTAGAAATCATCATTTAATAGACATTAATATTAAAAATATACTAAAATATATTATCTATGTTAGTATCATTTAAATTTAATAACATATCCTATCAAATATAAAAAAAATACTTTTTGGATTAATAAAATTGATTTATATGTTCGCACCTATTTAATTATATATTTAATAGTTACTGACTTTTAATTATTTAATATATATTTATTATTTCATAATATGTAGAAATATTTAATACATAAACTAATATATATATATATATATATATAATGTTGATCCCGCGCAAAGCACGGATCTAATTAACCTAGTATGTTCATTAATATACTAGCATGAGCATTCATTTTTTCGGTTTGGTTATTTTGGTTTTCAGTTTAGTTCAGATAACAATATTAGGAACACAATAAAATTTTGAATTCAATTGGGTATTGGTTCGGTTCCCATTTGGATAATTTCGAATAATTCAGGTAAAATCACATTTTTGAATTTTTTGATAAAGTATCGGATAAATAAAATAATTCGGATAAAAAAGTTTCGAATGATTTGGTTCTATCAAAAAATTAAGATAATTTTAAATATTTCAGATAAAAAAAATAATAGGATAATCTTCTTTTTGGCTAATTTGGGGTATAATTTGATAATTTTAAAACTAAATATTATTAATAATTTTAGATATGTAAACTATATTTTGGATATATGGGTTACCTTTTTGGTTCTTGGTTTGCTTTCGATTTAATTTGTTTTTGTTCTATAGTATAAGAACCATTCAGATATTTGTGAATATTGATTCGGTTCTAGTTTTTTTTTTTTTTTTTTTATTTCGATTTTTGGTTCTCGATTCATATGTCGGCCTGGATCTGTTTGTACAATCTGTATTATATTTTACAAATACCTGATAACATTTTATTTTAATGGTATATTTTATTAATAAAACATTAAGGTTGTTTTCATATAAAAACACTACAAAAATCCTCTTAGTAATTATAAAAATATTCTGCGTATTTGATGTTTATGACTATGAATTTTAATTAGTTTTGATTGATAATATATCATTAAATACGATCAATATATTAACTATGTAAAATATATTTTTATATACTGGAAATATTTAGTAAATAATGAGAAATTGGAGGGATGTTCTTAAAGTTGTTACCTATTTAATAAGTTCCCATCATCTCTGTTAAAAGAATATTCAGGTTTTAATATTAAAGATTTTAATGATCTCAAATGTAGAATTGCTCCCATTTATTTTCAAAATATAAGATTTTCTCTAATTTACCTTTAAAATATTTTCGAAGCTTAAACAAATGTTTAAATTTGGCACAAAATCTTTCATCCTCAATATTTACAAAATTTTATTTTTTCCTATTTGTTTTCCAACTAAACTTAATATGTTTAAATTAAAAGTTTAAAAAACTCTCTTGCTAGTTATTTTAGATCTTTCTACATGAAAAATTGAAATTTTAAATATATTGAATAACGAAAAATATAGTGTAAAACAGTATTTAATTGACCGGGAGCTTGTGGTCAAGTGGTAAGGGGGAGGGCTTTGGATGTCTCCACATTTCAAGTTCGATCCACCTGCCATGCGAAACTAAGTCACATTTTCCTGGTCACCTACACGGATATGGACTATTGCATTTCAGCCCATTTGAATACCCGGGAGAAGGTTTATCCGTGGGCTGTACCTCCCACCCGGGAGTTAGGTCTGTGTCTTTAATAGACCCTGGTTTAACCAGTTAAAATAAAAACAATATTTAATTACAATCTATATAGACTATAAGTACTGCACGATAAAAATAAGAAGATTATAAATTATGATTCATAGTAAATGTCGTATAGTATGTGAGGATCAAAATGATTTTCTGGGCGCCGGTGCCAATTATATTATGAAACATATAGTTATGAATAAAATAAATTAAAGTGATAACATGTTTGATGATATAGGTATTGATAATACGTGATTTAGTAATTCTTTTTTTTTATTATTTAGTAAATTACAGTTTAATTGTACTGATATGTGTTCACTCGAGAACTATGTATTTTTTTTTTTTTTTGTCATCCAAAATTCCATTCCAAACTTAAAAGGTTTCATACAAGCCGGCTTGGAGGGCTAGTCATAGTGGATCCTTAACTTCAACCAAACTGAAGCTTTTCATTCGTGATCGGGCTTCTTTGGCAAGACCGCCCGCACAGACATTTGCAGAGCGAGAAATAAACTTAAAAGAGACGACATTAAAAGTATTTTTCAGAGCTTCAATTTCATCCAATTCAGAGTCTAGGGAAGGCGAGTGTTTCTTCTGTTGAATAATTTTTATGAGCTGCTGGCAATCCAACTCGATCTTCACGCAAGTAACTTGACGATCGCTTACCTCCTTCATTGCCCAAACAAGACTTTCAACCTCTGCGTGGAGGGGTGACTCTGTTTGTGGCCCTTTACGAGAGCCTCTTTGCACTTCCACTTCCTGTTCATACAGAACGAAACCCATCACTATCCCATCGCTTATCTCCGACCATGAGGCGTTGACTTGGCATCTCCATAGACTAGTCCCATTTGCATCCTCGGTTTCATGAGCTATCGCCGGGCTCCTCTCCTCTGCAGCAAAAGTAGTCTCAACCATTTGTGCCATCTTCCACGCTTCCGCCTCCTGGCCAGCCAGTTGCAAGGTTTCCAAGGGAGTGGTATCTTTATTGGAGAACTATGTATTCATGGTGAGGTTTTTTCTTTTTATAAAGTATTTGACGTTGAACATAACATGTAATGATAGTTTACATTTACGTTGTGTGCCTTGTGGGTTCCAAATCTTGATACGTACAAATCTTGGTTCATTTAGTCTGATAGCTTACGTTGTGATTTGTTTTAATTTAAATTATATTGAGTGAGTGTTCTAAATAAGCTGTGCACTAGCCGGACGGCCGAGCACCACGGATGTTTATGCGGAGTAACTACGGTATTTATTTCTAAGAACTAATATGTAGAAATGAAAATATTATAAACTAGAGTCGGTCCGCGCTCCGCGCGGGATTATTGTTTTGGTTGGTATAGAGATATACTATCTTATTAATTTAAGTTTTTGGTTAATTTGCTTGTAAGCAATTTTTAAATTTCGGATTTTTGCTTTTAGGACATAATCCTGATTGAGTTGTATTCTATTTGCAGTTAAATAATTTGTATCTAACAATTATTGGGTATGAGTCTTTTTAATGATCTTGCCAACTGTATCCTTTGCATAATTTCCAAAAAAGAATCTGTCCACTTTGGTGAGAATTTGGCAGCCCAATAATCAGCCATTTTATTGTGTTGGAAAACGGTGTTCTTGGTGCTCATCGATCTCATTTCTTAAGTTTATTGTTGGGTGACGATATTCGGTTTTGGTAGAATAAACACTAATGTCTATTATCTTTAAAAAAAGAACACCAATGTCTATTAGGAACAATTATGAGCATTTCTGAACCATTTCTTTCTTGGTTTTAACTCCTAAGCATAGAATTTCAGGTTTTGGAGGAAGAAATTCATAATGGTATATCAATATGGTTTTGTTGTCAAGATTTGGAGGATCCATTAGTAAAAATAGGAACTTTATAGCATAAGTAAGTGGAAGTATTTTTGACTCAAAAAGTAAGTGGTAGTTTTATTGTATATTGATTAAAACTATTTAAAATATGATAGGAGAGAGTAACAATTGCTAGGGAAATCAATTGATAGCATGTGTTACTTCACCAAGTTCAAATGTGAAACCGAAGATTGAAAGCAGTGCCAAGCAAAACGTTTTAGGGGCCTAACGCAAGTTTTGAAAATAAACTTATTTATAACTATAATGAAAAAAAATTTCTAGAACAATATATTATCGTCACCGAACACACAATTCTTTTTTTGAATACACAAATTTTAAACTGCAAAAGGATAATTTTAGTACATAAATATGCTATAATTATATTATATAAGAAAAAATACATAAATTCATGAATTCAAAAGGTGAATTAGTTAAACTCTCGTGAAGCCTAAACCACTAAGTGAATATGCCTTCCTTATTATTTTAGTTATATGAAAATTGGAAACTTCGGTTGGTCGTAGTGTTAGGTTTGTCTGAGTAAGTGATTTGTAGGACAATGATGTTAGTCTTTATTAATGTTTTGGGGAAGGAGTTTAATGCCGAAGAGGAAAAAGATGTGGTATAGCAATTTTGTTTGTTTCCGAACTTGCTTATAGTACCTAGTGCTTAGGTGGTTTGGCCAATAGTGGGCCAAGAAATCCTGAATGGAGATGGGGGTTCTTAGGGTGGGGTTCTTAGCGGAATATAAGAACTCCACCCTAAGAATCCCCTATTAAACATGCTCTTAGTTGGAATTAAATAATTTTGTAGTTGACAAAAAATTTGGGCTTTTGTACTTATGTCATTTTATTATGGGAAAATTGGAAAAAAATGACATTCTCAACTTAGATTTGTCTCAATGGGATTTTTAGAAGATTATTTAGGAAAATAGGATTTTAATTCTTGTAAATACCTTAATACCCTTAAAATAAACCAATTAATATGAATTATAATTATAACAATGATCTTCGTAATTGATTTAGTATTAAAAATAAAATAAAAGGTAAAAAAAAGATACGGTTGAGGTAAAACCCGTAATGTTGCCCTAATTTTTTTTTAATGTTCTTTTCTCTGCCGTAGCTCTTGACTTCATCCATGGCGATTTAGGGTTCTTGGAAAATCATTGTTCTTCATCGGTGTTTCGTCAGATGGTTCGTCTTTAATCTCGTTTTCGTCATCCTCCTCTTCGTTCTCACATACAAAAAAACAAAATCGTAAGAGTTTCGAAGGTTCATTACGAAATCAAAGTGTTCTTAGATTAATAAGTTCTTGAGTTAAGACTCTTAATAGTTTTAAGTGTGTTTGAATCTTGAATTATAATCATCGCAGGAGCCGAGAATTCCTCTGCCAAGGACACACTGCTCACGCCACAAAAGAAGACGCAGATAAAGAGGTAACACTAGTTTTTTCCTTCGTGATCTAAACTTTAAGCACTTCTATACTTGAAAAACATGTTAATTTCTGTGCTTAATTTTTTTAGGTTTTTGAGGCTTTGGACCATTACCGTCATATTTATGAAGAGTATTTTGCAGTCCCAGTTGTAAAAGGTATGAAGAGTGAGAAGAAGTTTGCAGGTGCATGTTATACCACAAGCGTAGAC
>NC_027751.1:26561080-26576627 GCF_000695525.1 Brassica oleracea var. oleracea
GTGGTATACAAGGTGCAAAGATGTTTGACATCACATTCACAAATAAAGAAGGAAAAAATAAAAGGTGTGGCAGAATTCTTGGGCTTATAGTGCCAGAACGGTAAGAAGATCTTGAAAATCCTTTTTTATTTTGTATAGAACTATAAAAGTATTTGTGCTTGCTCATATGGAACTTACTATTGAAGTTTCTAACATTTTTTTTGAAGATTGGAGTGATGATATTGACTTATGGAGATGACAAAGGATTGGTGAATCCCCCTAACGTTGCACCAATCCAAGTCAGACTCAGTGAGGAAGGAAATGGTCTTGATGTCTGTGATAGCTAACCAAGATTGAGCTTAACCGAAGTTTGTGATAGCTTTGATGCAAGGGTCTTGATGTGATCAAGCAAGCTCAATCTGGAACATAAAGACAGCTATGAAATTTAAATCTGGTGTTTTGCAGCAGCTTGATTACACTCTTGTTCAGTGCCAAGCTTTTGTTTTTACTCCTACCATGTAGTGTTAGCTCATTGCAGCCTCGATTCACTTTTTTTTCCATAGCATATTGTTTATGTTGTTTGCATGAAGTTGATCTTGAATGTTTGTCTTGCTTTTCTTGTTGGCATGAAGTTGTTTGACGTCTTCACACAATACATAAATTTCATAAATAATACGATACATGGCATACATTATATTCCAAGAAACAGAAACAAACAAGAAAATGGTAAAACTGGACAATAAAGGTAAGAAAGTGGCAACATTTAGTAGTCATCACTTACATAAACTCTCACCGTTAATTTTGTAGAGTAAAGAGGTATACAATCTCGGTATTTATGGTAAGAGAATGATATAATAAACAAGACAAAATAACATAGATTAGAACCATGTTGTATTGATAGAGAAGAGGTGGCTTTGTGGATGAAGAAGAGAGAAACACAAACGAAGAGAAAAAGATCGTGGGAGGAGGAGGAGAAGAACGTGGAGAAAATATTCTCAAATACATTTCGAGAGATTTAGGGTAGATTTAGTTTAGCTTTAGGAAACTTCTTTAACCGAATATGGAAGTTTCCATATTTTCACGATTTGCCTAGAATATGTACACTACCTAAGCAGAACACCATATAGTAGGTGAGAAATGTATTCTTCCTGTAGGCGTCATATAAGGTAAAAGGCAGAACAAGTTACGTCACGTAATATAACTGACTAATATCATTGAGTTGTGGCTATATATCGTTATCGAGCTGTAGGTATACCGAAGACATCTTTCTTGATTATAACGTAACCGATTCTATCTTTGCTAGAATATACAAGAAATGTTAGTTTACGGTATATACCCTTGATATATCTATGTTTAAAACTTAGAATCGGACATATAACCTAGGTAGATTACCAGAATGAGTATTCTAACTGTAGCTAGAAGATAAAATAAAATATGATTACAATTTTTTTTTAAAAAAAGTTTAAACATATATATTCTCATACTTATGTTTCCAACAGTTTTCATATTTTTTTACATTTTTAAAATTCAATTTACTATTTTTCTCATTAAAGAAGGGTAAAACATGTCCAGAATTGTCAAAAGTATGAGAAGTCTTATTGTGACAAACAAAAATTCAAAGTGTCTCATTTTTCCAATTCTCCATTTTATTATATGCATGTATACAACATTCTGAAAGTGGACAACATAGCTATTAGCTTTTAGCAACTAATATATTATAGCTAACATAATATATAGCTTTCTATTTGTAGTAAGAGGAAGAACTTTTTGTTTTTATAAATCACTGAATCCCAACATGCAGTTTGCTTAAGCCGTTAAAATTTTAAACGGCCAAGTATTCTAAAAGATCAAGTAATATTGATAGGGAAAACTGTACAGAGCAAAGGAAAGTAAAGTGAAAACTATAGATAATGAAAATTGTGAAGTATGAGATTGACTGGATGACTTTGGGTGTCGATTTTCTATGTTGGAACGAAGTGTAAGAATTTCTCCAATTGATTATAGGAAAAAAATCAGTGCAACGGTTCAGGTCATTGAGGCGACATCTTTCGTGGCGTTATGAGGATCATCTTAGTTCCGTAAGACTTTTTCGCGCTAAAGGGATGTCACGTAGTGAGCATTTTATCTAGAGAGAAGAAAAAAAAAATTTATGGACAACACTTATAGGTATGCACCTTTGTTGATGGAGAGTCCAAAATTCTGAAAAAAAATTCTAACCAGTGGCTGTTTAAACTTTGATCTAAGACATAAACCAGTTTGCATTATTCCTCTTAACCAAAACCAGTTTGCATAATTTAGCCAAAACACTACTTGAAATGTAAATAGTAATTTGTATCGAGGGAGTTGCTTTTGAAGAAACGGAATATGTGGTCTTATTATCTAAAAACATAAAATATTTAGTTCCTTACATCTCAAGTATAACTTTTATTTTATTTTTAAATATTATTTACTGTTTATTTTTTAATGAACTGAAGGGCTGAGTACATATATGCAAGCTAAGTGGTTGAATGACTTGGGAGTAATAAAACCATTAGTTAAAATTAAAACAGAATCTATAAGATTCTTTGAAGAAAACAATGCAGGGTAGATAAAAATCCGACAATGATGCCGAAGCATTATTCAAATAGATATATATACTAATGTGGTCACATATTGCATTCTCGGAACCTATTCGATGTGTGCCTTTGCGATGTGTGCCTCTAGATGAACTTGGAAGATGATGTGCCCTGAGTTGATTAGACGAACTGAAGTTGTTTCAAGAGTTGGTTCTTTCTCCTGTTCATCACCACCAACACACACGCTGGTAGATAGTGAAGTCATCCCATGCATATCATCTCCAGGACCATGGTTTCCCTCCTGCTTGTCACAAGAAAAAATATAAGTTAAGAACCAATCAAAGGTGAATAAATAATATTTAAAACAACACAACGACTTATAAGAAGTAAGGTAGCAAAGGTGCTCATAAAATAAAAAATAACCAATCAAAGATACAATCCGGAGATTTATACATATATAAGCCTTTAGGTTTGGTATAAATGAATGTAGTTTTGACTGTTTTAAATGAATTCTATTTTGATATAATCCGGAATTTTCTTCTTACCCGGCGAGTCTCTGTCGATGATTTTGGTGCACCGCCGGAGCTTGAGTTATCTCATCGCACTGTCGGAGCGTTAAGTTGAAACCGTCCTACAGCCCTAACCACTCTCGATTCACCATGATCCAGCTGCCGTTGAGCCACGCAAGAGCCGCCATCTTAACTGCCACCGTTGTTGAGCTAAGCAAGAATCACCGAAACCGTGAGATGCTCGGAAGATCTGCAAAACGATAAACAGAGAGAAGGTTTGATACGAAATGACTGAGAAGATTGAAGTGATGATTTTCTTCTGCAGAGAACATGCCTTTTTATAGTAGATCCAGAGCAAGGAAGTAATGGGGGGGGGAGGGGGAGGGTTGCAATCAATGATGAATCGTGGGTAGAGTGGCGAACAATCGTAGATGCTTGCGTTAAAGATGACACTGGACTCAGGCTGAGTCCGTAACGGCTCAGCATTTATGTCTCCGGTGAGATGAGCTGCGATGGTAAGAATTTTAGATGAAGAGGCTGAGTCTCCTAGGATTGACGTTCAGTGAAGATATGGGCCACTTTTTATTTCATTAAAGCCCAGACATATTTAATTGAAACCAAACACGTAAACACACGGATCAAAGCCCATCAGATACCCGATTAAGTGATACGGTGCGTTCAAAGCTCCGGACACGTGTTACCGTCATAAAGCTTGACTTTTCTACGTGGATGCTAATGTGTCTCAACCAGGAGCGAAGAAACCCTCTTTTATATAATTAGATATATAAATTATATTTTAAATAAATTTTTACTAATCACCTAAGTAAATAAATAAGAAACTATAATTTATGATTTTATAAATTATAAGCATTAGAAAATATGAAATCCTAATAGATAGCAAACATAAAATATGTTTAACAAATAACGTTTGATTACTATAACCTAACTGTTTATACACTTTCTAAATGAAAAAAAAAAAATTGGTTTTGAAAAATGAAGAGCATGACGTGTATAGTTTAGATTATAGTTTAAAAAAAATAAAAGTTTGTTTATCTGTTTCTCTTTCATAATGCATGTCCTTTTGTCTGAGCTAAACCAAAGTTGATTAGAAAATAACGTGGGGAAAATGGTAAAGTTAAAAAGAACCGTATAAACGAATACTATAAATTCGGTACGTTGTTTGTCCGAACAGAGTATATCCGGCGAATATGAGGCCGTATAAAGTAGGCCTGGGACGGATCGGGTATCCAGGCAATTTTAAGATATCCGGATCCGGATCCTTATTCGGCGGATCCATAATTTTATTATCCTTATCCGGATCCGGGGTTCGCAGATATCTGAGTGTCGGATATCCTTTTAAAAAATATAATATCCGGCAGATATCCAGATCTAGATTTGGATCCTTAAAATAAATAAAAAAATAATATTAATATATATAAAATATTAACAATAATTTAAAAATAAAAATATATATAATGTTTTAATTATTTCTATGTATAATATTAAAAAATTTATACTATTATAAAAATGAAAATATATTAAATAAAATTAGTTTTTATATATATATATTACTATTTTTGAAATAGTTATTAATAAAATTTACGGATCCGGATATCTAGACTAAAAAATCAAGATATCCGGATCCGGATTCGGCTTTGACGGATCCAACATTTTACTATCCGGATCCGGATTCGGCCTCTCCGGATATCCGGATTTTCGGTTCGGATCCGGATCGGATCACGGATCGAATCCGGATCTCGGATAAAAGTTTCAGGCCTAGTATAAAGCTTATTTTAGAACAGTGTTTTAATAGAATTAAAATAATAAATATTTATGGAGTTGTTTTATTGTTTAATTAAAAACTAGAATTTGATCCGCGCGTCCGCACGGGTGTATTTTAGAAAGTAGATTTCGATATTAAATAGGGATTTCGATATTAAATAGGGATTACATTTACTATCGTATTCAATTAGGATAGATTTAGGCGAGATTATAGGACAAATAAATTAGTATATTTCGTTTAAAATATGTGTTAATATCCATGTATTGCGTTTGACTTTCATAATCACGCTAAGGATATATCGTATCAATTAGTGGTTATCTTAAATTTAGAAAGTTTTTAGCAATTAGTTCATATCCGGAAACCTATCTTATTATGAGTATCAAATATAAAATGCAGATTTAATTTTCAATTAGTTGACTATATTTACGAAACTAATTTATTTCCTTTATTAAAAATCTAATATTACATATTTTATTGTGGCAAGTACTTATCTTGCACGTGATATTGTTTATATTTTTGCAAGATTTTCGGTTCATTAGTTAATATTTTGGGTTAATTTTAAAATTTCCTTGTATTCGATATAAATACAAAACCAGTTATTTAACTAAACCGTATGATTTTAATAGACAATGATCGTTATTATAGACGTATGTGTTTGCATCAATATGCTAAAGTATACGATTGCATATTGCATGTTAAAAGATGGTTCAGGATTTCAAATATACGTATACGTATGAATCAATATTCTAAATTATATATTGAATACCGGTTCAATTTTTATGGGTCATTCATATGTGCATATGGTCTAAGGGGTGGTAGATATCTGTTTTGAGTTCTAAGATAGATAATATCTCGGCTCAAATAATTGATATTGAGCTTCGTGCAAATCTAATCGGGTTGGTCAGCCCAAAAGTTAATATTTTTTTTGTTAAAAATAGAGTGGCATAGGATGGTAATATTTGTGAAAAACTAAGGACTATTTCTAAAACGTACTCCTCGTTTTAATAAATTATTTTAATAGATTAGCTGAAAGGTATTGTCACTGTTATAATATAGGAAGAGGATATCGTTGTAATATAGGAAGAAGATCAAGGGAATCTAAAAACAAAGATCTTCTGTTTTAATTGTATTTGTATACCATATCCTAAACTATATATAACGGAAAGTTTTTATTTGTAATCTTGGGATAAAGAGCTTGTAATTTTCAGACTATTGTGAGGTTAAGAGACAAGATCCTTCTCCAAAATTAGGGGTTCGAAGCTGTGAACTGCGTGAACAAATTGTTTGTTTTGTCTATTTCTTTTGCTCAGATTACTCTCATTTATCCAATTGAAATTCTGCACAAGTCATGCCTGTCCGTTTCTTGACGCTGCATTCGGTTGTAAGATGTCTCATGGTTGTGCTAACGGTGATGGTAACAAATATAGTGGAGCCAGTGGATGGAAAAGTCAACATTTCTGGTCAACAAAAGCAAGAGACTGAATTCAGGCTTAAGCAACTCAACAAGCAAGCTCTTAATTCCATCGAGGTATACATAAAACGAATATAACTTCAGGAAAATAAAATCATCAACGTGCGCATTTTTTTATAGTATCAAAAGATTAGTTCTAACTTAAAGTTCATACTTGTTAGAATGGGGTCTATAGTTTTAATATTGACTTCTCGTGATCTAGTGTATACATGCAATCATATTTTATCTACAATCTTGTCATAAAGAACAAAATTATAACTACAAGTCTAAAACAATTTTCTTACAAATATGTCTTTTTGTTTCCTTGCATTATTCGTTGTATTGATCAGATTTCAAATGGAGAGATAATTGATTGCATATCTATCGCGCGAAGCAACCAGCTTTTGATAATCCCATGCTCAAAAACCATACGATTCAGGTTCTTGTTTTTGTCCTTTCTTTCTAGTTATTATCTCATGACCTATACGTACTCTGACATTTATCACTACGATATATGTTTAAATATTGAAAATAGATGACACCTAGTTCTTATCCGCATGAGGTTTTAGCTGAAGAAAACAATGCTCCAGCACCAAGCAACGACGAAGAACAACCAGAAAATATAGTTCATCCTTGGCAATTGGTAGGAGAGTGCCCTGAAAACACTATTCCAATCAAAAGAATAACAAAAGAAGATCTTCTAAGAATAGATGATATCAAGAATTACGGGAAAAAATTGAATATCTCTCAGCCTCATCAATTTTATCAACCGACGGATACAAGTGTCGATAATGGCCACGAGGTATGTGTATAAATGCATTCAAATCATCAATACTTGTTATTGTTCATCAGATTAAAACCTTAAATTTGTTGAACTATATGCTTTCTTTTGTAGTATGCTATCACATATGTTAATGGTGGTCCTTACCGCGGAACGAAAGCACAGATAAACGTATGGAAACCGCGGATAGAAGCAGGAGAATCCAGTATATCACAGATATGGATCTTTGGAGGCAAATTTGGTCCTGGTTTGAATACTATAGAAGCTGGTTCGCATGTCAACCCGACTCTATATGGTGATGACAATCCTCATAGTAACTGCATTTTTGCTTCTTCATATTATTATTATTATTTAAGTATTACCTGATTTTTATATCGAACCCTCTGCCGAGCTTAACCCTGCCCGGAAATGAATTTGTAATGACTAGCTTTTTTGATGAATAAAATAATAAAAACAGAGGGACAATTACCAAAATACAGGATGCTACAATCTCATATGCTCCGGCTTTGTTCAAATAAACAAAAGACTCACCCCTGGTTATTTGTTAACACCCATCACCACCTATAATGGTCCACAATTCAAATTTACCGTACAAATATGGAAGGTTGGTTTAGTTAATTAACAAAAAAAATCTTACATGGTGGCAGTACATTATAGTATACATCAAATTTATAATTTTTTTCAAATCAGAGTTTCTTTGTTATTATTTTTCTTAGGATCCAAAGACAGGAAACTGGTGGTTACAATTGAATGATCAAGAGTTGATAGGGTATTGGCCAAAAGAGCTATTCACAAACCTTGCAGATGAAGGGGCAAGCACGATTGAATGGGAAGGTGAAGTGGTGAACACGAAGAAAGACGGACAACACACAACCACTGAAATGGGAAGTGGACACTTTCCAAGTGAAGGATTTGGAAAAGCATGTAGCTTTGAAGTCATCAAAATCATTGATATGAATAATGGTATAATAGATCCGGTTGGAGTTCAAACATTAGTGAGTCGGCCTACCTGTTACGATATTAAAACTGGTTATGATAAACTATACGAGGTTTTTTTCTACTATGGTGGTCCTGGTCGTAACCCCGAGTGTCTTTAGATATTTCATATCTATGTACACTCTAATTTGTTAAAGTTGTATTGTGCTCCGGATGGTTGTGAATGTACCCAAGTTTACTTCATTCTCTGGAGTTTTTTAGTTATATCTAAAAACTAAGTTTGATTATTACTTTTTGTATGTCTTTTTGTCAATTTTTTCAAGTTTGGTTATCACCTTTGGTTATGGATGGGAATGTGTCTGGTGGAGAAAACAGTGTAGAACTTAATTAACAGAAATTAGGAAAACACTGATACTGGTAATGGTTTCATGGTGTAAGATGGGAGACAAACTCGTTGAATCAAGTCAAGAAGGAAAGGAACTAACTGTCAGATTTATCATCACAGAAAGCGTATGAAATTAATGTATTCATGTATTAGAGATTAGGCATATCACCAAAGTGGCCGGTGGACAAATTTAATTGGTTTCCATGGTTTACTAAAGTTTATTAGGGAATCCTAGTTCAATGATGGATTTTTAAAAGTATAAATTCAATAATTATTTAATGATTCTAAATTATCTTTAATATCAGTGTTATTTGAAATTAATTATATATGTAAATGATACAACATAAATTTTAACGTCTGGTGTTTTTAATTAAGATTTATATATCAAAATCTAACGTTATTTAAAATTCAATGATGTTAAAAACTAATATTATAATTTAACTACAATTTTAAATACTCTATTAAAATATAATGTTATTCAAACTAATGTTATTCAAACTATTCTGTAAGAAACTGTGTATAAATCTATTTGAAATAAAATCCAATGAATATTTATGAGTAAATTATTAAAAATAAATCCAATTTATATTGAAAATATTTTATAATTTGCACACATAATTTCACAAAGATAATAAAAATTTGATTATAAAAAATTTTAAATTTTGAAAAATCTATAGATAGACTTTAAAACTATAGGGATTGAATAAAATCCTCTAAATACGGATCAACATATCTTAAATATGAGTATTACAAAAGTTTGAAAAAAAAAATACTATTTCCGTAATAAAAAAGGAGCTGCTGATGACCTCACCGACTCCAAAAACTAGGGCTTATAAATACAAACAAGCATCGGCTCATAACTTCATTCACTACCTTAACCATTCAATCAAATTCTTTAAGAGAAACTCGCAACACACAACAAGCCAAGATGTCAAAGAAGATCATGTTGAAGAGCTCTGACGGAGAATCCTTCGAGGTGGAAGAAGAGGTTGCACGTCAATCACAGACTTTAGCAAATCTCATCGAAGACAATTGCACCGATGGCGAGATCCCGATTGCGAACGTCACAAGCAAAATCCTCGGCATGGTTGTAGAATATTGCAAGAAGCACGTCGTGGTGGTCGATGGAGGTGATGATTCATCTTCCTCCTCCACTTCCGAGGAGGATCTCAAGAAGTGGGACGCTGACTTCATGCAAATCGACCAGTCCACGATGTATGACCTAATCTTGGCTGCGAATTACCTAAACGTTGCAAGCCTGCTTGACCTCGCTTGCCAGACAGTTGCTGATATGATCGCAGTATGCAAGAGTGCTGCAGAGATTCGCGCAAAGTTTGGCATCGAGAATGATTTTACACCAGAGGAAGAAGCAGAGATTGTCAAGGAGAACCAATGGGCTTTTGAATGAAACCTAACTAGTTTGTTTGTTTTTATTTTATTATGTTATAATAAACCAATGGTGTTTTGCTATGGAGACAATCTTTAGTTGGATATTAATATATGTTTTAGCAATTTTATGAGCGATCTTATCGAAAGTCATTCGTTTATGATCAATTCTTGAATGTTCTATTGCATCTTCTTTTTCTTATCATATCTTCTAACCAATGGGCTTCTTCTTGGTTTTAGTGTTGACGTAGGATGTAGGATGCGAATATGAAACATGATAAAAAAACGCGTTTTGATTTTCTGATAAGTAAAAGAGGTTCAAACGCAGCGGTTGGGGGTGCGGGAGTTTGTGAATGCGGATGGTTGCAGTTTCAAGTATTAAGAGTTTTGTATGATTGGCACGACGTTTAAAAATTGTTGCGTTTGCAGTATATTTATGGCTGGTTGATTATAAGATATTGCAGCGCTTTAATAATAAATTACCAATATTAACATATTATAACATTATAAAAATATAAAAACATATCATTGTAATAAAATATAATAATTATTGATATAATATGATTAATAATAATATTATGTTTATTTTTTATTTTTAAATTAGTTGAAAGTTATAATTTTAATAGATTTAAAAAAAATATTTATAATAAACTTTTCAAAGGATAATTTTTTTATATATATATGTGTATATCTTCATATATGTATCATGTATGTATACTGATTTTTAAAAATTCTAATGGATACTTTGTTTAAAGTTTTTATAAAACAAATTATGATACTGTTTGTGAATTTAAATTAATATAAAAAATATGTATATTTTTTATTTATAATATTTCCATTTTAAAATTTTTATTTATAATATTTTTGAAAATAATTTTATATTTATTTACCCACTCGCCCGCAATCGTAAACACTAGTTGGAACCAACTTTTTAAGAGGTTCAGAGTGGTTTGAAACGATTGTAGCGGTTTGTATGATTGTTTCGAAACGCTGTCAACCACTACCAACCCCAAAGCTGCGTTTGTTGGTGGTAGCGGGTAAATCATTAAGGCCTTAAGTTGATTTATATCACAATAAATCATATGTAAAATTGTCATATAATTCAACATTCGAAATTAAAATTGTGAAAGTTGTATTGTGTTGTGCTGCTAATGGGTTGTTAGAAACCAATTCTAAGACGTATAGGGTATGACTGGTTTCCCCGTTATCACCTGCAAACACAGCTTTTGCGGTTGATAGCGGTTGTTGGCGTTTTGCAACAATCATTCAAACTGCTCTGAACCGCTTAAACCTCATAAATTCAAAAGCTCGTTCCAGCTAGCGTTTGCAAGAGGATAATTTTTTTTCTTTTTTAAACAATACAAATATAAAAATAAAAATATTCAATAAAAATTTTAAATTGGAATTATAAAAATAATAAAATATATCTATTATATTTTAATTAATATTATAAAATTTTATATAATTTTTTTTTATAATTTTTTTTAAAAAAAATAAAATATAACTTTCTAAATATATATATTTTTATTTCTTATAATATTATATTTTTTGATATTTTTATAGTTATATAAAATATAAGTATTGTTAATGTATTATTGACCGCTGCTGCATTTGGTAGATAACCAGTCATAAGTATTCTGCAAACGAATCAAATTCTAACCGCAGAACCAGTCGTACAAATCTCTTAAAACCGCTAAAAACCGCAACCGCCCGCATCCGCCTCCAACAACCGCAATTGCTGCTGCGTTTGAACCAGGCACATAGTCTAACTAAACAATGTCTATGGCTAACAATGATGAGTTGAGATAGTAGTTAAAATTTTCAGAATATCTAGTAACTGAGAGTTCATACGTTTAAGTTTTGTTGGATTTTCAAAAAGAGTTGAATTACATGAATTGTTATATTCAAAAAAAAAAAGAATTACATAAATTCTGTTTCATCATCCTAGATGGATCTAGGGTATGGATAAATTAGAACCTCATAGTTGTTCATAAAAAAAAAACAACATAAGATGACTAGAAACGCATTATATATATTTTAGGCCAAACCTAGATTAATGTACTACCTTTCATAAATTTTTAATCAATTAAATAAACAAATTCATTCTTCATATAATTCACTTATAACTCATATAAATCTTATTTACCATCATATATTTTACAAGCCTTTTTCATAGTAACACAATATATCATATATTTTCTGTAAATTAATATATAAAATGAATTGTATTTACTTAAATGAGTTTCTTATATAAATGGTAGCCAATTTAAATATTTCCTAATTGACTGTGTGGTAAGGCCCAACTCTTAGTAACCTTGAAAAACTGAAATATATGGGCCCCTGCTATATCTGGCCCCGGTTTAGACTGGGTTTATTTCTTTTTGATGCATGCTCCTGTGTGTTTGGTTGTTGGGTGTGCTAGTTGTAAAGTTGTGGCTTTTTGTTGTTTGGTGAGGAGTTTGACGAGTTGTTGTTTACCTCACTTGTATTCTTTTTTTTTTAACAACTGGATTTATTAATTATTAAAAAATAGTACAAATACAATACATCTGAAAATAAAAAACAACAAATAGTATAACCAAACTGGTTAGAAGACCACAATATATCAAGTGAAGTAAAATAGATAAGTCTTCTTCTGAAGTCTTCTTTTGCAATAGAGTATCAACTCTATTAATTTTCTTGCGAGCTTTAAATCTTCGTCGCATCATCAATACCAATTCCTTTTGTTGTATTACATTGACCTCATCCAAGACTGGAGCTATAGATATTCTTTGGTATAGAATCCAATATACTGATTCAACCATAGAATTTAAAATACGCAACTTTCAACCATAGAATTCAACCTCACTTGTATTCACTTGTCTGGTTTTCATATAACTGTTATATTTTATTTACCATCATATATTTTTACAAAAAAAAATTGTGTCACAAACATCATATATTTTCTGTAAATTAATATATAAACTGAATGTATTATTAAATGAGTTTCTTATATTAATGGTGGCCCATTAAAATGTTTCCTAATTGACCATTTGGTAATGCCCAAGGTCTTGACTAAGCAACCTTGAAAAACCGGTATAGACTTGGTTTACTTCCTTTTGATCCTCTTGTGTATTTGGTTGTTGGCACGTGGCTTTTGGTTGTATGGTGAGGATTGTTGTACTAAATGGATTAGTTATACCAACAATCTCAAAATTAGGATTCTTCTATAAATAGACGCTCCTTCTCTGCACAGCAAGTAACAATGTCTACGAAAAAGATCTTGTTTAAGAGCTCCGATGGTCACTTGTTCGAGGCCGACGAAGCTGTCGCACGCCAATCGACGACGATATCACATTCCCTTGAAGATTGCTGCGCCAAGGCCGACGATGAGTTCCTGCTTCCGAACGTCTCCGGCAACATCCTCAGCTTAGTGATCGAGTACTGCAAGAAGCACGCCGACGTTGGCTCCATCTCCGAGGAAGATCTCAAGAAGTGGGACGCCGAGTTCGTCTTGGGTATGGATCAGCCCACGTTCTTCGATCTCATCCGGGCTTCGAACTACCAGAACATCCCAAGCCTGATTGCTCTAACTTGCCAGACGATCGCTAATTTGATCGCGGACCCAAATGAGATTCGCGCAACGTTCGAGATCAAGAACGATTTTACACCGGAGGAAGAAGAAAAAGGTCGCCAGGAGAATCGATGGGCCTTTCATTTGAGTCATTAGGGTGTCATGTGAGACCCGTTAAATCTCGATAAATAATAGTTTGTTACCAAAAACATTGAAAATTCAGCAGTTCTGCCGGAAAAAGTCCCCTTTTGACACCCCTAATTTATTTTGACACCTCTTAAATACATTCTTGGATCCACCACTGCAATAATGTTTCTTGGTTAGATATATACCGTGTTGTTGATTAGATGACTTTGAATATTCAATAAATCTCTATGAACTGGGTTCTATATATCGATTTTAATGCTGCATTGCTTCGAGCTCTGTTCACTACACATGACTCAGAGACAATTCAAAACCCCTTACAAAAAACTGTAAACACATGTACAAACCGCGTTTTAAAAGCTTGGGGTCCACCCACAATCTTATGTCAATGATCTTTCTCCTCTGCTCCACTTTTGGTAATTCCCTAGACTATATTTGCGAAGTAATTTTGCCAAATGTCCTTTATATAATCAATTTCACAAAACAAATATGATATGAGTATTGAAATTGATGACAGTTCTTATAGCTTAATACTAGGTGATGATCCGCGCAGGGCGCGGAGTGAATGGTCTAAAAGAGATTATACATTTTAATCTATAGTTATTGAAAAGGTAAAACAAAAAGTGGCATATTATACTTGGTATAGATTAGCTGAAGTAATGTTTGATATAATGATTAATTAAAAGAAAACCAATTTGGGATTGGAAGTTTACTCGATTTTTTCGGTTTAAAAAAAGTTTACTAGAGTATCCGGATAACGATAATCTTATTATGGTCGAGAAACAGTAATTATCCTATTATCAAAGTTGTATCGTTATATTTTATTAAAATTATACTGGTTCCGGAGTACATAAAAATTATAAAAGAATAAAAATAAATTGAAGTAAATAATACAAGTTTGGAAAAAAAATAAATAATATGAGTTTACAAATTTAGTTGGGTGATTAGGACTCAAATTTGTAAAAGAGGTCCATTATTGAACCTTAATATTGATTGTGACTCAAAATACATATGAGTCTCTTTTAATTTGTCTTTTATTTAAAAAGGTGTTTTTACTAAAAAAATCTCGAGGGGACACGAGATAAGAGGCTACGGTTAAGCCTCTCCGCCCGATCTCTCTTCTCATCACCTGAGAAATAAACATATTTCGTTAACTAAGCTCAATCCCAATATATAAGAAGATTAAATGCTGAATCGAGTGACTCAAGTCTCAGGGAATTTGAACCGATGGATTGTAAGTCGGCAAAGGCCCTATCAACAAATATTCAGGAGGTTTGTTGATTTCTAGATGCATCGAGGACACAGTAAGCTTTCAATATAATCACTTATAATCCCCAATTATTTGAAGTATTGTATTTCTTATGAGCGAATTGATTAGCCGATTTTGACATTGTCCGCGAGTGGTATATCTTAGTGAAAAGAAAGGGCTGGAAAAGACTCCTGCAATTAAAACCGGAGAAGTGTGTACTGACTATCGCTCCTGTCAACATATCCCCTGAAGTTTGTTTAATTCATTGACGCAGCAGTTACATGGTAAGATTTCAATTTATATTCTTTTATAAATCCGAATGATCTGAATTACTGAATTGATTATAAGATTATTTATTTGGCGTTTATTTTAGTTTCCATTTACATGAAGCCGCAAGAGGTGTATCACATTCATCGTGGACAGGTTAGATTCCGACCTTATCGTTTATGGTTAATATATACTGCTTGAAATTTATTAACAATCACATGGAGGATAAAGTTGATAATTGATGATAAAAAGATAATAGTAAACTTAAAATAAATAGTTGTTGTCAATAAAAGGCAACAATGCATACTGAAATAAAATATAACTCCAAGAATGATCATGAACATACCAACATAGAATTTTGGATGAGTTTATATACACATAGACAAAATGAGTTTATATACACATAGTCAAATATCATGAACATACCAACATAGAACTTTGGATGAGAAAGACCAAGAATGATCCAACGGAAGTTGGCTAGACAAATGTAGTTACAATCATTGATCAGTTCAATCTTGGAAACAACATATGATTCAGATAACTTTATATGTTATCGCAAGAGGGTGTCAA
>NC_027751.1:26577049-26578707 GCF_000695525.1 Brassica oleracea var. oleracea
TAAATTTCCAAATTTAATGTCTGTCAACATTTATGTTAATTACGTAATCCAAAAGTCTTGTAATCAAAATTAAGGGATAACCCAGAAATTTTTAATACAGTTTCACCAATTTTTGAATGTATTTTACAATCACTCAAGATTGCTTATAATTTTTTTATATATGACACTTTGATTTTACAATATAATTTTTTTATATTTTCCAGTTTCAAATTAAATTTTACTCACATATATAATTGTCTCTAAATAAACCAAAATAAATGTCACAAACCAAATAATTATAGAAGAACATAATTATGAATCGTTTTTACATTCCAGACCCTAAAAAATGTCATGTATCATTCATAAATCGTAAAGAATATTCAAATTATAACAATATGAATCGAATATATAGTCAAAACCCTATCATTTGTGACTATAAATATCAGATAATCCTATTAATTTTGCATAACATTATAATCCTAGATTTTCAAACAATTATAGAAAGTCTTACATGCAAGGAGGGAAAATAAAGGAAGTCCATAATAAAATGATATTTGACTTTAAACTTAATTAGAGATGAATGATATAAATTACCAAATTTAATGTTTGTTACCATTTAATATAATTTCAAAATCAAAAAGTCTTGTTGCAAAATTTAAGGGATTGAAAAAATTTAATATGAAATTCCTTTTCGGATGTATTTTACAATCACGCAAGATATTCAATAGATTTTTTATAGAAAACATTTTGATTTTACAATATAAAAACGTTTGTATTGATGCTATTAAAATAAATTCCCAAAATAAATTTCATGTATCCCATAATAATCCAAAAATATTAATCAAAATAAATGTCACATAAGGAAGTTTTATAGAAGAACGTAATTCTGAATCTTTTATATTTTCCAGTCCCAAAAAATGTCAGGTTTTATTTATGAATCGTAAAGAACATGAATCTTATAAAACAAGAATCGTATATATATAGTCAAAATCCCAACAATTTTTATTAAAAAAAAATTATGTATGATAGCTTCTATGAAATAATACATCATACATATCGAAGAATCCACTAATATTATACTAAAAATTTGTAAAATAATGAAGCATACACATCGCTCAATTCACTAATATTATGCTAAAAATATAGATAACTATATTTTGCCATTCATTTTGTGGTTATATATGTTTTGTTTGATAATTATTAAAATCCATTGAAGTGAGTAACTATACCTTGAAATGTTTCATGTTATATATGCAAAGCTTCTTCTCACCGATCAAAGAGAGATAATGTTGTAGGCATAACCATTGGTTACGTCTCGCTTTGACCAATAGAAGAACGAAATTTAGCTTACTTATGTTTCCACGCAATGGTTATCTCGGGTATTGTCTATGTTTTTAGTAATGCAATCACAACTCATAAAGTATAGTAATATAATCTCTTCATATTATTAAATTTAATGAGAAATGTCATTATATGTAATTAGTCTAGGCAATAGAGGGCTATTTAATAAAGAGTGTGAGAATGATTCTCATGATGACACATAGGAAATGACATTTTTGTTAATCACACATGGTGATAAGGTTAATTGTTTAAAATGCTCCTCAAATAATAAAAAAAAAGAATGACATGCACAATTGCATTTAATGTTAATTTATATTTTTGATAAACTTTTAAAAATA
>NC_027751.1:26578807-26599263 GCF_000695525.1 Brassica oleracea var. oleracea
TTATGCAACTTTTACAAATTTATTTAATATATTTAATTAAAATAAATTGATAGAAAAACCTATCTAAGATTATAATTTCAAATATATACATGCATATTCTTAAATATAATTTTTATATTTAATTAAATCAAATTTATATTAAAATATTGATACGGAAAATAAAATTTACAATATTATTAAAATTTTATTTTAAAATATAATTTATATTTATCTGTTAAAATTTTTTTATTGCACATGGTGCAGGAAGACATCTACTTAATTATAAACACATTCGTTAAACAAATAAATAAATTAGCATTGCTTACTAGACTTTCTGAAGGGCTTAGATGAGGCCCAAGTCTAGGTGACCTCCTATTTGCTATTACCATCTACAGTATTCTTGGAAAAACAAGTTTAGTCTTTGACTAATTAGAAAGCTAGATTTTGAACCGCGCGCTTGCGCGGATGTATTTTTCAAAATATGTTGCTATTTATTTTTCATTTCATTATTTAAGATTGAAAAAAACCCAAATCTGAAGAACCTAACCGATCCCGATCCGGAAAAATAGTATCAAACTCAAACCGGAATTGATCAAATATCTGAATTACTCAAAATTTTGCTATTTAGAGAAATGAAACCTAATCCGATCCAAACCAAAATATTTTGGGTATCCGAATGTATATGAAATAGATTTATATATTTATGTATATATTAATTATTTTTAGATTTAATGTATATAAAAAGATCCAGAATATATATGATACTTTTAAATTGGTTTAAATATTTGAAAATATATACAAATAGTCAAAAGTAAATATCTAAAATAGTTAAAATATATTCAAAACACCAAAAATATTTTAAAAAATTATTGATTCTCTATCCAAATATTTAAACCAAACCAATTTATATGTTAAGTTTAGGTACTGTGACATATGTTATTCAAATTTATATGAAATATATTAATTTGTTTATAGATTTTGAGAAATTTAAACAATATAGTGAATTTTAAAAGGGGAAATTACATGTTTACCACTTTCATGCTACCATTTTTCATTTATACCACCACTAAATGAACATTTTAAAAAATATCTTCTTCATTAAGTGGCAAAAGACTCTTATGCCCATGTTCTTTATATATATAATAAATAAATATTTAAATAAATAAAAATCTAAAAAAATAAAAATAATTTTTTAATTTTTTTCTAAATTATACTATTTCGAAATTCAAAACCTAAACCCTAAAACTCAACTCTAAACCCTAAACCATCAGTCTTAAACTCTATTTTTTTTTTTTAAATACGAACCCTAAACCCTAAACCAACAATCCTAAACCCTATATTTTTTTCAAATAAACCCTAAACCCTGAAATATCAACTCTAATCTCTAAACCCCGAAACATCAACTTTAAACCCTAAACCCTAAAGCGTCAACTCTAAACTTTGAAACATCAACTCTAAACCCCAAACCCTAAACCTTCAACTCTAAATGCTAAAACATCAACTCTAAACCCTAAACTCAAAACTTCAACTCTAAACCCTAAACCATCAACACTAAACCCTAAACTATCAACACTAAACCCTAAACCCTAAACCCTAAAAAGTAAACTCTAAACCCTAAACCCTAAAAATTAACCCTAAACCCTAAAACATCAACTCTAAACCCTAAACTCAAAACTTCAACTCTAAACCCTAAACCATCAACACTAAACCCTAAACTATCAACACTAAACCCTAAACCCTAAACCCTAAAAAGTAAACTCTAAACCCTAAACCCTAAAAATTAACCCTAAACCCTAAAACATCAACTCTAAACCCTAAACTCAAAACTTCAACTCTAAACCCTAAACCATCAACACTAAACCCTAAACTATCAACACTAAACCCTAAACCCTAAACCCTAAAAAGTAAACTCTAAACCCTAAACCCTAAAAATTAACCCTAAACCCTAAAACATCAACTCTAAACCCTAAACCCTAAACCTTCAACTCTAAACCCTAAACCCTAAATCCTAAATCATAAACCCTAAACCCTAAATCATAAATCCTAAACCTAAACCCTAAACCCTAAAACCCTAGAATTGATGTTTTACGGTTTAGATTTGAAAATTTAGGGTTTAGGTTTACGTTTAGGGTTTAGAGTTGATGTTTTAGGGTTTAGATTTGAAGGTTTAGGATTTAGGGTTCGAATTTCAGAAAAATATAAGGTTTACGTTTAGGGTTTAGAGTTGATGTTTTAGGATTTTGATCTGAAGGTTTAGGGTTTAGGGTTTAGAGTTGATGTTTCAGGGTTTAGGGTTTAGAGTTGATGATTTAGAGTTTAGAATTGATGTTTTAAGTTAAGATTAGTTAACCATATGTTTTTTTTTATCAAAGTTAATCAAAAAGGTTATAAATGTATTTTACCCTTCATTAAAGATGAGGGTAAAAGTGGTTAGTGTAAACATGAAAAGTGGTACTTTTTTAGAGTTGATGTTTCAGAGTTTAGGGTTTAGAGTTGATGTTTCATTGTTTAGGGTTTAGAGTTGATGATTTAGAGTTTAGAATTGATGTTTTAAGTTAAGATTAGTTAACCATATGTTTTTTTTTATCAAAGTTAATCAAAAAGGTTATAAATGTATTTTACCCTTCATTAAAGATGAGGGTAAAAGTGGTTAGTGTAAACATGAAAAGGGGTACTTTGAAAATGGTATTTTTGGCAATTTCCCATTTTAAAATTTTAAAAATAATTTAAATATGTTATTTCAATCCAAACCGAACCCGCAACTATCCGAACCACGAAAACCCAAAGCCCAAAGAGACCCAAACTGAACCTGAATGGGTATCCGAACGCCCAACCCTAGTCACTATTATATATCATACTCCCTCCATTTCATAAAGTTACATATTCTAGAGAAAAAAATTGTTTCAAAAAGTTCTATTTTTCATTTTCAATGCATGTTTTATTAACTAATTGCAAACTTAAAAAAACATAATTCTTATTGAATTTTTATTTGCTTAAAATTATGGGAAAAGATAATCTGAAAAAATATACAAATTTAATATGTTTTATTAAAATGTGTAAAAAATCTAAAATATGTAACATTTTGAAACGAATGGCGTATATGTGTCATCATATAAATAATAATATAATTAGTGGTATTTTATATGTACCATCATATAAATAATTATATTACATTTTAAAATTTTAATGTGAAATATAAAACCAATAATTTAAGTTGGTGTTTGAAATTGGGCTTTGTATTGTATTTTTCTTATATGTATTGAAAACTTTTTTTTATAATTTTTATTGGAAAATATTTTAGTAAAGTTCAATTTTTGAATATATGCATATTTTTGAATGAAATTTTGATATAAATTAATTTTAAATTATTATTTTGATTTGAAATATGTATATTAAGTAACATAAGCCCATTATTTTGGAATATAGTATAATGGACTTCCAATTTTTCTTAATAACATAAGCCCATTACTTTGTAATATAATATAATGGACTTCCAATTTTTATTTCGAGAAAATCGCATTTTAAACACTGAGAGTGTCAATTTCTAGCACTTTAAACACTGAAGTTTTTTTGACTAGCACTTTAAACCTTCAAAGTGACATTTTTATCATAATCAACCTCCAACGAAGTTTTCCAGTTCATAGACAATCGATACTGTTCATTTTACAGGTTAAAATAATGACGTGTCGGTTTCTTTTTTTTTCTTAAAAATAAAAATAAAATAAAAATATGTAAAAATACAGAAAAATTCGAATGAAATTGGAAAAAATTATAAAAATTCAAAACAAAATTAAAAAAAATTAAAATTTCAAAAAACATAAATATTTAAATTTCAAACTTAAAAATAAAATAAAATAAAATATTAAAAATTCAAAAAGAAGATCTAAAATTAAAATATCAAATTTAAAAACGAAAATAAAATTTTTAAAAAAATTCTAAAATAAGATCTAAAATATTTTAAAAATAATAATTTAAAATTTTTCTTTATTTATTTGTATTTATATATTTAGAGCATAAGAGTTTTTTGCATCTTTAATGAAACATTTTTGGTCATTTTCTTTCTAAGAAAATCTTTTTGGAACAAAACTCAATATAATCTATTTGAGACAATTATTAGCCATGCGTGTGGTCACCATCAATTAACATGGGGTGAAATTGGCGGCCCCTTTCTGCGAAGTGTACTTAGATGCTAGTCGGGCTATGTAAGGTGTCTGAATATTCGGATTATAAAAAAAAAAACATTTTTGATGGCAGCAAGTTTTGATATATTGTTTTTGATGGAGGCAAGTTTTGATATCATCATAAGTGACAGTCACTTTAATTGGATTGAATTTTAAAATAAATATAATTTTTTGGTTAAATATTTATAATTGTTTCTTACAATTTTAATTTTTAAGTTTGAAGTTTTAATTTTAGATCTCATTTTAGAATTTAAAAAAAAAAAAAAATTTTTTTTTTAAATTTGACATTTTAATTTTAGATTTTATTTTTTAATTTTTTAATATTTTACTTTATTTTTAAGTTTGAAATTTTAATTTTAATTTTTATGTTTTTTGAATTTCTAGATTTTTTAAAATTTTGTTTTGAACAAGAAAACGTCTTTGGAGGTTTATTATGATAAAAATGTCAATTTGAAGGTTTAAAGTGCTCGTAAAAAAACTTCAGTGTTTAAAGTGCTAGAAATTGACACTTTCAGTGTTTAAAATGCGATTTTCCCCATTTTTTCTTAATATACTGCTATACATGTTTCTTAACAATATTATATTCTTTTTTTTATTGCTATCCTTGTTTCCAAATAATTCTTAAAGACACTTCTACTTTAATAAGATTGATTGTTCACAAAAAAAGAAAAAAATCATTGTAATGAACATAATCGAGGTTAAATCCTTTAATTTCTTTTTTTTTTCTTGGACAACTTTCATCCTTTAATTTTCTTTCTCTTCTTCAATCTCCCTCCATTTCTACAAGTTTAACACATTAAAGGATGAAAACCCTGAAGTGGTTGGCATAATACATAACTAGATCTTGATCCGTACGTACGCACTGGTGTTTGATTTAATTTGTAAGAACATTATAAATTCATAACTAATTGGTAATTGTTGGATTTTAAAAATTATGGCCCCATTATATATTATTGTTTGACTATTATTGTATTTGTAATACGAATAAATGAATACTAATACATTCATATATTAATTTTTTTGTATTATTTTTTATTTGATATTGTAACTCAAATATTATAGCTATTTCTAGTATTGTATATCTAATTCTATTTCGGTGGTCCATAAAAAAAATTAGAAAGAAGGTTTACTCAATTTATTGGTTCCTTTGTATTGTATTTTTTATATATATTGAAAACAATTTTATAATGGTTATTGGAAAATACATTAGTAAAAAACAATTTTTGAATACATGTATATTTTTGAATCAATTTTTGTTTTGAATTTTGTTTAATGATTAATTTAGACAAAATATTTTTAGTTAATTAGATTGGACCAGTTGCACAAAAAAAGAAAAAGATTGGGTTAGTTTTGTATATTTTAAATCTGATCCAAACAAATATTTTGTAAAAATATAATGGATTTCAATTTTTTTTAATAACATATGCCCATTTTTTAAGGGAAAATCGCATTTTAAACTTTGAGAGTGTCACATTTTAGCACTTTAAACACTGAACGTTTTTAACTAGCACTTTCAACCTTGAAAGTGACATTTTTATTATAACAAACCTCCAAGTCAACTACGTGACCTGTACTGTTCATTTTGTGTTGACGTGTCAGATTTTTTTTTTAAAATAAAAAATAAAATACATAGAAAATTCGAAAAAATATGAAAAAATGGAAAAAATGTAAAAATTCAAAAACAATATAAAAAACATTTCAAAATAAAAATAAAATAAATATTTTTAAAAATTAATCCAATTATAAACCAATAAATATATATAATATAATAACTTGAATGGTGATTCTAGATTCTGTTTTTTGGTTTTTGATTTTTTAAAATTTTTTGATTTATTAATACTTAAATTTTTTAAAATTTTTTGATTTATTAATACTTAACTTGTTAAATTTTCAAAATTATAGTAAAAATCTCATAAACCAGTTAAAATGTTTTTGACCTTAACTAAAATATGGTAAGTTAGTTTGAAATATAATTAAGAGATAGAGAGGTATGCCTTTAGATTTGTATATGTTAGGTTTTGGTATGCGTTGAGCTTTTTAGATAAGTAACATATATTTTAGTTAAAGCTCAACGCATACCAAAACCTAACATATACAAATCTAAAGGCATACCTCTATATCTTTTAATTATATTTCAAACTAACTTACAATATTTTAGTTAAGGTCAAAAATATTTTAAGTGGTTTATGAGATTTTTTCTAGTTTCACAAAAATTTAATAAGTTAAGTATTAATAAATAAAAAATTAAAAAAAATAAAAACCAAAAAAACAGAATCTAGTATCACCATTCAAGTTATTATATTATATATATTTATTGGTTTATAATTGGTTCAATTTTTTTTAAAAAATTATTTTATTTTTAATATTGAAATGTTATCTTTATAATTTTTGAATTTTTATATTTTTTGAGATTTTCAAAAAAATCGAATTTTTTCGAATTTTTTCGAAATTTCAATGTTTTTTATTTTTTTATTTTTAAAAAAAAAAAAAAAAAAAAAAAAAACGAGACGTCATCACAAAATGAAGAGTACATGTCACCTAGTTGGCTTGGTAAACAAGGTTTGTTATGATAACAACGCCAGTTTCAAGGTTTAAAGTGCTAGTAAAAAACATTCAGTGTTTAAAGTGCGAGAATGTGACACTCTCAGAGTTTAAAATGCGATTTTTCCTTTTTTTAATATACTGCTATCCATATTTTCAAACAACATTATATTTCATTTCAGTTATGTTATTCTTGTTTCCAAACATTCCCTACAGTACTTCTACTTTAATAAGATAGATGATATAATATTGCAAAAATACGTTGTTATTTATTTTTTCATGTCACTATTAAATATCATATATGTGTCATCATATAATTAATCATGCTTTTTACCTACCATCATATAAGTAATCATATAATTAATAGTATTTTATGCGTATCGTCATATAAATAATCATATATATTATATTTTAAAAACTTATATGAAATATAAAAATCATAATTTATGTTGGTGTTTGAAATTGCTTTGTATTAAATTTTTCTTAAATATATTTAAAACATTTTTATAATGGTTATAAATTTTTTTTTTAGTAAAATCAATTTTTGAATGTATATTTTTGAATCAATTTTTAATATAAATCAATTTTAAATTAATATTTTGATTTAAAATATGTATATAAAATTTAAATTTTGTTTTATGATTATTTTAGACAAAGATGTTTTTAGATAATTAGATTGAGCCAGCCATTTTTCGTATATGTTAAAGTTGGCTCATATATATAGTTTTCATAATATAATGAATTTCCAATTTTTCTTGATAATATAAACCCATTACTTTTTTTCTTTAATATATTGTTATCTATGTTTCCAAACAACACTATATTTTTTTAATTGCTATCTATGTTGCCAACCAAAAATTTAAAGTACTTCTACTTTAATAAGATAGATAATAGGTTTTTACAGTAAATAATAATTACCGGTAAGGCCCAATAAGGATGAATCAATTGTTGTAGTGCTCTTAATTGGAAAAACAAAATTCTCAGATACTCCTCTCCTTTTTCCTTTTTAATTTAATATTTATTTAAATCACGAAAATTATTAAAAGACCTACAAACCAGGCGAAAACTATTTATTTAAAAATTTACCAGACGGATTATCCACACCCAAACCATACTCACCCGTTAAACTTGGATCCAGACATATAAATCTAGACATAACTAAGTATTTTTAAGTTTTACGCATTCTTTCTATTTCTTCACCGAAACAAATCAATCTTGTTTTCTTTCATCTTTTTATCACATGAGAAAGAATAATCTTCAAATAAAAGACAAATCAAACTTTTCTCCAGAAAAAATAACGAAATAACAAATCACGAATTAACCATCGAAAGAGAAGAAAAAAGAACCCTGAATGGTATAACTTAGTAAAACTTGATAAAACTAAAAAACTTTGTACAACTTAGTAAAAATTTAACTAGTTTAGATTGTATAATTTAGTAATACTTTGTGAATTTTATGATGATGACTTAATTTGATAGTTACATTTTTCTATGAAGTGCTGCTTTCAAAGAACGAAAATGAAACCATCTGACCTCTGATGGTAGAGACATAGAACAAAGTAAAAAGGATGGTGGTTTAGGTAGTGGAGAGATGAAAATATAGTGTGTATAAACGTGTAGGAGATAAACATGGTAGAAGTGATAGTGGAAAAATATCATGAGGATCAGCAAAGCGAGAAAAAAGCAATGAAGAAAAAATCAACCATCGGCAACCAATACAAGTGACAAAGAAAAAAAAATCAATCATTCTCAACCATTTTTGTTTTTGTAACTTGGTAACTTGGTAAAAACTTTGTTATTTATATTTGTGTAACTCGGTAAAACTTTGCGAAAGTTTTCCATTTTTTTTTGTCACTTTGTAGATTTTGAGATTACTTTGTTTTGTGTTTGTTTAACTCGGTAAAAATTTGTCAAAGTTTCATATTTCTGTTTGTGTAAATTTGTTAAAACTTGGAAAACTTTACATTCCATTAAGGTTATACAAGTTTTGATTAGTTATACATCTAAATTCTTTAACTGCTAGATATAAGACATCATAGAACTATCATTATTTTTCTTGCATTATAGGGTTTCTCAGTCTTCATAGTAGCCACTAACTTTGTTGTTTGTGTTTATGTTACTTGGTTTGTTATTTATGTTCGTAGAACTTGGTGTAACTTAGGATAACATTGGTTAAGTATTATCTGTTTGTATAATTTGGTAAACTTTGTCATGTCAAAGTTTTTGTTTTTCATTTGTTAAACTTCAAAAACTTAAAAAGTTCGTCACTGAATTAATTTGATAGAAGTTATGATTAATTGTACAACCAAAATCTCAAAATACTATGACAGTAGGAATAAGACAACTATTAATATTTTTCTCCCGCACGGTCGTTTGAGAAACCAAACAGAGACATCAATAGTATTGGCGATAAGGATTTGGATAAGATTTATAGAACTTCTGATGATATCATTGCCGCTGCATTAGCACTTAATAAATGGCCTTAGAGTTTTGACTCTTGATTGACCACCATTTTTTGGAAAAGAATCTGAAGATTGCCCATTAGGTGAAGAAAGATGGAAAAGGGAAACTGAGATGAGAGAAAATGGGTTGAGAGGATTGAGAAGATAGTAGAAATGATAAAATCCTAAAAATTAAGACAATTATAGTTACCGACTTCGTTTATGGGTCTGGAAAAAATAGAATTTTGGAAGGGAAAATTTCAGAAATTTGGGCGGGAAATTTTTTTACAGCATTTTTGGGGTCGAAGTTTTACCAAGTTTGTAGTTTTACAAAAATCTTCAAAGTTTTACTTTTATATTTTTGACATTTTTTTTTTAGTTTTATTGTACTCTAAAACTTATATTATAGTTATACCACTTATATTTAGTTTCCTACAATCATTTCTCATCAAATCATGTTGTAATAGAATTAATTTCGTCGTATATATAAGTTTTGTAATGTCACAATGTCAATACAAAGAAAAAAGGCATAAAACAACAAGGTATTTGCTCTATTATAAATAGTACACAGCTGAGTGATGACAATTTTGACTATAATTATTTTGAATTTAAATCAGAAAAATACAAACAAATAATAAGCATAATACTTGTAAATAACCAAACAAGTTTAGAATTTTGTATTTTTAATTTTTTTTTTGTATTTTATCAGCTTTACTAAGTTTTACTTAGATCATCTTGAAGAATCATCTTGAAAAATAGATGCAATTAATCGTGGTGTGCATATCCTTCTGGTTCTCGAAGTTAAACTTTTTTAAGAGCAAGTATGCACTTTATGTTTTAATTGAAATAAATCAGAATTCTTAATATTCGGAGCTCACACATATCTACAGTTCAAAATAATAATTCCAAATAGTTATGGTGTGATGCTCAATCAACTAATTCTTTCACATTTTCTTTATTTAGAAACCCTTAACCGATCTCAATACGCATACCATCTTCCAATTCCATCACACATCGAATTTAATGTACAACATGTGGAAGCTCAACATATTCAAATATATCAGCATTGCCACAAGGTTATCCATGCTCTCCAAGTTATTCAAAACAATACCTACATTGTCTTTATCTCGAATAACATTATTCAAAACAATACCTACATTGTCTCTATCTCGAATAACATCTTCCACTGACTCAGTCACCTTAAGCTGTTGTTATGCTTCTTCAATTGCTTCTTAGATTTTACTAACAATGAAATATAACTCAAATTCAGCCTTTGTACATGGATTTATGGTCATCTTTCTGCATATCCTATCCGCTAGCATACAAACTACATGCGTTTGGAATCCATTCATGACCATCTCCAGGTTTATTATAGTATCTTTCATGATCAAAATGTATGTTTGTGAAAGAACTCGTCGCCTCCTATAAAAATCAAAATGATTAACAATCAAGTTAAAATAAGTTGCACGGTTTAACCATAAAATTTTACCAAGTTATACAGTTTTACCAATATAGTTATACCAAGTTATACAGTTTATCCAGTAAATTTTTTACCTCGTTATACAGTTTTGCTAGTAAAGTTTTACTTAGTTATATAGGTTGTACGATTATAGTTATACATAACTATACATAGTTATATTGTTTTGTTCGTACCAAGTTTTACTAGATTTTCTAATTCTTTAAATCAAAATACTAATCTATTATGATTTCGTATGATTATACTAGTGGTTTTAATTATCCAAATAGATCGGGATCCATGCTCAATTAGTTAATTATGAACAAGAATTTGAAGTTAAAGTTTCTAATTCTTCACGAATGAATTAATGGAGTAGATGAATGCCAAATTGAATGGAGGCTGAACAAATCTGGATTGGAAATCTATAGTGGAGAGAAAAAAGAACAAGATAGAGTAGGAGAGAGAATGATTTTGATTGGTTTAGCCAAAAAGGGTAATTTATACATTGACAATGTTTTCGAAGAGTATAAAATAAACGAAAAGTATGACAGAATAAGTAAGAGTACGACATAATGAATTTTGCCTCATTAAGAGCATTTAAGCGTTTCACCCAATAAGGATGGAGAACTGTGTTGGCATAATACATAATAATAGGTTTTTACTGTAAATAATAATAAGTACTAAGAGTGCAATTGTGTAAATTCCCAAAACTCTGAGGGTTTATAGAAACAAAAGACGGAAGAAGTGTCGGAGGCTGTGTGAGACTTGTAATAACTTGTTTGCTTCTTCTTCATATACAATTAGCTTTTCTCCGATCCTCAGCGAAGAATCGATTACGATGGCGAATGAAAACCCTGAAGTCGTTGTAGCTCCAGTGGTGGAGAATGGCGGCGCTGACTCCTCCTCCAAGGGGAAAGAGGAACAGTTAGAGTCAGAGCTTTCGAAGAAGCTAGAGATTACAGAAGATGCAAACAATGAGAACGAAGAAGATGTGGCAGCAGAAGAAGAAGAAGGAAGCAAAGGTGAATACTTTATTCTTGATGTTCTGTTTGATCATGTAGTTTTGAGCTTTTTGCGACTCTGTTTCATGTACCCATTAGGATTAAAAAAGTATGCTTTAGCTATCTCTATGTGTTACAGGGCTTGATGGTTTTAGATTGATCCAATCACTGAGTTCATGAGTGTTATGGTTGATTGATATATTGCATGTTTCATTTTAAGGTGAGACTTCAACGAAGAAGAAGAAGAAAAAGAAGAGTAAAAGCAAGTAAGAAGTGTTTTTGTTCTGTCTTTTTCTTTCAAATCTGCTAGTTTTGGTGTTTGTCTCTTGCTTAATGTTTGCAGGAAGAAGCCTCAACAGACTGACCCACCTACAATCCCTGTCGTTAAGCTTTTCCCGTCTGGAGAGTTTCCTGAAGGTGAAATCCAACAGTACAAGGGTGAGTAAGTTTCATACAACGCAATAGCTTTAGATATTGTGGAATAAATTTTGTCTTTTCATCTGTTGAGTCTTTGTCTTGTCAAGACTCTTCACTTCCTTAACGTTATCACACTCTTTGTACGGACTTTTGAAGAGTATGTTCTTGGTCTCTGTAATGTAGCAATTTGTGGAGATCAACATCTGAAGAGAAGAGAGAGTTGGAGCGTTTGGAGAAGCCTATATACAACTCTGTACGTCAAGCTGCAGAAGTCCATCGCCAGGTTTGATCCCTTTTTAACTGATTAAATGACAACCATAGATTATTTATTACTCTTTTTAAATATTTTTTTTTTTAAATAATTTCTCAGGTTAGAAAATATGTGAGAAGCATAGTGAAGCCATGAATGTTGATGACAGATATATGCGAGACACTTGAGGATACTGTTCGTAAGCTGATATCAGAGAATGGCCTCAAAGCTAGTATTGCTTTCCCTACAGGATGCTCATTGAATTGGTTCGCTATAACTCTCTCTTTCTATCAACTATTCTTCTTTAGTAGTCTTGTTTCTCTAATGAATTTTTAATTTCCAGGGTTGCTGCTCATTGGACACCAAACTCAGGAGACAAGACTGCACTTCAGTATGATGATGTTATGAAACTGGATTTTGGAACACATATTGATGGTAGAACTGCAAGTTTCCTCTTTCGTCTGTATAATTTCAGATTAAAATTAACATTTATTTATTTATTTGCAGGACATATTGTTGACTGTGCATTTACAGTTGCGTTAGATCCTCTCCTAGCAGCCTCCCGTGAAGCTACTTATACCGGTATCAAGGTGCTGATTGTTCTTTCTTTGTTTGTAGTGTTTTTGAGCTTATGAGTGACATTCTTTTAGGGGTTGACTTGTTAGAAACCGCATATTTGTTACACTTTAACCTCCTTGTTATGTTTCTTGGCTGGTTCCGGAAGCTTGAATAGATGTTCGTCTCTGCGACATTGGTGCTGCAATTCAAGAAGTCATGAAGTCTTATGAGGTTGAGATCAATGGAAAGGTCTTCCCAGGTACTGAACATCCAATGTCAAATCTAATAAACACTGTCTGATGTAATAAACCTTAACCTGTTTTGTTCTTTCTTGCAGTTAAAAGTATCAGGAACCTGAATGGGCATAGCATTGGACCTTACCAGATACATGCTGGCAAATCAGTTCCTATAGTTAAAGGAGGCGAGCAAACAAAGATGGACGAGGGTGAATTCTATGTCATTTGAAACATTTGGATCAACTGGTAAAGTAAAAAAAGTCACCCACTGCAATCTTTGGGATTCCACCAATGATTTGATCTTCTGGTTGTGGTTGTATTGCAGGGAAAGGATGTGTGAGAGAAGATTTAGAATGTAGCCACTACATGAAGAACTTTGACGTTGGTCATGTCCCCTTGAGGTTGCCTAGAGCAAAACAACTCCTTGCAACTATCAACAACAACTTCTCGACTCTAGCCTTCTGCAGACGTTATTTGGACCGTATTGGTGAAACTAAATACTTGATGGCGCTAAAGTATCTGTGCGATGCTGGGATTGTTCAGGTAACAACACTCTTCTTAGACCAATCATACACTAGTGTAAAATGAGGTTGATGAGAATAAAATGGTTACGAATCTTGTTCTCTGTGCTTTGTTTTCAGCCGTATCCTTCTCTGTGTGATGTGAAGGGAAGCTATGTATCACAGTATGAGCACACTATTTTATTACGACCTACTTGCAAAGAAGTTGTTTCCAAGGGAGATGATTACTGATTCAGAAATCCTCTGTTTTTTTTTTTTGCTCTGTACGTTTGCTCTCATACACTATGTTCTTAAGACTGCACACTACTTGTTTCTTTTGATACCTTTTAAGAAAACATTCAATGCATGTTGAACATTAGTGTGAAGCTTCTTGCTTTGGGGGGAAAAGAAGTTTCCTTTACATACAAAATGAATATATGGGAAGAGAAGTGGTGAAGACCGGCGCGTGGGTGAGCTAGGGCCCACATCACCGGCGCGTGGGTAGCAACCAACACACTAACCTACTGCCACTGGAGTTGCAGACCGAACAAACCGGTTATTGGTTGTAATAACACACTCATCAACACCGCTTTGTTTCAAAATACTCTACGTGTATATATACTGTCATTACACTTATACGAGTTGGATTCAACAACAAAGTTTACACACATTTTTTTCCCAATCGAGATAGTTTGGTTGGTTACTGTAGCACAAACCGCCCGGTTAAAAACAAACTTTCAACGATTCAAGGGAAATTAAGTGGTAAAGAATAAGGCTGAAGCAATATCAAACAGTTATGAGCTACCAAACTTCTGGACATGTCAATAGCCTCGGTAACACCGTACTCGTACGTGACCTGGACAAATACAAACTGTTCTGTCATAGATTTCTTGAATGTGACATAGATGGTCAATAACAAAACAGAGGTTAAGTCATGCACATACCAAGTGCTTTCTTGAAACCTCATCAAATTGTCTGACGAATGCCAAAACACCTGAGAATATTAAATATACAGTCAAAAGACGTAAAACCAAGAGTCCAAGAAATACTCAATCTGCAGGGTACGGGGGACTAAAGAGGTGGGTCAATGAGCATTTAGATGAGAGAAATAAAATTTACCTCTGGTTCGTGGGACGTGCCAACATGAAAACCACACCAATGCAGTTGGGGCAACATGTTTTCCTTTCGCCACAATTGTTCAGAGATTGTCCTAACGCATCCAAATTGTTTTCCCTTACCTCTGAACTGAGAAGCTTGTCGAAAATCGAGATTGAAGTATTGATACTAACAGGCGGCGTGTCTACCTCTAGACTTTTTCACCTAACCAAACATCATACCAAAATAGATAGTAAAGCAAGTTTGTAACTGTTACAAAAATAACCGTAAGGCATGAACTCAAAAACCTATTTAACAATACCATTAATGTAATCATTTCATCATATAGTTTTGAATTTCAATCTAACCTTGGGGGCTTTCCAAGTCACTCACTCCTTTACATGCAGTTAGGTTCACAGCTTCATCAGAGGGTATGTTTTTAGCTTTACTGGCGTTTGCACCTAGCATCTTTCTACAACCTACTGCACCACAGTAGCAATCTTGATCTGCACCAAGCTGAACAAACCTATGCTATATTTATTAGTGTCACATCTAAACACTATACTATAAAGTAATTCAAACAAGGAAATGTTCTTACTGGTAATCATAGGTCAAGTGCTCTCCTTTGGTTATGTAACGTATGGCAAAGATGCCAACCCTTGTCTCTCCATCAATTATCCTAATGGATACAAAAAATGTTACTTTGATCAGAAGAAAAAGTGAGAAGATAGTTAACAAACCACTTCTGCATCTCTGTGCTAGGGTTGCAGCTATGATTGAAGTATCTTGATTTATTCCCCTTGTAAGTAGCATCAATCACCATGTTCCAGTTTATCTGACACAAGTAGAAGTTTGCCTCGACCCTATGCTTCATCTTCAAAAGCGTTTCTTCACAAGTCTTTTCGTCAATAACTACAGTAAGTAGTGGATATAAGAGGAGATAGGGATTGAATGAATCTTATGAGACCAGTAGGCGTCAGATATTGATGATTAAGCCATTACCTTCGCTTGAAGATGTGTTCAACATGATTACTCAAGATGAACGTCAAAAGACTATGAAGCCTTCTTCAAAGAGTGACAATGTGATCTTTCAGGCGATTGGTTCTCATACTCCTTCTACGCAGCCTGAGATTTTTGCTGATAATTCGGTGCTTGCAGCTCCCCATCAACAATCTTATCGCCCTCACCAACGTCCTGTCCATACATACTGTGGGCAGCTTGGTCATGTGATCCAAAAATGTTTCAAGATATATGGCTATCCTCCTGGTTACAAGGGTCCCAATAACACTCACAAGGGTCATCAGAATCAACAGAGCCATGGCTTTTCACCTCGTGGACAGCAGGGTCAACATAGTCAAGCTCCTCGTTACCCTGGTGCTTATACTCAGCATCCTAATGCTAATGCTCCGGCCTATCTGCGATCTAACACAATAGCAAATGTCACGGGTGCTCCTACACTTCCACTTGATCTTAACATACTCAATCCGGATCAGGTGCAATCTCTCCTCCAGCATTTGCAACATCAGGTTCGATCTTCAGAGCATGTAGTCCGGATTCAAGAAGCTTCTGTTACAGAAGGTGGTTACATAACTCCCCAATCCACATCTGGTATTATTCCTTCTTTGTCCTCTAATCTTTGTTATGAAGACCACTATCATCATCAATGTCTTTCTTCTTTATACAATACTCTCCCTCGTGGTTCTTGGATTTTTAACAGTGTAGCAACCATGTATGTGTGATATGATATTGCATGTTTTACTGATCTTTCTCCGGTCAATGGTGTTATAGTCTCATTGTCTAATGGTTTCAAAGAACATATCACTCATATATGCATCATTCACATTTCATCTAGCATTGTCTTACATAATGTTCTTTACGTTCCCTCTTTTCATTTCAAACTCATCAGTATCAATGCTTGATTCGTGATAACAATTGCTCTGCTCATTTCTATTTGGATCATTGTCTCATTCAGGAATCTACTTGGGGATTGACGATTGGTAGAGGAAATCTTTTCAGCAACCTGTACATTCTTGATGCAAGCTTTACTACTCTCAACATTTGTGGATCCTTGTCAGTTGATGGACATTTGTGGCATCAACGCCTAGGACATCCATCGGCTCTCAAGTTACAGTGCATTCCTGGTAGTTTACCTTTGTCTAAGTCTTCTGAGTCTGATATAGATCATTGTCGCGTCTGTCCTCTAGCTAAGCAGAAAATATTACCTTTTACATCTCATAATCATCTGTCTTCTTCTCCGTTTGATCTTGTCCATATGGATGTGTGGGGTCCGTTTTCTATTGAGTCAATTGAGGGTTATAGATACTTTTTCACTTTGGTAGATGATTGTACCCGTGTAACTTGGATATTTTTCCTTCGTAATCAAAGTGATGCTATCAAAGTCTTTCCAAGCTTTATTCAACATGTTTCTACACAATACAATTCGGTTATTAAATCTATAAGAACTGACAATGCTCCTGAGCTGGCATTCACTGATATTGTTAAAAATCATGGCATGGTTCATCAGTTTACCTGTGCATACACTCCACAACAAAACTCTGTAGTAGAACGGAAACATTAACACATCTTGAATGTTGCACGAGCATTACTTTTTCAGTCTAATATACCGCTTGTTTACTGGACTGATTGCGTTTCTACTACGGTTTTCCTCATAAATAGAACACCTTCACTCTTGCTGCATAAAAAGTCTATGTATGAACTACTACCTAAGAAACTTCCTGGCTATTATTGTTTGAGATCCTTTGGTTGTCTTTTCTATGTTTCTACGTTGATCAAGGATAGAAATAAATTCACTCCTCGTGCTGATCCTTGCGTATTTCTGGGTTATCCTACGGGTTATAAGGGGTATAAAGTCTTGAACCTTGCTACTAATGTTGTTTCTGTTTCCCGGAATGTTATTTTTAAAGAACATGTTTTCCCTTTTAAGGATTCTCCTACTGCTACACCATCCACTGATTTGTTCTCTCATACAATATTACCTACTTTCACTCATGTTGCATTAGATTTAGTGTTGCATACTCATGCATCTCATTCATCTCATCCTCCTTTAAACATTTCGCGTGAGACTGTCCCACAATTGACTGGGCAAAGTCAGTTTCTTCGTGCCAGACCTCAACGCACTGCGAGGACTCCAAGTTACTTATCTGACTATCACTGTCCTTTCATTCATAATTCACCTCCTCCTTTACCCGATTCTCTTTACCCGCTTGCTTCAGTTGATACCTTTAACAAGTTTAAACCCACATACCAACAATATCTTCTTTCCTATTGTCTTGAAGATGAACCAACCACTTTTAAACAAGCCATGTTGTCACCTGAGTTTCGAAAAGCTACAGATGACGAACTACATGCTATGGAGGATAATAGGACATGGACTGTTGTTTCATCGCCTCCTGGAAAGAATTTTGTAGGATGTAAGTGGGTATCTACGACGAAGTATCGTGCTGATGGCAAAGTGGAGAGACGTAAATCCAGACTAGTGGCCAAAGGTTTCACTCAACAGGAAGGAGTTGATCTTGGTGATTTCGGTAATAATGGCATAAACGAAGAAAATAGTAATGCGAATGGGTCAGACAACACAATCGATGAAGAAGGAGTAATCAAAGCTCACAATACTGAGCTAACAAGCCATGATGAATTCGATGAAATAGAAGATCAAACTCAAGCAACATTAAGAAGATCAACACAGAAAGAAAGCAACCAAGCTATTTAGATGATTATATTCTACTAGCTGAGCTTGAGGGTGAACATCTACTGCTAAATATAAAAGATGAGCCATGGAGCTTTATGGAAGCGAATGAGAAGGAGGTATGGCAAGCAGCTTGCAAAGACGATTTTGCTTCAATAGTTAAAAATGAAACTTGGGACTTGGTTGATCTTCCAGATGGAGCTAAGGCATTGGTCTCAAGTGAGTTTTTAAAATAAAGTGAAATTCGATGGCAGCATTAACAAGTATAAAGCAAGGTTAAGAGCTATATACAAAGGCATGGTATCAATTTTGATGAGGTTTTTGCACCAGTGGCACACATGGAAACAATACAATTCATTCTTTCTCTAGCAGCTTCAAAGGAGTGGGAAGTGCACCACCTGGATGTTAAAATTGCATTCTTTCATGGTGACTTGAAAGAGGAAGTTTATGTTTTGCAACCAGAGAGTTATGAGATCAAAAGAAAGGAGACTAAGGTGTATAAACTTAAGAAAGCACTCTATGGTTTGCGTCAAGCCCCATCGAATGAGAAATTGAATAAAGTACTCTGAGAGATAAAATTCGTTAAGTGCTCTAAGGAACCAACACTCTACTGTAGACAAGAAAAGGAACATTTACTTCTTGTAGCAGTATATGTCGATGTCCTACTAACTATGTTCTAAAACGCGGGCACCTAGCCGACTAGGTGCCGCCTAGGCATTCGACTGTGGTCAACCACCACGATTTTGACCAAATCGGTACAATTAATCGGAAATTTGATTATTTGTATAAAAACCGATTAATTGAATACATAACCGACTAATCGCAGATTTAAAGCGACATAGAAGAATAACCGACGTAGAAGAATCAAACTCTGGACCTCTTAAAACGACAACCGCATACCGCGCCACTGGACTACGATGTTTTACGTTTAATGTTCACATGTGAAATATAATACGTATATTTATAATTAAAAAGTATAAAAAATAGTCTCTGTGTATACTCGGCTTAGTCTCTGCTTTTTTTTGGTAACTCTATAGGTCTGGGATTGCCGCCTGACTAGCGCCTAGCGTAGTTCCGAACATGGCCTACTAATCACGGGAACAAGCCTTGATCTAATCGACAAGTTTAAAAGAGGAATGTCTGCAAAATTTGAGAAGAGTGACTTAGGAAAGCTTACCTATTATCTTGGTATTCAGGTAGATCAACATAAGGATGGAATAACTTTTAGACAAGAAAGATATGCTAAGAAGATCTTAGAAGAAACCGAGATGAAGGATTGTAATGCGGTTCACATACCCATGGCCCCGAGTCTAAAGCTTTCTAAGTCTCGCGATGAAAACATCATAGATGAGATGAACTACAGAAGGAGCATTGGATGAGATGAACTACAGAAGGATCACTGGATGTCTTAGATACTTGCTGCATACTCGCCCTGATCTTTCTTATGGTGTCGGATTTCTGAGCAGATATATGCGAGAACCTAAGCAATATCATGGTGCGGCTATGAAACATGTTTTAAGGCATCTGCAAGGTACTTTAACACATGGACTTGTTTTCGGTGGAGCAAGTGAGATGAAACTTGTGGGATTTAGTGACAGTAGTCACATGTTGATGAAGATGATGGCAGAAGCACAACCGGTCATGTCTTCTACTACTCGAGCTCACCGATCACATGATGCTCTCATAAACAAGAAATAATTTTTCTATCATCTTGCGAATCAGAGTTTATGGCAGAAACAGAGGCGAATAAGCAGGCTATTTGGCTTCAAGAACTTATTGGTGACATAATCGGCAAAGCATGTGAGAAAGTTGTTATACAAATTGATAACAAATCTGCTATAGCTCTCGCCAAGAATATGGTGTTTCATGGACGAACAAACATATCCATCGACGCTACCACTTCCTTTTTTTGAATGAATCGATGCTACCACTTCATACGAGAATGCGTGGACAATGATTTGATCGAAGTAATACACGTACCAGGAACTGAACATCGAGCTGATATCTTAACCAAAGCACTTGGGAGAATACGATACAAAGAGATGAGAAGTCTAATTGGCGTTGAAGATCTATCAAATGGGAAGTTCAAGTTTGGG
>NC_027751.1:26599313-26606818 GCF_000695525.1 Brassica oleracea var. oleracea
TAAGACCTAATCCTATCGAGTTATTGTTAGTAAGAAAATTAAGGGAAAAAAAAAAGAAATATGTTAAGTTCATAGAGATTAAGAGTTATCTAATCCCTGTATAAAGAGATGCAAAGTTGTTGCATAACTTGTAAATTTTAAGAGCTTAAACGTTTGAGAGATTTTTCTTAAGATATTAACAAGAGAGTAATTCTTATTATTGAGTTCATGCGATCAAGTTATACAAAACCTAGATTCTATACATATTTCGTTTGTATTGTTTAAAAATTCGCTCGTTTCATTTTTTGGAGAAATTTTGTAGTTTGATCCGCCTCAATCAGGTGGGGAAGAAAGAGTCAACATGTCGAAATTTATTAAATGAATAATTATCTATGTATTTCTAATCAGATTTATGGAATTATTATCTTCTTACGAATCTTGTTGTTAATTTGACCCACTTCAACCTCGTGGGGGTGAATGAGTCAACATGGCGACATGTATTAAATGAAATGATCACATTCATCGTGTGTGTACTCACTAGTCCCATGCATTTTTAGCTTCCATCGACAAACAAAGATTAAACGTCTAAAAATAGTTAGAAAAAAAACTGAATTCTCTATATTATCATTAACGGAATTCTCTAAAAAAACGTAAAAGAATCTAAACACTTGTTGGGAAAAACAAAATTAACGTAATGTTAAATGTGAGCAGGAAAAAAATATTGGTGTTAGCATTTATTTCCATTTATTTCTTATCGACCGTAGCTGCGAATGGTTCATTTCCTGCGCTTTTGGCTTTTGGAGATTCAATACTTGATACCGGTAACAACAATTTTCTCCTGACGTTTATGAAAGGAAATATCTGGCCATATGGGAGAAGCTACACTATGAAACTGCCGACGGGAAGATTCGGAAATGGAAGAGTTTTCTCCGATGTAATTGGTATATATATACTATCATGATCTATTATAATTCTTTTTTTTATGGTCAACTATCCATGCAATAAGATCAAGTTTCAGCCAACATAAATGTTATTATTCAACATTACATTTTTTTATTTTTTTGGGTTGTGGCAGCCGAGGGTTTGGGAATTAAAAAAACTTTGCCAGCTGCTCGTAAGGTTTTCATTGCTCCAAGCGACCTTAAAACTGGTGTTTGTTTCGCATCAGGTGGTGCAGGAGTCGACCCTGTTACATCTAGACTAATGGTGAATATAAGGATAACAAACTTGTTACTACGGTTAAAAATGTTATCGGATGTCTTACCTAACATTTTTTAATAAAAATTATATGTGTGGCGGTTTGGTTAGAGAGTTTTAAAGCCGGGCGACCAAATAAGTGATTACAAAAAGTACATAATGAAGCTAAAGGTCGTAGCTCCTACACAAGCAAGTTCGATCATTGCAAACGCAGTGTATCTTGTTTCTCAAGGAAATAATGATATCGGAATCTCGTTTTTCATGACTCGATCTGCACTCATGCGAGGAATTGTGACTCGTGGTATGTACACCACTAAACTAACTGGCTGGAACAAACAATTTATGAAAGTAAGACAAAACTCTAATATTTTATTCATGAACTAGTAGTATGAAGAATGTATATATTGTTCACATTTGTTGTGGTCATGTATGAAGCAAATATATGATCAAGGAGCCAGAAAATTTGCAGTGATGGGAGTGATACCGTTGGGATGTTTGCCTATGACAAGAATCGTCGGTAGATGTAACTTATTCGCAAATATATTAGCTGAAGATTACAACGGAAAATTGAGGAATGGTGTTAAAACTTGGCCAAACGAAGCCGGTTTTCGTGGTTCAAAGTTTGTCTATGTCGACATGTTCAACACTCTTATGGATGTCATAAAAAATTATAGAAAATACGGTACGTTTATTTAGGCGGCATATATCATTTATAATTATAGCACTCATTGATCTGTTCATTCAGCGTGACATACTCCTTTCATTTCATAATAATACAGTAGAAACTCTATAAATTAATAAACACTATAAATTAATAAATTTATCCGGTTCCGAATTGCGCCGGTTCAAAATAAAACACAAATCGATAAAATAATAAAATAATAATTTTTAGAATGTTCTATGCAATTAATAATCTATCTATATATATATATTTTTTATATAAGTACAAACTAAAAATTATATTGTTGGTTTTATATTCACAGTAAAATTATCTCTATTTTTCTTAAAATTTCAAAATTGATAATATTTAATAAAATTATATCTAAAACCACTTTTGAATTCTAGGAAACATAAAAATATACACAAAATAATATAATAAAACAATATAAAAGTCTAATTTCTAAAATTTAATTAATGTATATACATAAAATAACCTATTTTCTTATTTTTAAAATAAAAATATTGAAAAATTGAAACAAAAATCTAAATTTTTTTTTGTAAATTAATAATTCTATAAATTAATAAAACATTATAGTCCCAACATCATTAATTTATAGAGTTTTTAATGTATACGATGTTTTAGAAAAAAAAAATTGCCACAAATACCACATTCATAGTACCACTTTTCATGTTTATACTAATTACTTTTACCCACACTTTAAATAAAAGGTAAAAGACATTTATACTCTTAGGGTTAACTAATCTGGACTTAGGGTTTAGAGTTGAGAGGTGGGGTAGGGTTTTTGGTGTGAAATTTAAGATTTTTAATAAATATATAAATAAATACCTAAAAATATTTTAAAAAAATAGTTTCAAACATAATTTTTCGATTTTCAAAAAGAAATTTTGAAAAAAAAAATTTGAAAAAAAAATCAATTTTTTTAACTATTTATTTATTTAAATAATTATTTATTTTATATATAGAGAGAACAAATGTATAAGACTATTTTGCATTTAATGAAGAAGATACTTTTGAAAATGTCCCTTTAATGGTGGTAAAAATTGGTTTTTAAATTGTAAGGAATTTAGATATTTAATTTTAATTTTATTAGAAACTATTCGACCAATTATATTTTACAGGTTTTTTATTATTTTAATTTATTTTTTATAATGATGTTTTATAGAGAACACTAAATTTATTAATCTTGTACATTTAAGCATAACATCTTACATTATTAAACAAACGTAATCTTAATTACAAAGCATTAGGCAAAATTTATTTACTAGTGACGTATCATGTTCTTACATTGTTGCAGGATTTAGTAATGCGAACAATGGGTGTTGTTGTATGCCTACAGCGATAATACCTTGCCCAAATCCTCATAATCACGTCTTCTATGACTTTGTTCATCCTTCGGAGAAAGCCTACAAAACCATTTCCAAAAGGCTGGTCCAGGATATCAAGAAAGGCCTTGCCTAATTTTAGTCTTACGATCATATATTGTTGTAATCTTAATCACCAACAGCGTACCAAAATAAATAATAATAAACAACCAAAGTCGTTAATGGCCTTATATATTAATTGAGAAGCAATGTAATATTTTTCTAGCCACGACATCAATTAATATGATGATTTTTAGAATACTTAGAAAATAGGTTGGTACATCTAAACATATATTTTATATATTAAATTTTTTATTAAACCAATTTTAAAATTTATGAGTAACTAGTTTAAGACTTATGCCTTACGAGGGATGAATATTTTATATACAAATTATTTTGCGATTTATTATTTTTTTAACATTTTTTACATATTATAAAATAAATTATATTGAATAATCGAGAAACTATTAAATGTTACATATATAATTAAATTTACACAACCACATAAATAAAAAATTACGTTTCTTTGGTAAATAAATTTAAACAATTATTTTCTTTATTTTTCATGGTATGTAATTAAATTAAAATAATATTAACACATTTATATATTATATTTTTAATATTACTATCTAAAAATGAAACTTCATAATCATATATTTTTATGATCATTTCTATTTTTTAACAGAAATTTAAACCATTAATAACAAAACTTTTAGTGTGCAATTTTCAATATTTTTAATAATTAATATTATTTCTTTAAATTTCAATGAAAAAAATCGAAATTAAAACATTAAGTTCTTAATACTTGTTCAATGCAAATTTTTAAATTAAAATATTCATGTTTTTTATATGGTATATGGTTTAAAAAATATATATATATATATATATATAATATCTGAATATCCTTTAATATGTTTTTTACACATATGATTTTATGAACATTTCTATCTTATTATATAAAAATTTTAAATAATTGATCACAAAATTTTCAATGTGATACTTTTAACAGTTTTCGTAATTTATAGTTGTTTTTAAAAATTCAAAATATAACATATACGGATAAATTTATAGTCGTTTTTAACTTTTTGTTATATGATGGATGTGATTGTTTAATTTGTTTTAATAATATAACATTAAAAATAATGGAGGATGTGTAAATTATTATTAAATATTTATTATTAAAATCATTAATTGTCAAATATATATTTTATTCATTTTGATAATTTTGTAACTTTTATTTAAGGAAAGAAGGAAAACTATTATTGTAGATTGTTAATTAATTTTATGGTTAGTTGAGTAAGAAATATATAATATATGATTAATAGACCAACATATTTTTCTAGAGACTTTCAGAAACATTCTAATAATTATACTTGCCATAGGTAAAATGATGTAATAGTTCTCTTTTAATATATAGGGAATTCCTAAATCACGAAAAACAAATGAAAAAAAAACACATGAAACAAAAAGTTGATAAAAAATATGATTTTAAAATAAGAACTACTTAACCTAATTAAAAAGTCAAAGAATATTTTGTATAAATAAACACTAGTAGTCTCGTGTAAATTTGTGGAGACTAGCTTTGAATAGTAAAGCATTAGCATTAACATTAGCTTTATGTTTTACATTATCTAATCAACATTTTATTAGAAAAGAATTTACTAAATACTAATGATCTCTAAATTCTCTCTGATATTTAGTAGAAGAGCATTTGTATTTATAATTTATAAAATTAAAGAAAATATGTAATTAGTAGAAGAGAATTTGTATTTATAATTTATAAAATTAAATAAAAGATGTAATTAATTCATTTATTTTATTTAATAATATCATAAAATTACTTTTATATCCAGAAAATAAAATTTTGATTTCACCAATAAATTTACAATAAAAATATTTTTTTAAAATAGTATTTCACATAAAATTATATTTTATATATGAAATATTATTTTTAAAATAGATATTTTAATTGTAAAATTTATTTTAAAATACATTTTCGATATAAACATAATTTTGAAACTATTAAATAAATTAAATTAATTGCATATCTTTTTAATTATATATATATATATATATATATTCATTCGAATTAAATATAATATATATTATATACTAATTTTTATAATAATCTTGAACATGATATTCATACTGCTCAACCAATCATTCTATTAAACAGTTTAGTAAAAACATACATCTTCTATAGCATACTGCTACTGCTTTATCATCTACTCTGCCAAGGCAATGAACTAATATATATACTATTAAAGCAGAATCCCTCGTAGGATTCTACCATTACTTTTTGATTTATTTACAAAGTCACGCCACTCATTAATTTTAAGAAATCTATACTATTAAACTATTAAAGTAGAACCCCTAGTAGGATTCTACCATTACTTTTTGATTTATTTACAAAGTCATGCCACTCATTAATTTAAAAAATCATTATTAATTAAAATCAGCCAGCAAATAAATATACTTAAGGAATATTCAAAATATTATCAAACTTATTCAGACATTTATGTTACATAACATTATGTGTATTACTAATATATGATACATTTTCTGTTTCTTTTTAACATTAATGATACGTGCATTACTAATATTAAGTATATAATTAAATTCTAACAAAATTTACGAAATATATATCACCAAATAATATACGATTTTTCATTATTTACATATTCATTTCCGATGTATACATGTCAAAATTCGTTTATCAGAGTGTAAGCAGCACAGTAAGACAAGTGTGTATAAGAAATTCAATAATCACATCACCTTCCTCAACAAATTCGATGATAAACTCTCCTGATTTAATATCTTCATCTGCTGCAATCCCATATCCACATTTCTCTGTCTACAGAAAAACAACATATATATATACTAGGATCGGCCCGCCCTACGAACGGAAAGTTATAAAAAAACTATTTTATATAAATTTACATTAATTTTATGGAGCATTTTTCAAAAAGTGTAGATTGAAAACGATATTATAAACAAACAAAAAATAAATAGAATTCGGAGATCATCTTATTATTTTTAATAAATATTTTTGGATTGAATTAAAATGATAATAACCATCGTTATTCTATCGAAGAACAATCTAATATAATAGGACTACTGATGCCACATGATCATGCCAGAGAAATATGTTAAGGAAAAACTTATATTATCTAAGCCAAAACAATCTTTTGTTAGTGCGAGTATCTTAATATGTGTGTGTTTAATTAAAATGTGAAAGTCATAGTTCAACTTTCCTTCCACTCTTTAAATTGAAAATGGTCTGTTGTTATTAACTGGTTTTGTTCAAACTACATGAAGAAAGAAGCAGAGTAGAATTAGGAGTGGAATTTATTGGATCTGCACAGAACTTGGAATCAAAATGGCGTAGGTAACAAAATTACCCTAATTCCACTTTTTCTTATAGTGTCCATCCTCTCCAGTTTATGCTAGCTACGTTGTTGTACTCTCGTATATGTGATTTCCCATTTCTATCTCTAAAAAGTCAAAGCATCAGTAACATATGGTTTGCATATTAAAAGTGAAAACATCATTGACATATGGGTCTTCAGCCACTTTTCATTATTTATAAGAGTTTGTTATTGCTCTAGTTTCTCATTTTCGTTTTACACTTGTAACAATTATAGAGCTCATAATTATCTATATCAATAAATAGACCAAATAATTTAAGTGGTTTAGTATTTTATGATGCCGTGGGGTTTTCTATTTTGTTATTGGTTTTAGTTATATTATTTTACTTTTTTCTGTCAGTGTATTTTTTTTTCATGCAAGATTTTGAGTGATGTTTTTAGAATTTTAATATGAATTATAAATTATTTAATTAAACCAAATCATCTTTAATTTATGCTAATAATTAAATTTATTTTAATAGTTTTACACTTATGGTCTAACACTACAAGAAAACATATTTTTTACGAGTGCAGTATTAGTTGTAAATTCGTCGTAAATAGGGTGTTACGACGAATTAACCTCGAAAGACGTTTTGTTGTTAAACGTCCGTCGTAACGGAGGTTTCGTTGTAAACGACTCGTTACGTTTACGACGAAATATATTCCTCGTAAAGAGCAGGGAAAGAATTCGTCGTAAACGACACGTAAGATTTCGTGGTAAAGCCCACGTAATGATTTCGATGTAAAGCACACGTAAATACTTTCGTTGTAAATCACTCGTAAACATTTCGATGTAAAACCCTCGTAAATCTTTCGATGTTAATCACTCGTAAACATTCGATGTAAACTCCATGTAATGTTTACGAGGAGTTTACATCG
>NC_027751.1:26610574-26610822 GCF_000695525.1 Brassica oleracea var. oleracea
TTCTCAATATGCATGACATCCAGATTGTGGCGTAAGAGAAGATCCTTCCAATAGGGTAGCTCCCAAAATATACTCTTCTTATGCCAATTGTGAGAGACACCATACCCATCAGGCATATTTCTAGGAACATGCCAATTTCCTCCAACCTTAACCGTTTCCTGAGCTCCGTAATAATCAATGTCTGCTTCGATCTGCTGGCCGGTGAGATATGGAGGAGGACCGTCTCTGACAATTTTTTTGTGCCGAAA
>NC_027751.1:26611537-26617012 GCF_000695525.1 Brassica oleracea var. oleracea
GTGTAAATCATCTGTTTACTAAATGCTTCCATACAGTTTCACTATGTGCAAATTTTGAATTCTTGCATTTCTGACAGAGGCAGAACATCTTACCGCTTTCCTGCGTGATCGGTGTACAGCCTGCCTGGTGCATGAATGTCTCTAGTCCGCTCAGAAATGCGTCCGTCACCCTCCCATTGGAATCTTTGTGCAAATACATCCAACTCCGTAACTCGTAAATACTACCGCCACCGGCAATTTTTTTCTTAGATTTTTTTTTGAAATTTTTTTTTTCTGATTTTTTTTTCCGTTTGTGTGTTGTGAGGAAGAGAGTTGTGGGAAATGACATATATATAGAGAAATTTTCGAGTTGGGTAGTTGAAATATAACAACGATTTTACAAGGAATGTTTTACATGGATTGTACATGGTTTTAACATAATATTTACAACGACTTTACGACAAAATTAGGTAAGTTAAAGCACATTGAATACACGTTTTCTCCTAAATATAACGGTAACATGTTTCGTTGTAATGTCGATGTAACGATTACGATGTATTTCTCATTCCACGTACTTTCGTCGTAAACTTACATGGACCTTACGACGAAAATATTTCCTCGTAAATTTACATGGACTTTACGACGAAATTTGGTCTCCTCGTAAATGCGTTGTAAACACCATGTAAATTTACGAGGAAATATTTTCGTCGTAAATCTTCGTTGTTATAGAAACATATTGTTCAAGACAATACTCTCTCCTCTTTTCACTTTTGTGTTCCAATTGTATTAACCCGCGAAAACAATAAGATGAGCTTGCTAAGACGCGAATATGGGCCAAGCCTACAATATTAAAAAGGTAGCTACATCACGGCAACCATGTTTAAATTTTTGTCTGCTTAATCTGGAAAAGAATCAGAAATAAGAATCAGAATTTACAGAGTTTTTGTGTTTGTGAAAATATAAATTTAACCTATTTTTGTTTATATTTAAAACCATACATTCGAAAAGTGTAACTCTAATTATCAAAATTATTATATTCTAAGAATTAAACCTGAGCATTACAAAATTTGTTCTCAATTTTTTGGACGTCGATTTATAATACATGCATATACTTGAAATTAACAGGATATCTTTCATGTCTTCATGCCTCTGTTTAGCCTCATAACACCTTTCATAACCCCTAAAAAGGAGGAGGATAACATTTTATTAATGAGTAGTATTCTTATATGCCAGACAACAACAATTTTTTTTTATAAAAATCAAGGAGCAAAAAAGAAAAGAAGAGCTCTCACTTATCATAAATCTGAAAGTGCTTGCACTGACTGCAGACCCAACGATTCAAGATACCGTCAGCAACCAACAATATGAAAGTGGACCATGATAAAGTCATCAATTGTCTCACCGAGCTGGAAACAAAAGCTAAGGGCTGTATATTAATACTGCTTGTGTAATCATCTTTTTTTTTTATGTAATCACATTTGGTCATAAAAAGAAACTGTTAGAAAGAAGAAAACGTAAAAGATCAAGTTACTCCCAGTTTTCAACCAATTGAATACTGTCAAGCTAACACATCTTTCTTTTGTTGATGGAGAACTGATATCACGTATGGTTAAAGACACGATTCTCATAGTGAAGAAAGTTTAGATTGTCTCTCAACAACTGCATAATAAGAGTGTTTGCTTTGTAAGATTCTTCTCCCAGTGTGTGAAGCTCAACGATGGCTTCTTCAAATGCCTAAAGGTGAATCAAAACAACAACACAGAAAATTTCAGTATTCTAGGTGATTGATCTAAAAATAAGAGAAGACCATACCTTAATCTTTCATAGAGCTAAGAATGAAAACACCAAGGTGTGAGAAGACCAGAGGCGTATGGACATTGTAATTGTATAATCAGAGAGCGTTGAGGGAACCGTGGATTACCTAAAAAAAACAAATCAGAAACGCTGTAATAGCAAAGCCCACCCGAAAAGTACTAATAGGCAGTCAATGGTCGACGGAATCACCTGCTCATCGAAGGACAGCATTTCAACTTGTAAGCTCGCCGCCTGCCGGGCTTCAAGTCAACAGTCTTAGCACAACGACCGGATTTTACGTCGGCACGTAGAAGGATGAGCTTTCCATTTAAAGATTGAGAAAGTGATGAATTTCACTGAAGTCTACATCCATATATATATATATATATATATATAGGTTCAGATTCGTAACCTTCGAGGAAGACGATCTTCTTCTTGAATGCGAGTTAGTGGAGTCGTGGTTTGATGGAGCAATGAGAACGTAAAAGCCATAAATTGAATGTAAGTAGACCGTTACGCCTTCGTCTGGTAAAATTCTGGGTCGGAGAAAGAAGATGATTTAAAACCCTAGAGTTGGAGCGTGAAGGCGGAGAATGATGAGATTTCAACCCGTCCCGTGAGATAGAAAACGACATGTTTCGTGTTTTTCTTATTCAGGATGAGCTTTACCAATCTTATTAAAAACCATACACAATCAAAAGCCCAAACGAAATTAAAAGTTTGAATAAATGAAACACAGAATTTTGATGAAAGGAGACACGTGTCGTGCTCATAATAAACGACTTTTCTAGCTGGAATCCTAGGTGGCAGCATGAGAGGAGAAAAAACTCTTATATATAGATAGATAGATAGATATATTGAAGTAGAACATTTTTTGGAAATCCAACTTGTAACATACAAACCTGAACTAGTTTCATTTTCTTGATATGTCTTTATTGGAACGGCTTTTTAGTTCATTCACTTGTGCAGTTGCAACTAGACGAACAGCTTGAGAGTAGCATCCCGTAAAAAATGAAATATAATGATATTAAACATTAAGAAATATACAAACTACAAGAAACAATTAAGACAAGATTCAGATATGGAGCATACCCACAACTGCAATCACTGCCACATAGAGTTGAGGAGCCAGGAGATGAAGAGCAAGAACAGAATATGCCATGATCTTTAACCCTCTTTTTGAATTTCTTCTTCAGGTAGATATCTTAAAACTCAGGATAAAGTGAAAACAAATAGTGTAAACTGTAAATTAAAACCATAAACATGAATCTGTAACGAATCAAAAAAGATACTGCGTTTTATGAAGATAGGCATCCTCTTATTCAATCTATCAGGAGATTTGAATTTGTCCGATCCTCCGATCTTTTTAGAAAACTTTCTGAACCCGTTCCTGATTCGATTCAGACCGGAACCCTAAGAAAAAAAAAACAGAAGAAACTGTAAAGACAATACGAAACAGAGAAATAATTAAACATAACTAAAATGTAGGAACCTTATTTTACTACCATAGGACAACTGATATTTGTAAAGAATAATAAAAACATAAGTTAAAATTACAATACCAAAATATAAGAATAAAGAAAAATTGCAGAGTCGAGATGGTTAATCTCTTTCCTTAAATCTTTAAACGCCCCGTAGTGTGACGGTTTCATAGCGTTCTGATTCCCAGGATACAACTGCAGCATTGTTTCTGTTTACCATCACCGAAAAACAGAATCTATCGAATCTAATTTTGTGATGTACTCTCAGACTCAAAAATAAAAAATACTAACATAACTATTCAAAGTATGATAAAATAATTTGTTGTTGTTCAGTCTATTTTTTCTATAATGCTTACAAGCCCTTTTTATAGAAAAATAATGAGAAGCACAAATCTTCAACACAAAAATGAAATTTCTATGGTGCACTAATGGAGACTTTAATTCTTGTCAATAAAGAGATTATTTCACATTTTGACCAAGAAATTAAAGAGTAAAATTATTATTGTTTTGACCAATTCAAACAAAATAATATACTTTAAAATATATTTATTTTTTATATGATCAACATATATTTGATTTAAGTTAACGAACATGAAGTTCAACTAACAAATCAAAACTCAAATCCAAGATCAAATATCTAATGTATGTATTTGCTACTTTATACAAGATTCTCAAATCACACACATTAGACCTCAATTTCTCATTCAAATAAAACTTCATTTTTGACATATGAATACATTATTCATAATGTTCAAAAATAGTTCCAACACTAAAGACTAAGATCGAACATACCTTCTTCTTGTCTTTAGCCTTGGAAATATACCGGATTGATAGGATAAAATGGAAATAGATTCGAATATCCTTTAATTGATGTTGATCTTTGATATTTCGTGTGAAAATCAAGTACACACGGTGAAGTTACGCCAAAAAGAGATATAGAAGGAACAATCAAAGATATTCAATGGCGGAGAGATCTCTGTAACTTTTCAAAACTCTAATAGAATTGAAAATGAAGAAGAAGACGATGGAATACTGGTGGAGGCGATGCGATCATCAGAGAGTGAACAGACGCGAAGAAGAAAGTGAGCGGCAGTTTTGTGATGGTGGTTTTTTAAATACTATGCACAAAGCGTAAAATAGTAATTTTGTTGAGTGATGCAGGCCGCTAATCATATATATAATGAGGGACTTTCCTCTCTTCTGAGAGGGTCCACGTCAGATTCCTTTTAATGTCTGTGGGTCCCGCATATTTCCTGTTTTATTTGGAAGGGTATATTGTGTGTGGGTCTCGCATGATTTATATGATTTGATTTACGTTTGGTTTGATTATATGATTTTGGGCTGTTAGTTGGGGTTGGGCCTGTGTTATTGAATAATCCATGGGAATCATTGAAAGAAAACAAAGCGTTTTGTTCTAGGGCATCATCCTTTTCTTCTTCCATTGTTGAAGTCGCCGATTTTGTTTCAGTTGTTTTGTAAAGCCACCCATTCTCATCTCTTTGCCTTCCTCCACCGTCGATGTATTCTTTAACTCTGTCTTAATTACACTAAACTCTTTAACGTTTCGTTATTCTTCTTCTTATTATTCTTTATTCTATAAATAGGAGATGGACGAGGCTGTGGGGATCGCTCGCAATCACTCTCAGTTAAAATTTCTTCTTTCAGATTCCAAAGATTCTCTCAAAGATGGCTTCCTCCGCTCCGGCCGTTGTTGCCCCGACATCGTTCGACGATCTCCGCCTGGGTCGATCTGCTCAGTTCGTCGTGGCTCGCCTCTTGCGATGTTGGGACTCCAGAAACATTAAGAAGCAAGGTGAATTCATGGGAATCACCTTGCTTTTCCTTGATGAGCAGGTACTGTTCCATTTATTTACGATCAAACTTTTTGAGAAAGACCAACCGTTTGATTCCGTTAATTTCATCAGTTCTGTTTTGGTCACATTTTTTTTTCTCAGAATTCTGTGATCCATGGGTTTATACCTGCCGCTCGCTCCGGTCACTACCGTCCAGGTTTACGAAGTGGTTCCATCGTCAAAGTTTCAAGCTTTGAGGTTGCTAGATGCACTAACATGTACAAGATCACAGAAAGTCCATTCGTGATCTGGTTCCTGCCACAAACAACCATTGATGAAGTCCTGGTCAATGCTCCCATTATCAACCTCCAAAAATTCATGCTCAGGAAGTTTGAGCATCTTCAAGCACTTGCTAACACGAACTTGGA
>NC_027751.1:26617188-26649449 GCF_000695525.1 Brassica oleracea var. oleracea
TAACAAAAACTTATCTGAAAAACTTTTATGAACGTGGCATCGTCATTGAAACAACTTTATTGCAGTAATGTTGTGGTGTATCTGTCCTTATGGGATGAAGCAGCGGCAACCTTTCGGGGACTCATCAGGTCAGGCGAAAGAGCACAGTCTGTTATGGTGGTCACAACTGTGAATCCGAAAATCTTTGGAGGTTCGTAAGATCTTTTAAAATTTTTGGTTCAAACTGCTTTTGGTAAAGAGCACAGTCTGTTATGGTGGTCACAGCATTGACTCCAGTCTTAGCGATGCAGTAGGAGAGGACTTACCAAGTCTCAACGCAGAAACAGTGATCACTACCAAAGAACTTAGCCCAACGGGAGATCTCAGCAAGTTCCTCTCCAACTCTTCTAGCCAGGTTTGTAATACACTGTCACCAACGTCTTAAATCTCTGAATCTTTTCATATTTTAATAAATGGAGCTTCATATTCACAGTCTCTTATTACACAAGAAGCTTATTTTACTTGCATAGCTCAGATTGTTGAGGTTGTCGCACAAAAGGGCTGGTACTATGTCTCTTGCACTCACTGCGGGAAAGAAATTGGAAACTCAGCCACATCTCACCCCTGCGACCAGTGTCATGATACCAATGCCACCACTGTTGTGAGGTTAGAAACTAACAATGCCTTTCCATAAAACAGACAGTCTTTTCTAGATTCTGATCATACATATGATTGTCTAATACAGGTACAAGGTTGAATTATTGGTCGATGATGGTGAAAATTATGCCACTTTCTTGGTGCTCGACAAGGAGATGATGAAGCTTACTAAACAAGATGCAGCAACTCTACTTGATGATGAGGTTTCATTTCTTACAATCCACCTTTTCTTCAAACTCTAAAACTCACTAAAACCAATACCGTACTTCAGGTGAATCGTCGTCTATGCAATAGACTCCCAAAATGTATTGCAGAACTTGAAGGCCAAAAATTTATTTATCATTTAAATGTGACGACAGACAATTTAACAGACGACGGCCCTACCTTCACCGTCTCTGGAATGAGCGCCATTTCCAAACAAGGAGGTATTATAGTATTAACTAATCTAAATGTTTACATATGTCTCATATTTTTTACATAACTTATACATCACTCTACAGATTTTAACCATCAATGGAAAAAAAAAAGGAAAAATGGAATATGGGGAATCATCAACTTTCGCTGCTGCCACCTATACGTCAGCAAATGAAGCGGACAAAGATGGTCCCAAATACTCAACTGAGTAATGTTTTCAAATGAAAACAATGTGAACCAAACTCTGCTTCCGTTTCTTTATATTTCTCAGTTGCTATGCATTGCTTCTTCAAGACATTTCAAGATTTTTTCTGTTTCATGTTTTCAATGCTACGTTTTCTTCTAAATCAATAATTTTTTCCCACCGAATAATTTTCCACATCTGCACTAAGCATAATAATAAAAATACACCAATCCTCTTCTCTTAAAGCAACTCCTAACACTTCTACAACCCTTACATGTATACTCAAACTCTACAAACCATCACCATCAACACTTTGTAATTCCACAATCTCGGTTATGCTAACGTCCCCGCGCTTGCGCGGGGCTCCGCCCCTAGTCTTTAGAATGGAGGGGGCTTTAGTTGATGGGCATTCGGGTTTTCGGTTCGGATCGGTTTGATTTATTCGGTTTTCGGGTTATTCGGGTTGAGATGTTTAGAAACCATTTAGGAACCGGATATTTTTTGGATCGTTTCAGTTCGGGTAATACCAGATTTCTATTTTTTATAAAACCCAAAGTGGAACCATATTATAAATAAATCGGGTTTGATTCGTGTTTAAAGCCCAAAACACCGAAAAAATCCGAAAATATTCTAGTTCGATTTTTTTTAGATATTTTTATTTATAAATTGTATTTTATATACGCTAAATTAAAAATAATTAATATTTTTAATATATTCAAAAAATTCGGATATCCATTCGGTTCTCGAATCGGTCCCGGTTCGGTTTCTGTTTTTCGGATTTAGAAATATAGGAACTATTCAGATTTTTGATCAGGTTTTGGTCTCAGTTTTTCGATTCGGGTCCGGTTTCGAGTTTCGTATGATATGCCCAGGAGATAATAATACTGTTAGGTAGTCCGTAGTCGCATTCACGTTTATTCGGCCATAACTATACAAAAAAATATGCATAAGTCCTTAACTTAGATTTAATTATTTTCTGAGAGTATGGTAATGCACCATTTAATTAATAATTAAATTTAAGTTTATCATTCAGATTCGAAGCAAAAGATAATTACGTAGGAAAAAAAAAGAGAACACGAAACTTTATATTTTCCCTAAAAACAGGAAATCGATCTTCCCCAATTCAAACTTCTTCTATTCTATTCTTCGTCTCCGTTGATTCTTATTCTTCGTCACCGGAGGTCTCATCTCCTTCATACCTAGTCAGCCTGATCGATTCGATTTGGTTTCATCAGGTGATCCTCCTTTATATTCTGCTACGAATTCGAAACTTGTCCCAATCTCGTTCCTCGAATTGTGCATATGCTTTCTGGTTAACCTATAGCTCCTACTCTTGTGTGTATTGTGGTATACACAAGGAAGGAGTTGCCAATACGCAATTGTGATTACTGTAGATCCGCGAGGCGAAAGTGATCTAGAGGTCTCTTGTGTTGGTCGATTGCATGATCTGATTTTCAAATTTCGATTAGTGCTGTGTAGTTTCTCAACATGATGTCTGTACATATCGGAATCGAGTATTAACCTGTTGATGTTCTCATTAGATTCTCTCTGATTGCTTGTGTTCATTAGATTCTCTATGTGTTCAATAACTAGCTACGATATGCATTTATGGCTTTTATCTTAATCGTTGTGTTCATTAGATTCTCTATGGCTGATATGAACCTGTTCTTTTCTGATTTTTGAGGAGTGAGTTTATGCTTGCTTTTACATCAGTCTGGCTCTAGGTTCTAAATGTCTGTGCTTTATCTGACTTTTACAGACTTCAGAGTTATCCTGATGCATTTTTTTTTTTAATCTCTCAATCCTTCTTATTGCAGACAAAAAGGTAGATTCTCTGGGGTTGATTTTCTTATATGAGACAAGACATGTTGCATTTGGGTCTTTACGTCTAGGTAATGAAGGCTATGTGTGATAGATTTCTTCCTTCAAAATGTTCTTCATCATCAACCGCAGATGAGAAACGTGATAGATCCACACTTAACGGTTGGACAGTAATTGTAAACACAGCTTCTTCTATGGCTAGTGGGGCGATTAGGAGGTTTCAAGATCGTGTTTTAGGGCCGAGTAGGACCGGTATTCCCAGCACTACAAGTGAGATATGGCTACTGGGTGTCTGTTATAAAATCTCAGAAGCTGAATCCTCAGAAGAAGCAGATGCTGGCAGTGTATTGGATGCTTTCAGACAAGACTTTTCGTCCTTGATATTAATAACATATCGTAGAGGTTTGTAGATTCACTTCAAATCAAGCTAGCGTTAAGTGTTCACAGAAATCTCATTTTTTTTTTTTTTTACAGGTTTTGAGCCTATTGGAGAGACAACGTATACTAGTGATGTTGGATGGGGTTGTATGCTTCGAAGCGGACAAATGCTCTTTGCACAGGTCTGCTTTTGTGATTAGTTTTAATCTTTTAGCTTGAGGTTACACATTCTCTTATGCGATCTATCTTTAACAGGCATTGCTATTTCAAAGGCTGGGAAGGTCTTGGAGGAAAAAGGAATCTGAGGTTAGTTGTTGTGTTTTCGAGCCTGTGTCTTAGTAACTGAATATACAATACTATATTGAGCTTGTGGGGTTTGATGATGCAGCCGTCTGAAGAGGAATACTTAGAGATCTTAGAACTTTTTGGTGATTCTGGGGCTTCGGCGTTCTCCATTCACAATCTTATACTAGCCGGAGAATCTTATGGCTTGGCTGCTGGGTCATGGGTAGGACCATATGCTGTTTGTAGATCATGGGAGTCATTAGCCAGGAAGAAAAGAGAAGAAACTGATGTTGAACACTGTTCGTGTTCCATGGCTGTTCATATCGTTTCTGGCAGCGAAGATGGAGAGAGAGGTGGAGCTCCAATTCTCTGTATAGAAGATGTCACCAAAACTTGTTTGGAATATTCAGAAGGAGAAACTGAATGGGCTTCAGTTCTTCTCTTGGTCCCACTGGTTCTTGGACTTGACAAAGTGAACCCAAGGTTTGTGACGTTATCAAATTTGATCGTTATGGTAATAGAGTTTGTGTGCAGGAGTAACTTATTATGAAATTTTGGCTATGCAATCATTGGTATCTTTCTAAAACGTTTTAAATTTGTTTTCAGGTACATTCCATCTTTGATAGCTACTTTCGCTTTCCCTCAAAGCCTGGGAATTTTGGGAGGCAAACCAGGTGCATCGACTTACATAGTTGGAGTTCAAGAAGACAAAGGTTTCTACCTTGATCCACACGATGTTCAACAGGTTTTCTTGATCTGAAATACTTAAAATACTCTGATGTGACATGCTCTGATTCATGATATTATTATATTGTCTCTGTCGCACTAATATATCTACTCTCTAATTGGTTTGGGGACTGATATTAATCATCCATGTGCTTGATCTCACATTTTGGTGTCACTGATTAAGCCTCTTATCGGTAATGGTTGGTAGGTAGTGACAGTGAACAAAGAAACTAAAGATGCTGACACATCGTCTTACCATTGCAAGTGAGTTAATTGATCATTTTAGCCTCATTTAGTTCTGTCTCTACATGGTTCTCACTAGTTATTTATCCTACCTACCTGCTGCAGTACTCTTCGTTATGTTCCGTTGGAGTCGCTAGACCCGTCCCTAGCTCTTGGATTCTATTGCCGGGACAAAGGTCTGTACTTGTACTGGTTTCTAGTGATACGGTTTAGTGTCGGTTCAATAAATTTTTAATCGTTCTTATAGAAACTGAAACCAGTATTAACAACTCAATTCTAATTTTTTTTTGGTTTGGTTACACTATACTCAATACCGGTTTATTTAGTTTTTTTTTTGCTGATATCACTTGCTACTACTTTGGTAAACAGATGATTTTGATGATTTTTGTATACGAGCAACGAAGCTAGCAGGAGACGCCAACGGCGCTCCATTGTTCACGGTGACTCAATCTCACAGAGGTGGTGAGCGTGGGATTGCAGAAACCCGCTCTGTGGCATCATCTACAGAGATATCTGGTGAGGAGCATGAAGATGACTGGCAATTACTTTGAACAATTTCACTAGTCATTCGTCTTCATTTTGTAACTTTGTCCGAATTATCTCAGTTTACGTCTCAAAACACACCATTCTTTCTACTTGGATACTAAGATTTGATGTTGTGCTATAACAAAATAAAATAAACACTGATAATGATCAGCCACGTCGAAGAATCTTGACATTTTTTTAAACGCTGAATTATCATAAAGCCAACAGGCAAAGGAATCAAGTTACCACTCCAAAACAGAGGAGGGAAAGAGTAAAATAAAAAACAGAGGACAAAGACCGATTAGACAGAGAAGAGTACAAGATCCAAAGGAGGACACATTCAGGTACAACTTACAAGTTACAAAACCTATGATGAAAATGTAGTCATCATACTTGAATTTGATACCGAAGCAAAATATGTTTTTTACTACTTCTATAAAGAAAAATGAAACTATATTTGGATTAGTACTAACCGTAGTCTTTGATTTTTTTGCTCCAAGTGTTATATTAAATGTAGACACTCATGAAAAAACATCAATAAGTTCGTTGTAGTATAGTGGTAAGTATTCCCGCCTGTCACGCGGGTGACCACATTTGGTTGTGAATTCCAATGTTACAAATAAAGTCATATTTCTACACGCCCGATCAATAGTTCAAGTCATAATTTCTCATTCCATTCCAATTGATTCAAGAGCAAGCGAAAGAGTTCATACCACATTCAGGTATCTCGATTGAAATACCCATAAATGGTATTTTCCGTAGAAACAGTATTTTATCTTTATACCTGGCAACGACGTTACTTTTTACAAAATTTTAACATTTTGAACTTATTGGGAAAAAGGCAATAAATGGCTTCGCCCGGGTTCGAACCGGAGACCTTCAGTGTGTTAGACTGACGTGATAACCAACTACACCACGAAACCATTTGAACAAAGTTGAAAACCAATTTTTAATTACATATTCACTTCCATTCCGTATTCTCAGATTAATTTAAATCAAACCGAATCAAGGTGATTCATTCTCGTTAAAGTTTTGCTTAATTATTCCATCACTAAATTCATATACGCGATTAGTACATTCTAAAAAGTAATAACGAGAATAATAAATAGGAAAAATTCCTTAAAAATACATAGACTAAATTTCTTTTGCTAAAATAATACACGAACTATTTAGGCTTCCCAATTAATACACAGACTAAATTCGTTACCCATAAAATACATCAACTTTTGAATTTTGGAGGTTTCACACTTCAATTTTGACGGCGTTAACTATGTTTAGCAGAGTATTAAGACGATGTTAATTACTTAACTGAACACGTGCTTAAGCTGGTAAAAACTCGGTTCCTTCATAAAAATTCCCAAATCAATTGAGAACAAACCCTAATTTCGTTCTTCTCTTATTTTTCTCAGAAATCCCCAAATCAATGGCTAAGAGTGAAGGGTTGAGTTCAAGTGCAAGGTCATCCTATAAGAAGAAGTTCGACGGTCCCTTATGCTACTGGAAGAAACGAATGAGTACGGCGAAGGCATGGACAGATGACAATCCGGGTCGAAGGTTTTGGTTGTGTGATTCTCATGGGCTCGTCGATTGGGTTGATAAGGAGGAGCAAAATGAATGCGTGATGGATCGTCAGAGAGGAGAAATAAAAAATCTTAAACAGTTGCTTAGGACAACTTCTCAAGAAGCCCCAGGTGGAGATTCAACTGCATTGCTGTTGGAGGAAGGGAACAGACTCGCAGAGGAGAAAGAGAAACTTGAAATTGCACTTATAACATCAGTTGAAAAAGAGAAATTACTAAGGCAATTCATTGGTCTTTCGTGTGGAGGCTTCATTGTTATCATAATCATTATGGCCGTTATCATGGTGAAGAAGTAGTTATGGTTTGTGTCTTTTGTTGTCATCTCTCATTAGGATTTGTGTTTCTGTTTCGGTTTGTATTTTCAATGGATGTGTGTTGTGTGTTTTGGTTTGTATTAACAATGGATGTGTGTTGGAGTGTTTCGGTTTGTCATGTTTCATCAATGAAGTTTATGTTAGTTGTTGTTATATTTTGTGTCTTCTTCCCGTCTTCTTTCTTAAATAAAGCAAGCATAACATAGATAATCTTAAAGAGAAGTGACATAAGGTGATGAAGTTTAAGAAAACATCCAACCAAAAGAAGATCATCCTACAGAGTTTTAGAAGTGAGAAAAGTACAATACAAGAGGATAACAAAGAGATAGAGCCTAAGAGTCTTGAGGTTGTTGTTGAGAGCCTTGTGAATTCTGATCACTCACAACAGTAGGCCCCCATACATCAAATACACGACCAAAGTGAGGACCAATATAGCAACCAGACTCTCTTGGCACAGGAGGCTCACGCTCACGTCCGCGACCGCGACCACACCCTCTCCCTCGTCCCCAGGGACGGCCACGTCCTCTAGCAGCTGGAGCATTTGAAAGCTGTGGAGCAGTTGAAGGTTGTGGATCAACAGAAGGCTATGTGCTGACCGGATTTGGTGTGGACTGGCTTTTAGCATTCCTCCTCCTCTTCGGTGCATTTTGAATGCTCCATAAAGAAAAGCATATATGAATTAACATACACATCAATAAACAAGCTTCACATATGCAAATCAACTTGTAACTAACCGGGGTCTTTTTTGGTCGTCCTCTTTTGCGTTTAGGAAGTTCAGGAGCAGCTTGTAGAGTACAAGTTCCACAGTTATGACCTGTTTTCTTACAGTTGCTACATGTCATCCTTCTTCCTTCTCTTGTGACCTTTGTTGGATTTGTCTTTGACTCATGTGCCTCCTTGATCCTATCATAATTTTTCGGACGTCCTGGCATTCTAATTTTTTCAGGGATTTGTACAGTTTCTTTACCCGTCTTCTCCCACAATCTCTGACCGTTGACATGTTTTATGTTGTTTTCATAAGTGTCTTGCCACCTTGATGTCAGATAGTAACTATCAACATAGCTACAAAGAGAGAGAGAGAGAGAGTGAGAGAGAGTTAGAACATATATAAAACAAACAAATCCCATAATACAAATGATAGAGAAGTTAAGGTACTCACTCTGCAGGTTCCTTGTTATGCTCATTGATGACATAAATAGCATGCTGGCAAGGTATTCCCATGATGTCCCATCGATTACAAGCACAATGCTGTTGTGGAAGACATACCAAGTAGCTACAGTCAAACTCAGTGACTTCATACAAGCTTTCACTTCTTTTAATGACCGTGCGATGTTTACTTGCTTGCGGTTTTGCTCAAAAATCTCCATGATGTTTGGTGAAAATGGACTTGAACAACCACTTGTTTTGTCACGCCTTCTAGAGTTACGCTTCATTGCAAGTCTCCTAATCTCCTCAAGCATGTTAATCAATGGAAACTTACGAGCTTCCCTGATTGTTCAGTTGAAGCTTTCTGAGAGGTTGTTACACACATCCTCGCATCGTGCATGTGGACTGAAAAACGCTCTACACCATTTCTTCGGTTCTGTTTTCAGCAAGTCCTCATGTGCTGCTGCATCGAACACTTCTAAAGCGTGCATATTGTAATGATAATCACCTCGAGTGAAGCTGTATGCAATTGCTCAGAAGTAATCCTCATACTCTGACTGTCCATAAACCTTCTTCCAATTAGCAAAAATATGTCTATCACAATGTCTATGCTCTGCGCCGGGAAGAAGGTCTGCAACAGCATTTATCAAACCTTTCTGCTTGTCAGATATGATAGTGAATCCATTTCCTAACCCCAAATCAAAATCAGACTTCAACTTATCAACAAACCAAGCCCATGAAGCATTATCTTCGACTCTAACTATTGCCCACGCAATAGGATAAATCCTATTATCCGCATCTCGTCCAACAGCTGCAAGAATCTCCCCTTTTAACTCTCATTTCATAAACGCCCCATCAAGTCCTATAATAGGCCGGCAACAACGCTTCCATGTGCTCCTAAGATTCTCAAAGAAAATGTAGAATCTATCAAACACGAACTTGTCATCTTCACGAGGAATAGTCACAATCTCAGTCTTCGTATTTTCATTTGAACGCTGAAGCTCCTTCTCGTAATCCCACAGTTTGGTGAATTGTTCCCTCTGAGTTTCTATAACCAAGTCTAGAGCCATTCTTCTTACTTTCGTGCATATCCATTTAGAAACTGAGAGATTGTACCTCATCATTATCTCATCCTTGCTTAATACCAGGCCTTATTCTTGCTTCATCCTTATACAACCTTGCAATTGTACCCTGCTTCAACATCCTCGCTTTGCTACTCTTCATATGGTTATGTCCATCAACATAAGATTTCACCATCCACTTCCCGTTTGGCTTCTCAACTGAGCAATAAATCTTCCACTTGCATTTGTCTTTTGGGCAAATGGCTCCTAACTTCGTTTTCTCCCATCTACATAGCTTCACATCGTAGTTTGTCTTCAGAACATAGCGCAGCAGCTGATCTTTGAACTCCTCCCCACTCTTGAAAGTCTGCATTAACCACAGGTAAGGAGGCTTCTCATTTCTGTATCTTGTTCTCAAAATGACCTTTTCCTGTCGATTGAAGTCTTCCCATTCATTGTCAGTGTGAACAGCAGGAGCCGGATGTTCAACATCCCTTAACTGTCTCTCAGATTCTTCTTCTTCATCATCATTAGCTCCACCTCTAACTTCCTCATCATCATTAGCTTCACCTCTAACTTCTTCATCCCGAATATCTTCAAAGAGTGACTGAAATGGAATATCTTCTCCTCCTTCTTCGATGATTTCTTCTTCTGCCTCATCACCAGCATTTGACTGTTCTCCATTGTTGTGACTCTAATCATCTCTGTCTTCTTCACTTCTGTCTTCTTCACCTCTTTCTTCTTCACCATCATTCTGTACTTCTTCATCAATCCTTTCTTCTTCACCTCTGTTTTGCTCAATGTAAATATCGACCCCACCTACTTTCATAGCTTCACTACACATCTGATTAATAGACGAATCTGAAGTGAGTTCGGAAATCGCTCTCACCAAATCCATAGTTTCTTGTGGAAGCTTGTACCAAACATGTTTCACTGACCCACTTGACCCATTGTCTTCACAGAAGCCTTCAAACATTGACCATGTCATGTAAACCGGATCGATAACAATATCTTTGTTGACAAATCCTCCCCGATAGAAAAAAATTGTTATCTTTGTGCTCCATTATGCCTCCATAGTGTAAAGAAATCTTCATTACCCCTTGTTCACTACAATCAAAGTAAGGAATTAGGATCAAAGCAAATTCAAAGCGACATGTTCTAAAGAGTCAAAAGACCACAATTTCGAGAAAACGAAATCACCTCATCTTCTTTGTCTCTCTCAAAACATGGAGATCAAAGCGACAGAAGAAGAAGAACACAGTTTCGAGAAAAAGAGAATTCGAATAAATTAGGGTTCTTAATCGATTTGGAGCTAGATGAAATTAGGGTTTGGTCTCAATCGATTTGGAAATTTTATGAAAATACCCGAGTTTTTCACCGCTCAAACACTGATTAAAAAATTAACTGTCTTCTTAATATTCTGTTAAACAGAGTTAACGCCGTCAAAATTGATGTATTTTATGGGTAACAAAATTTAGTCTGTGTATTAATTGGGAAGCCTAAATAGTTCGTATATTATTTTAGCAAAGGAATTTTCCCTAGTAAGTAAACACAAAGTAGAGGTAAACAAGTCTTAAAGATCTTCGTTATATCTTAACCGGGAATTCAACAGTAAAGGGAACTAGACATGAGCATCTGTATGTTTGGTCTTCAAACCGAAAAAACGAACAATAATGAAAAAAAGGACACAAAAGCAAGAGTCGAAACCACAACTCGAGAGCACGAACCACCGGTTCTTTGTGGTTCCTCATTCCTCTTCAGTATTTGCTGCACTCAGATCAACACTTAGGTCCAGTTGCTGCAACACAAGACATTAAGAACACAAAATTGATGTGAAAGATGTAAAGGAAACCAAAGTTTTTTCTTTACATGACCTCAACATATACATCCGTAGGGAATTTCAGAACGTTTACCTTTCCAGTGATAAGAGTATACATGTTCAACACATCAGCAACAGTTGTCTCAAAGTGTGTTGTAGCATCATAGCTCTGTAATCACCAATGAAAGCGTTTAATACTTAAAGCAGGCAACTGATACAGAAACTAGAGATGGGTCTCAGCTTACCGTTGATATAAAGCAGTTGTCCAGAGCCGGCTCGTTGACAGGCTCGTATCTATCATACACGTCAAAGAATATCTCATCAACAGGGCCCAATAGATCAATTCCAGCCTTTAGTTCAGTTTGAGGGTTATCAGTCTCTGCATCTGTCGACACAAATGCGATAAACTTTCCCTTGGGAGCAACGTTGTGGGAGTACGAACAGCAGAAAACATACCTGTCAGTGTGTAGAGACCTCTTAGAATATCAGAACCAACAGAGATAAATAAAGAGAATGGTAACAAATGGCAAAACATAAAATGTCTGTGCGTGGATGTGCAATCAAGTTGTGGTCAAAAGAGGGTTTCCAACTATATGAAAGAAAGATAATCTTATAGCAAGCTTACGAACATATGCAATATGGTATTGACATGGAGCTTAGGCATCACAAAACATTAAAAAAGCAAAATACAAAAGAAACTTACATGTCTGATTTACGGGCCAACTGCTTCTGAGGTATGATGACTTGTACTGAGTGAGAGTCATTGGTGTTTGGAATAGGGTGGCTCATAATAGCAATGGCCCGAGCAACTCTGCCGATCTTTCTAACCTGTTTGAATGTGATTACTCATCGTATCATGAAACATTCCATACACAATGCAAATAACCACTAACCAGAAAAAAAGGAAGGACAAGCTTAAATCATAATCGATGCTTTGAAAATGCTAATAATACCTTGTTTGGTAGGTAGGAAGGGTCACACACAATCTTTTTGCATCTAGCAGTCTCTCCCTCAGATGTTACACCAATAACCTTTCCTTCCTCATCAAACTCCACCTGCCATAATATTAACAGTGATTTATATGAGTCTATTCTACATCTCACACCCTTCTCACACACTTGACCACAAGAAAAAAAAAACACAAAGATGGTATAAAAAGGAGGAAGAGAGATACCTTGCACTCAGGTTTGTTCAACATATAAGTGCCACCATAGACAGCACTAAGTCGTGCAAATGCCTAAACAAGGAGATGATATAGAGAAGAGTCATAAAAGAATCAAGAAATTAATCATCAGGAAAATTCATGCAACCAAGGCAAATATCAGAGGGAGAGATAAACCTGAGGGAGTTCTCCCAACCCATAGAGAGGATAAATATATGGAGAGGTTCCTTGGAAACGTGCAAGAGACTCCGCATAGAGCTAGCCAACCATTTAAAGCGTGAATGTCAGCTTAACTCCTTCAGAACTAAACATAGAACTATTAAAAAAAGGGAGACAAGTCTGACAAAACTTTACCTTCATTCTCATTACAGTATCCAAGGCTGGTTGATTGAGATGCTGGTCATTGGTGTGAAGTGCCACTGCGTGACCAATAAAGTCAACAGTGTTATCATCAAGACCAAACTTCCTGCAGAAATGTTATCTAAATGGTTAAAATCTTAATACAAACTCATTAAAACCAGAATCAAGCTTAGAAGGGATTAGGGAATCAGCTTACGCAATCAGTTCCTTTGTTGTAAGTCTGGTCAAATCCATTCCGTTGTGTGTCTTCGGGTCCTTCTCGTCGTAATCCTGAACATAACTGAAAAACTTGCCAGCTCGACGTTTCTCAAATATACCCATGAGAGGAGACTTCAGGGCCTCCATAGGAGTCACTGGCACCTTTTGAACCTGTGTGATAGTAGAGTTATCAGCAAAATGACTTTCTGTAAAAAACTGCAACCTATACATCAATGAAAAGCTTGTACCTTCCCTTTAACAAACACGTAGCTTCCATCAACAGCTTTAAAAGACAAGTACTTTGTAACGTCTGTGTGAATAAGGGTACGAACAAGCTTGCCATTTCCCATCATAAACTGGCCAATCACAATGAAGTAGTGTGAGTCTTTAAATATAATTTAATCAGCACGAAAGAAAGTGAATGGCACCAACAAGAATACCTTAGGCATCATGTCAACGTTGTAGTCCCTGCTAGCACCTAAATGTTCAGGAGCCTTGTCTTCTCCCCTGAACTTCTTCCAAAGCTGCAAATGAAATAAACAAAAATCACCCGTATAATAAAAGTAACTGCTGATAAAACCACCACAAAACCTATAAAAAAAAAGCTGAGAAAGAAGAACCTGGTTGAGGTTAAGAGATGTAGATTCTCCACCATAGTAATCATTCCTGTCCATGTGAAGTACCTACTCATTAAATATCCACAAAAAACAACACTTCTCATCAGTCTACCACCAAAACCAATACCTTTGCAAAACAATAAAGCTTATCAGATCCAAGAAAACTCATGTGAGCAATCACATAACAACAAAGTCTCCCCATCTCCAAAGAAATCATAAACCAAACATATATCAAGTCGTATTATATAACCAGTTTGGTTTATACTAAACCGGATTATACAGTTTATACTAAACCGGATTATACATTTGAATTCATCAATCAACCCTAATACAAATGATACAATCGGAGATCTCATCTGATTTTGAGATCCGATCATCATATATACCAAATTAAAATTAGAGATTCTAATCCGGATCAACGCAAACCAGATCATGAATCAAAAAGCTACGAGGGAAGAGGGATCGAGAGAGGACCTTGACGCCATCGACGGAGAGGAGACCGCTGAGGATACACTCCTTGAGACCGGTGCCGAGAACAATAACCTCGTACTCTTCATCCATGATTGATCCCGAAAGTCTCGCCGAGAAGAGCAGGCAGAGATGAGTTGGGAGATCAGTGACGGACGACGAGGTCTATTTAGACTCCTTAAGAAAATAGATGATGCCTAGCTTGTAGGCGGTGGAATTTGTAATCTGGTTTCTAATGGGCCTAATCGCCAAATTGAATATGATATAAGGACTAACAGTGAAATCCTGTAATCATGCGCTAGCCAATAGAAATTCCATGACAGTAAACTTTTTTAATTTATTTCAATTGGATTTGTCCCATTTGTTAAAAAATTAAAATAATGTATATATTTTAACAGTGTAAATATAAATGCGAGTAACCTTGATACATTTTTCTTGAATCACTTAATTTTCTTACATAAAAAATGGGGGGATTCAAAACGATAAGAAACTCTAAAGGTATAAAACCTTGGTAAAGCATAATAATATTATGTTTTGTGTTTTGACATTTACCTTTACAGTTATTAAATTTCTAGAATGCTAAATATGTGGCTTTATTTTTAAAAATGTACACTAAACTCAAAGTATCTTTAAAAAGTATACGAAAAGCAAAAAAAAAATTGAGCTTTTAGCAAAAAAGAAAAGAAAAGAAAGAAATATCAGCATTCATGAAAAACTATATAAATCTCTTAAAAACTAAAATACTAATATTTTGATTATCTAATTGTATTTGATTTATTTTTATATTATCAAGTTAATAAACACAATACACGTGTTCCACTCAAAATTTTAAAAAGAAATTGATTATTTCAAGAGTGAATTACGTAAAATGTTATTTTGTCACAGACCTTTAATATATTTAGGCACTTTACTTGATGTGTACTATTTGACTTTTCTCTTCCATAAATGCCTTTCTCGCAATATTCATAGAAGAGCATAGAAGATATGGTCATGAAACCACAACAATACGCATCCAACCACCACCACAAGACCCTCCACGCTTCCATGACCGCTAACCACTTATTTCACCACCACAACTTCCATATCCACTTCCATAAGATCCACTTCCTCCTCTACGTCCACCATAACCTCCTCCACTGCCTACATGACCGCTAACCACTTCTTTAATCACCACAACTTTTATATCCACCTCCAAAAGCTCCACTTCCGCCATTAGCTCCTCCACAGTCACCTTGTACTTACCTTTCGACTTCTGATCCACCTCCACGGTTTCACCTCCAGCTCTTCCTCTTTCACCACCACCATAAGACCATACTTCTCCATGTTTCCACACAAAGTCTATAAGCTTGAGAAAGCTTCCTTTCATGACTTAAGATTCATTTCACAAACAAATGCCAAAAAGAGTGGTTATTATCTTGAGTAGATAGATGTGGACATAATAAGTGAAATTTAGTTTGCAACATCGAACGAGAGATAAAATTACAAAACTTGAAACCTTTCATTATTTTGTTCGACGCAACGCGACGGTTCATCGAAGTATTTGGAAATCGGAGTCGTCGTCATAAGCTTTGGGTACTGAGCTGCCGGAATTAGAGGAATTAACTTTCGTTGGGTGTAGACACCAATCGCCGGTGAATTTTTGCCGGTGAGATTAACACAGGATCACCTTTATGAGCTATACCTCAGCCATAAGCTCCTCCTCCACCACCTCTTCCATACCATCCAGCTGCTAATCCACCTCCAGGTCCTCCTTCACCGTTTCCGTAAGCTCCACCACCATGAGATCCTACACTTGTTGATCTTCAGCCATCACCAAATCCACTCATGTAACCACTAGTATGTGCCACCACCATAAGTCAATTCTCCACCGCATCTGCTATTGTTTCCGCCTCCGTGCCATATGTGACATGAATAAAGATTTTAGATTTTAAAGAAAGTGTGAGGTTTAAATTAGAAGTGGGTTTTGGTTAATTTACTCAACAAAAGTACATGGCAAGTAAAAAATATGTGTAAGTGTTAATTGACAATGAAAACGTATGTTTCCGTGTAATTTTTTCGTAGTTCTACCATATATGTTGGCTAAAACGTTTTCAAAAATACACTAAGGGGGCTTATGGAATCAAGGATTTGAAAAATATTAAGATTTGAGTAAATTCAAGAAAATCTGAGATTTGACTATATCTTAAAAAGATTGTTACTAGCTTTATTGGTTTTTGAAATTTTTTTAGAGTTTTTGAAAAAATATTTTAAATTTTAAATATTTATTTAAAATAAAATAAAATTTTAAATTAATATAATTGGATATCTTTATAGTTTTATAAAATATATAAAAGTTTTTTAAAATCAGTTTTCGTATAAATTTTTTATTTTCATTCCAAACAGTTTAATTTTCTTTTTAAAAATGTGAACCAAATTTTTTTTTATTTTTTAAAAAAGTTTCAAATACCAACATAGGAGATTGTATTTTGATCATTGTTTTTTTCACTATAAAATATCATCTAAACCTCTCCAAATCTCATTTGAGAGCTTTTATTGACAAAATCTATTCTTTTTTCCGATAGGCTGAAATTTGGGAGAATTTTTACAAATGACTAATCCAATAAGTTTGGATTTCATATCTTATATATTAAAACAGAAGTCACAACCTTGATTCATGTATGATTTTTTCAAAAATGGAACTAATGGACATATTCCTAGAAAGTCATGTTATATTTAATCTCTAATCTTATCATTTGAATTTTGGGCCTGCCACAAATTTTTATTGGGCTATCAATAATTGAATTTAAACAATAGATGATACATTGGATTTATAGATAGTATAAATAAAATTGATATAATTTAACGTTGTAATACTATACCTCCATATGTTAATTATTTAAATATTTGTCGAAGTTAAATTTTAAATTTATTTAGAGTCTTTTTTAAATAACAAAAATCATATTATCTAACAATGATTAATCTTTACTATCTTAAACCAATGAAAAAAAAATTTAAACTATAAGGTTTATTTAAAAAATTAAACAAAAACTAAATGTTTAATTATTTACTCGATAATATAAATCTGTGAAGCGAAAAGTTTAATTTTTTAAAAAATTTCTAAATTTTTGAAATGTTACAATATTTTTGAATATGACAATAAAACAATATTTTACTAATCCTTATATATATAGTTACTATTTTAATATTGAAATAATAATCCGAAAATATATATATAGAAGAAGATACAAATACATGTGAAAGTTGGAAACAATCTATTAAATGAAAAAAATATACCGTAAACTTATTATATTTTAAAAATTGATAGACACATATATATTATAATATATTCCAATTTAGAATTGAAAACAAAAACTCGCGCGGTTGCGCGGATCGAGATCTAGTAGAATTTATAAATGGCAGATACAATAAGAGGGGATTTGAAAAAAAAAAATTAAGTCCTCTCAAATCCTTGATCCAAATAAAAATACCATAATATTTGGAATCATGGCTTAATGAATATTATTTTAGGGTTTAGTATTTAGGGAGTGAGATTAAATTTATAAACTTACATAATTTTTTTTATAAATTATTCTTAAACATTTATAAATGATTTAGGAGGATTAATTTGTTTTTATCTTAAACTTAAAATATTTATGAAAATGATTATCATCTAAAGTAAATTTTAAAGGTGGTATCAAATTTGTGGTAAAATTGAAATTCCTCCAATTTTAAAAGAGTTTCTTCTTAATATTTTTTTTTACTTTTAAGAGATTTTTTAGAGAGTCTTATTGGAGAAGCCTAAGACATTTTAATTGAACTTTTTGCATCTTTTTAACTATTTTTTATAAAATTAATTTTTTGATTAATTTAATTTTTAAAATACATAAAACTAAATTTAATTAAACCACATGTATTGATGTATATCTAAATGTTGTTTAGAAAAATATGCACAACAATTTCAAGACAGACTTTCAAACCTTCTAGTTCATTATAACGTAACTTCCACAAGTCTTTAATAGTCAAAAAGTAATCATGCTCTCATCTATGTGTTGGAATCAACTGGACATAGATTGATCTATCTTTCATATCATTTCTTTGAAATCTTCACTAAGAACTGATCACATCAGGTTCAAAGTATCCAATACTTTTTCTACCTTTTCCTATCTACAATTTGAAAAAGTGTATGATATCGTAAAATTTTAACATCTCATCCATTTATCACATATCAAATAACCTTCACAAACATTGTGAATACTGTAATTTATATAAGTAAGAGTTATTAGATCATGACCATAAATTACAATAAAATAAATATCTATAACAATAAAGCAGAGTATTCTCCCTTCTCCTACTGCCACGTCACCATGGAGAGAGTGGCAAATTGTAACACGTGTCATGGTTAAAATTTCAAGTTTTCTAATGATTGTGCCTTTTCTGAACTGGGCATTTGGTTTGCATTTTTTTTTATCATAGAGAAATTACGTTTGGGCTTTTACATAACATTCAGCCCATTGAAATTTAAGTTTTCATCTTCTTCTCAGCTTCGAACTTTGCATCTCCAGACGAAATCTCCGGTCGTCGATCAAGTGACTGTAACATCTCCAGGTTGCAATAATGATAGCATTCAATCAGATGAACTCTGAATCGGCAGCCTTATCCTTCCTGATTCCAAGCGTTTGTCATCTTATTCATACATTATAAATATGGACCTGGAGAGAGGAATCGATATATCTCTTTCTCTCCCAATTTTCTAAAATTCTGAACTCAGTAAGATCCTCTTCGATCATGACTAACCCTCAATTGCTTCTGTCTGATTTAAAGGTTGGTAATTTCAGGGAGACTGTTGTGACAGGGTCCTCCCTTTTTGGCAAGCATGGAACCTGAAGAAGGGTGGAGAGGAGAGCTTATGGGGTGGACAGGGTTATATTAGATGAGAAGATATTTGTTCACATCTGAATCTATGATTGCTTCATACCTAGATGAGAAGGTTCGTTCTGCTTTTTATTTATACTTCTCGAGTCTTCTACTTATGTCTTGAATCTGACTATACATGTGCAAAGGCAGGAAAACAATGAAAGATATCTACACAGATGTAGTTGTATCAAGTAGGTATGGAAAATACAAGTTCGTTTTCCACGACGACCATATGTGCGATGTTAGGCTTCTCAATAATCTCTAAAGGACGTGAACAGTCACGTGTAACATTGAATAATTACAATGGTATTCAGATTAGTCAAGCTAACAACATGGGGTTTGAGACAAATGTTACTAATGTGTTTTGCTATGAGTTGACTAAGAAGTATCATGTTGGTGAAGATGAGCTCTAATATTAGTAGACCGGTTTTCTTATCAATGTTATGATCTGTTTTAAAAAAAAAATATTTATTTGTCTTGGATGATGATGGCTCATCCGAACTCTGTTTGTGTAAACTTCTTCTATAGCTCTATTCATACGTCACTTCACCACCACCATCAGCTTCACCGAGATGACTATGTTTGTTGGATACATGCTTGTCAGATCCTCCACAGCCCTCTTCTGCTAGCTTTCGTGTGGCACAACCTGCAATAATCAAATCAGATTTAACCAGTAAGCAGAGGAAAAACACTCAAAATTGTGATAAAGGCTTGACTTAGCTTCTTTGGATGTCTGAAGGAATTTTTTTTTTATTGATCAAATGTGTGAAAGAATTTCCATCCATCATATTTGTAGATGTAATTATTGTCTTGTCCTGAAACTCATCACTTTTGGATCCAGTCCACTAATCAATACCTTTATATTTACTGAGGCAGCTCCAAAGTTTACCCTGCGTACGAATTTGGAAGTCAAAACACATTTTAAAAGAATCAGATAACTCAGGCTCTATACTTTCTGCATATATTTTCCCTGACGTACCTTTATGTGTATGTAATCTCGCCATTTCCACAATGTCACTGCAACAAAGAAAGCATGAAAGATGTTTTGCTCATTTGGTGTTTTAAGTTGTGATCAAAAGCCCGGGACCTGGGTAGACAAAAAAAACTGAAGAAACATTTTCTTTTCAAGACCAATGAAAAATGCAACTTCTGCAAGAGCGGCGAGAAGGCATTCTATGCTAGCATCTTCACCAAACTAACCATATTTACTGACAAAAGCCTTCAAACAAAGTTACACGAGAGAGAAAAAATTGAAAAAGCATAAAAGCTTCATTTGGTCTCTTCTCGGAGTTACGTTTTGTATAATCTATTACCCCTCATTTGGACCTTGCGTGAAGTGCTGTTGAATTGATGATACATAGCAAACGACTTGGTTCCCTATAAAGTTGTAATTTAAATTAGAATTAGAAAAAAATAGAAAACAAAATAAATAAAAATAAATTAGAATTAGAATTTTAGAAGCAAATAACTCAGTAATATATAAGTCAAATGTACTTATAATACAAAGTAGTCATTTGTATTTTATTCCAAAATCTAGAAAGACTAATATATTATTCATGAATATATTTATTTTGCAGATCAGAAAAAAAAAGAATATATATTTAGTTTTTACTAATTTTATTAATTTCAAAAAAAATTGATGCGAAAAGGATTAATAGCTAAATCATATATTTGACTATTATATCAAAATAACTTAAAATCAAATTCAAAACCAATAGTACAAAATGTTTCAAAATACTCTTATGTAAAAAATAATATATTAATTATGAGAAGAACAAACTTTACTTATTTTTTAAAATTTCTAAAATAAATGTACCGAAAGTGAAATAAAAACAAAACATCCTCATATTTTTTTACAATAATATGCCATAGAAAATTTGGTTTTAAAATTAAAAAAAATCGTTTTGAATTCCATATTAACAGCTAAAATATGTATTTAAATTTTATTTCAAAATCATTATAAAAAATAATATTAAAAAGGTGTGAATCATCAAAAATATAAAACACATTAAAATTGTAATTAAAATTGCGAGAGTGTGTCTCTTCGGTTCAATATAGAGTGCTTCTCAATGGGCAGCCATGATGTCTTATTATTCCCTAGCGGGGATTACGTCAAGGGATCCTTTGTCCCCTTATTTATTTATCATGTGTACGGATGCGTTAATTTCAAATATCAAAAAGGCGGAGCGGATGAAACAATTAACTGGTATGAAAGTGGCAAGAGCTTGCCCTGCAATCTCTCATTTGCTATTCGCAGATGATAGCTTGTTCTTCTGTAAGGCAAATAAGGAAGAGTGTCAAACTATACTTAGGATTCTAAAGGAATATGAGATCGTCTCTGGACAACAGATTAATTTCCAGAAATCCTCAATTCAATTTAGACACAAGATCGATGAAGATAGTCGTCAAGAATTGAGGGATCTTTTGGGAATTCAAAATTTAGGTGGAATGAGATCTTATTTAGGCCTGCCAGAAAGCCTAGGAGGTTCTAAGGTACAAGTGTTTGGCTTCGTACAAGATCGGTTAAATAATAAGGTTAATGGATGGACTTTTAGATTTTTTACTAAGGGTGGCAAGGAGGTGATTATTAAATCGGTGGTTACGGTTCTGCCAAACCATGTGATGTCTGTGTATCGGTTACCGAAAACGACTGTGAAGAAGCTAACGGGTGCTGTTGCGCAATTTTGGTGGAGTCTTGGAGGCAGTACAAGAGGTATGCATTGGAAATCATGGGACAAAGTGTGTGTCCATAAGGATAATGGTGGTTTAGGTTTTAAGGATTTGACTGATTTTAATATGACAATGCTTGGGAAGCAATTGTGGCGGCTGACTGAGAAGCCAAATTCTCTTTTTCTCGTTTTTTAAAGGACAGTATTACAGGAATGCTTCACCCCTGCATCCGATTCGCTCATATTCCCCGTCATATGGCTGGAGGAGTATTACTTCTGCTAGATCTCTAGTCTGTAAATGACTAATTAAAAGGGTTGGAACATGATCATCTATTTCAGTATGGAATGATCCATGACTCCCATCCACTCGCCCGAGACCAGCTAACAAAAATCTTCATAATAGTTACCCGGAACTCACAGTGGATTCTCTCATTAATCTGGAATCCCGAACATGGAATTTAGAGGCAATTAGCGACTTGGTGGATCCACACGATGCAAAAATAATTGAAAGTATACCATTGATTAGAAATCGGATGGAGGATAGGAATGGATGGCATTTCACCAAGAATGGGAAATACATGGTACAATCAGGGTATCAAGTGGAAAGGATTTATCCTGACAAGGAACAACCACCAGAATTCTATGGGCCCAATGCTGATATACTCAATGCTTTTTGTTGGAAAGTGAAGTGTCCTCCAAAATTAAAGCATTTTTTATGGCAATTGATATCAGCTTGTATAGCAGTAACGAAAAATCTAAGGGCAAGAGGAATACAAGGAGAAACTTGTTGTGCACGGTGTGGCGATACAGAGGAATCAATAAACCATGTGTTTTTTGAATGTCCCCCAGCTCGTCAAGTCTGGGCACTATCTAAAATCCCATCAAACCCGAACTTTTTCCCTATTGGTTATCTTTTTTCTAATATGAACCATCTATTTTGGAGAGTTAATCCAAAGATGGAGGATCATCAGTTTGCATGGATATTATGGTACATTTGGAAGGGTCGGAATAATAAAGTATTCAGTAATATTGATATTGATCCCAGGGAAACACTTCGACTAGCAGAAGTAGAATCCACACTTTGGGCTGAGGCACAGGTTAGTAACAATAGGTGTGCTCAGGAAGTACAAGTTAGGCTTAACTTAGGAACCACAGGAAGATGGTGCTTCACAGATGGTGCTTCACAGATGGTTCATGGAAAGATAGTGATCTATTTTCAGGGCAAGGTTGGCTCAGTACATTACCAGGGTGTGATGGTTTACTAGGGGCAATGAATGTAAGATCATGTCTTTCACCGCTCCATTCGGAGATGGAGGCATTGATTTGGGCAATGGAATGCATGAGAAATTTAAGACAGTTTCAAGTTACGTTTGCAACGGATTGTTCTCTATTGGTGAAGATGGTTTCAGAACCAGAGGAATGACCAGCATTTGAAAGCTACCTGGAAGATATTAAGCTTTTGAGAAGAAGTTTCGTCAACTCAGATATTGTTCATGTACCTAGGTCGGAAAACACTAGGACGGATAGTTTGGCACGTAGTGCTCGGCAACAACCGTCTTTCGTCGTACACATGGATTCAGAGTTACCATCTTGGGTTACAGAGTCTATATGAGTCTGTGAATGTTGTTTGGTGTCAAAAAAATAATAATAATAATTTATCCATGCTCAATAGCAAAACATATTCTCATATAAACAAAAACACTGCCAAACTTCTAGAAGAAAAAAATCACACTACTAAAAAAATATACCATCTCCACCACTCCTCTAGCTTCACCAAGAACACAAACAATTAACAGATACACACGATACATTTAATTTTCCAGTCAAAAACACATTCAACTAACAATACATATTGTTCGCGCGGACACACCTCTAGTAAAATATATGATACACCCAACCACTATGGCATGGTCCACGCAAGCAAAAGCAATATTGATTTGATTCAATAAAGTAGGTGTTTTATGAAAAAGAAAACAATGTTACATTACTAATTCATCTGATCAACTATCAACAAATTTTATTTTATTTTTAATTAACATGTATTTTCCCACCATATTTTGCAACTAATGGTTGAGTTAATGAGTAAACATTTATTGCTAGACACTTTTGGTTTGAACAAAAAACATTAGCATGTTGTAGTTCCATGAAAGAATATTGTGTTAGCCCGAAAATTTGACTTCTTTATAGCTTGAAAGTAAAATCTTTTGTTCTATTCTTCAAAGTACAATTTTTTTTTGTTTGGTAAGGATTAAAAATATTAGTGTCAACCTTAATTTGACAAAAGAAAATCCAATCTTTATTTCTTTCAATTCGCAAAGCTCGCGGTTGACGAACATGTAGAAAAATTGAAAAGCAATACATATATAATCAAATTTCTGTTCATTAATTATAGAAACATACATTAACATTTATAAAAAAGGTAAATATTAAAAAAGAAAAAAAAGTTTTGAATTGCACTAAAATTGTAATGTAGTTAAAACTAACAGACCTCATTTATGTTTTGAAAACTATACATAGATTTGTTTAGATGTGGTTGCTTATTTCTATTAGTGCTATGACGCGTTTATGGCTTTTATCTTAATTGTTGTGTTTATTAGATCATCTATGCATGATTCATGTGTTGATATCCCTTGTGGTGTCCCTTTTCTTCCTGTTGCTGCGTTGGAAACGAATTTGTGGCATCAGTCGGACACTTACTTCAACCGAGATCTTCAAGAGGGAGAACAAGAGAGGAATTGGCTGTTCTATGGTCCCACAGTCAGCTCTCCTGCATTCAGGTCTGTTTGGAACTCCTATGAAACCAGAGTTGTCCGGGGATTTGGCATGAGTAATATTGTATACTATCTTAATGGTCGACGTGATCAGATATCCGGAGAGGGTATGTTCAAACTCTTCAGTCACCCAGTGACTGGGATTCAGGCAGAGTCCTTCTACGTTTTGTTCTTCAAACCAACAGTTCCTGGAAAAAAAGGAAATTTTAGAACTGTTCAAGTAGGGGAAAAGGATGGTCTAGTCTCTCCGGCTAAACAAAAAGAATGCGCTAAGCCTCTTCAGGGAACAGCCAAAGGGATGGTGTCTAAGGAAGACATGTCTCTAGATAACATCAGCAGCAGCAGCAGGTTTGTTGCTCCTTTTTCCGTTTGAGTCTCAGATATGTGCGGTGTGTACATGTTCTGACTGACCTCTTTGTTTTCAATTTACAGGCCACGCTTGGTTAGCATGACCTCTTTGATTTGGTGTTTAACTAAGGAGATTATATTCAGCACATTCACGGTTGAAGCAGATGCTGTATCTGAGCAAGTACTAGGGAACCTAGAGTACCTTGAGATTAAAGACGAACTGATCAAGGTCTGATATAAACCATTTATTGTCTTGTGTTATGCTTGAAGAAGTTAAGGAACTCTGTTTTATATGTTTCACATTCTAAGTTGATATATATATCCCCTTAACTATATTTGCGAAATGATTTTGCCAGATGTCTTTTTTACAATCAATTTCACAAAACAAATATGATATGGCTACTGAAATTGATGATATGGCTACTGAAATTGATGACATGTCTTATGACATGGATAATTGCATTTAATGTTAATTTATATTTTTGGTAAACTTTTTAAAATATGGTAATAACTCATATATTACATTTAATGTCAATTTATATTTTTTGAAATTTTTTTAGAATATGAGAATAACTCATAAATCATCATTAAAATAAATATATTCAAATATGGCATTATAAATTTCGAAATATAATATAATTATATATTTTTTAAATTATACAATTTTATTGCTAAATTTTTTTTAAAATGTATACAATTTTTTTAGAAAATTATTAAAAATTAATCATAAAATCATTATTTTCTTATATATCTACAAATTTTATAAATATTGCTTAATTTTAATTTTTGGTAATATGCAACTTTTACAAATTTATTTAATATATTTAATTAAAATAAATAGATAGAAAAATCTATCTAAGATTATAATTTCAAATATATACATGCATATTCTTAAATATAATTTTTATGTTTAATTAAATCAAATTTATATTAAAATATTGATACGAAAAAGAAAATTTACAGTATTAATAAAATTTTATTTTAAAATATAATTTATATTTAGGTGTTAAAAAATATTTTTAATTTTTTTACACACCTAGTATATATATACGTAGAAAGAAGATCTTTGCAAACTTAGCCGTGCACTGGGCGTTTTGGCTTCCGCTTCTGTAAGTTAAATATGTGGTCAATCGCATCATGAGTCTCATGAGATTTGTGTATGAGGACTAACTCTTATGGTACATATATATATATAAGGTTGATGGTATGCTACAAAACTTGGAGAAAGAGATTGATGATGATGCCAAAATTGGCAAAGGCTGGCTGCTTCTTGACAGGTATGTATGTAGACATATATTATATCATCCACTTGTCTTTTTTTGGTTTCTAAGACTTAATAATCTAAAGTTGTATGCACACAAACGACACACATAGGGATCGAGATGGAAAGGTCACACCTGATGAAGTTGCAGCTGATGCAATGTACCCCAAGGACAGACTTGCCCTTCAACAACTAATTAGCAGTCTCTCCAAAGATAAAGGTAAAGAATCCTCTCCTTGTTGAGCTCTTAAAATCTCTGAAGTGAGATCTTTGTATTGACCGAGACCTATCAACTGGGAATATGACTCTCTTTTTGTATGTTTGTTTCCATTGCGGTTATTGATGCAGGGATGGTCAAAGTCAATGATTGGGAGGATGAAAGCAGAAACGAATTCCTGAGGCTGGTCAAGAAAGAAGTACTGTGTCCACAACAGCTTAAGCTAGCAGTTTGCTTGATTAGCATATTTTGTCCTAAATTGAAAGTCTTGTTCTTCTGTTTTTCAAGGTGGAGGGAAAAGATGTTGATGGTGAAAAGGCTGCAATGAAGGCATACAAAACAGCTAGTGACCAAAGTGATGAAGTTTCTGAAGCAGACAAGGTTTCCTCTGCACTAATGGAAAAGGTAAAATGACTAAGAAATTGTTTTGTAAGGAGTCTTGTATCTCCCGTGAGATTTGTGTGTCAGAGCTGACTCTTATGGTACACTACTGATAAGGTTGATGGTATGATACAAAACATGGAGAAGGAGATTGATGATGTGAAAATTGGCAAAGGCTTTCTTGACAGGTATCTATATAGACATACTCCACTTGTCTTTTTCGTTTGTGAGACTAAGATTCTAAAGTTGTATCGTTTTGAATGCACACAAACAACACAGGGATCGAGTTGGAAAGGTCACACCTGCTGCATTGTGTACCTGAACAACTAATCAGTAATGGATCCGGTTAACTGCAGCTTTTTTTTATAATGTACTTAAGAGAGCAAAACACATTTTGCGTCTTCTTCACCTTACTTTCCCACGTTGATTTTGTGTAAAGCTCTTGCGGATTTAATTGTTTTGTTCCGTCTTTTGTTTCTTGGAAACCCTCTGAGTTTTGGGAATTTGCACAATTACACTCTTATTATTTACAGTTACAACCTATTAGTATGTATTATGTCAACACAGTTCCCCTTTCTTATCCCTTAATTTAAACGGTGCATTACCATAATCGAAGTAAATATATTTTATATAATAAATAAATGTTCCTCTCTCCGGGTGAATCCACGTCACTAAGTCAATTCCTCTCAGTGTGACACGTATCTAACTCTGTTTTTTCATCTTTTTAATTTGTTTTTTTGGGATTCACGAGTGGGCTTCCGCTTTTATTAAATGAATTATTGGAAATTATTTTCTGAGCCCAAGTCCACCATCCTCCTTTTTCTCCAACCAAAAAAACTCTGTAATCCAAACATTTTTTAAAAATCCAAATAAACTTTGTTTCCGTCAAAAACTCCAAAGGATTACATCTAAGCCTGCAATTTAGGTAAATCTGGAAAAAATCGATTAAGTTAAACTGTTTTATGTTTTTTTTTTCAGACTGAGAAATATCTATATAATTGAACCAAACAGATAAAATGTTGTCACTTTATGTTGATGAACTGTGAATCAAATCCTAATTTATCAAGTAAAATAGAGAAGAGAAAAGTGAACAACGAAGCATAATTAGATGAAAAGGGAGATTAGGTGGTGAAGAAGAAGATGGGGTCAGGTGGTAAAGAAGAATGGTGTGGTGGTTAAATGAAGAAGATGGATGAGATGAAAAGGGAGATTAGGTGAGGAGGTGAAGACGAAGGTGAGGTGATGAAAAAAGAATACGTGCCGGAAGAGATAGTGAAAGAAAGAAGAAAATTAGGTTTAGTCGGCTGAGAGAGAAACAATAAAAGTATTTTTTTTTTTTTAGTTCAGTTAACCTTTCATTTAATTTTTATGTACCCAATCAAGTTAAAGTCCACTAATAACCCAATAACTAAAGTTCATTAATACAAAATATGGATATTAGACAAAACAAACTCAATAATGCATTCACAGATCAATTTAACTGAAAAAAACACCTCACTAGACGCCTAAAAACATGACCATCAATTTAAAAATAACTAGATTTTGACCCGCGCAACCGCGCAGATGTTTGTTTTCATTTTTCTATACATAAATTATTATTTTAGACCATAAGTGATATATATTTTTAATGTTAATCATATACTTAAATGTTTATATAATTATTTCAAATACAATAATTTTATAGTTTATATGTTATAATTAATCAATTGTTTAAAACCGTATATATTTGTCAGTTCTTATTATATATTTATCTTATTTTATTTGCATTTAGTTATTAAAAAAATTAATATATTCATCAGAAAACATATTTGAAAATTATTTTGTATTTAATTTATGCTAAATTCTGACCCGTTTTTCAAAGTTGGATTTATTTTTACTAATATTTTTTTTGCTTATTCATTTTAGATAATATATTATTATCTATAGTATATACAAAAGTATAACATATGTTAATTTTTAGACATGTATCATAATATTATATTTTAAAAATAAATAGTTTATATTTATGAAAATAAAATTTATAAATTTATCAGTTGAATATACTTTTATCATATTTATTTAAGTATAATAATTGTATTTTAACATGATCATGACTATAAATTAGATAAACTAGGATATAATTTATTTATTTTTCATTTTATAAATAATAACTTAAAATACATTAAGTTATGGTTAAAATATTTTTACACAGATTTATAAGAATTTTTAAAATATAATATATAAATATATATTATATTTAAAATGAAAATATATGATTGCAGTACTTACAAAGATTTTATATTATTAGCTTTAAAGAAATACATGTTAACCCATCTTACCAACATATTAGATTTTATTTTTGAACATAAATATTTTATACTTACGAAAATAAAATTTATAAATTTATAAATTTAATATAATTTTATTATATTTAGCTCAATATAATAATTTCTTTTAATATGATTGATTATGATTATATAATAGATAAAATATTATAGAATTTTTTTATTTTTCATTTTATAAACGATAATTGAATATGTTAATGTATAATAATATTTCAAACAAATTTCGAAATAAGTGAAAATATTTAAATATAATTTTGAAAATGAAGATTTTGTAAAAAAAATTTAAAACTGATTTGTTAGAATTTTAAAATAAATATATTTATATTTAAAATGAAAAGATATCAAAAGATTTCATGATTAAAGTATTTTAAATATTCTATGTATTATTAGTCTTAATAAAATATATTTAGTAAGATTTCTAAGTGATAGTCCAAATTAAAAATTCACACATGAAATAAGCCATGACTTCTGTTTTAATATATAAGATACATAAGTGACATTATTCTCAAATCAGAACACCTGAATACATCATAATTTATTTAAAATAACATAACTAAATTTAGTTATACTACTATAACTTTTATAAAATTTAATTTTAGCCTAGTGATATCTTGCATATTTTCATTGTCTTATCCATTCACCCATGTGCATTTTGATCATATAGACTAGGATTTTGCCATGTTTAGGTTGTATTTTGCATATATGAGTCCTTATCAGGTATTGGAGTACCACATGGAGTTCTTGTAGACATTTGGGTGCATTTGGAGCTCAAAAGAAGTGATAAAAGTGATCATTGGATGAGCAGTGCATGGGAGCGACCTCACCGGAGCGACACCGTGAAGTCGCTGTGACACCCTTTCAGAGCGACTTGGCCAGAGCGACACCCCGATGTCGCTCGCGTCTCCATTGCTCGGAGGTACGAGAGCGACTTGGCCAGAGCGACACTATATGGTCGCTCCAGCTGGGAGCGACGTGACCGGAACGACACAGCGAGGTCGCTCGCGAAGAGCGACCCGGAGCGACGTCTCGCAGCGACCCCTCCAGGTCGCTCCCGAAGCCTGGAGTGACCTCTCAAAGCGACTATTGGAGTTCGCTGTGCGCCTTTTGTTTGCTCGAATTCATTTCTACTCAAGGGCATTTTGGTCATTTCATTATGCACGTTTTTTACTTCTGAAAACCTATGTTTTAAGTACCTTTAGCAGCCACCAGACAAATTATCTTTTGTTCTAAGAAAAACCTTTGGAAAGTTCATCTCTTGAATCATCTTTGTTCATCTAGTTATTGCAATTCGGTGTTTTCCAATTCGTTGTTGTATCCCTCTGTATGATTAATCTGAAATCCAAAATGGGTTTAAGAGGAATCATGAAGAGTAGTGAGTAATCACCATTTGAATTCATAGGTTAGAAAGATTAAGGGTGATTAGGTTAGAGCTAGGATGTTTTAGAGTAGGGCCATGTTCGTTTGCTCACCCAGATGATCTATCTGGGTGAAGATGCAAATTGATGTTCGTTTTTAAAAACTCATCTCAAATTCTCACCCAAATGAAGGTGAGTCTTGATGGTGCATCTGGATGCATATGCATCTAGTTCAGTCCAAAAAGAAAAATGACAAAAATGACCTTTTAAAATCAAAATATTATTTTCAAACCCGAAATACTATTTTTTTTTGCGTATACATTTTTCCGCTATAACCAAAAAATGCATTTTCTCGCAAAAACTGAAAAACACACTTTTCCGCCAAAACCCTCAAGATGCGTTTTTCCGCAAAAAAAACATAAAACACACATTTCCATAAAAACACATTTTTCGCCTAAACAAGTAAAACCGCACTTTTCGACCAAAACCGAAAAATCGCATTTTCCCGTCAAAACAAAAAAAAACGCATTTTCCCGTCAAAACCCAAAAAAATGCATTTTTCCGCCAAACTCCAAAAAGCATTTTCTGGCCAAAACCGGTAAAAACGCAATTTTCTCGTAAAAACATTTTCCGGCCAAAACCGCAAAAAACATTTTCTCGCCAAAACCGGTAAAAACGCAATTTTCTCGCCAAAACCGGAAAAACGCAATTTTCCCGCCAAAACCAGAAAAATGCATTTTCCCACCAAAACCGGAAAACATAATTTTCCCGCCAAAACCGGAAAACGGAATTTTCCCGCCAAAACCGGAAAACGGAATTTTCCCGCCAAAACCGGAAAACCGAATTTTCCCAAAAACCGGAAAAACACATTTTCCCGCCAAAACTGGAAAAACGCATTGTCCCGGCAAAACCGGAAAACAAATTTTTCCCGCCAAAACCGGAAAGCGGAATTTTCCCGCCAAACCCGGAAAAACGCATTTTCCCGCCAAAACTGGAAAACACATTTTTCGCCAAAATCGGAAAAACGCATTTTCCCGCCAAAATCGGAAAAATGTATTTTCCCACCCAAAACCTGAAAAAATGTATTTTCTCGTCGAAACCGCAAAAATGTTTTTCCCGCTAAAATCGCGAAAATGCTTTTTCCGCTAAAATCGCGAAAATGCTTTTCCCGCCAATATCGCAAAAAAAAAATTTCCCACCAAAATCCTGAAAAAAACTTTTCTCGTCAAAAACACTTTTCTCGCCAAAACCGCAAAACACAATTTTCCCGTCCAAACCGCAAAACGTATTTTTCCGCCAAACCCATAAAAACGTATTTTCCGCCAAAACAACAAAAATGCACTTTTTCGCCAAAAACACATTTTTTCTCAAAAACCCCAAAAATATTTTCCGCCAAAACCGTAAAAATGCTATTTTTCCGCTGAAACGTAGAAAATTATATTTTAATCATTTTATTAACAAGTCCACCTGGATGTAGATGGAAATTAAAAAATGAAAAGCAAACGAACATAGTTGCATTCAGATGATTCATCTGGATGCAGGGACGAAATGAAGAAACGAACAACACCCATATGGAGCATCTGGATAAGACATCTAGATGGACCATCTGGATACATCTTCCAGATGTACAAACGAACAGGGCCTAGATCATTCCAAAACCTTGCTAGTAGAGTAATCATAATGCATCTTCTGAGTTAGCTTCTCAAAAGTTGATCTTTAGGCATTACCCACCCAAAAGGTGTTCGATGAAATGCCTGAAACAACCCTTCTAAGCTTTTATCATATTTTGCCAAAGACATTTGTTGTTAGAAGTGCTAAGATAGCCTTAGACCTGTTAGTAATGATTGCTTCCATATTATTCAACCAAAGACATTTGTTGTTTGAAATGTGTTAGTAAATGAACATTCATCTAGACATAGAGTTTGTTTAGGATCGTGTCTAAGCTTAAGGTTGATAGTTTGATTCTTCGTCTGTCATCCTTAGTTCGAAACTTGATCACCCAAGGTCTAATTCCTACGCCCATGAGTTCTCATTTTCCTTAGTTAAGAAAGTCAACTCATTTACCGTTTTTATTATTCTGAAACTGCATTAGTATTAATCATTAG
>NC_027751.1:26652100-26653295 GCF_000695525.1 Brassica oleracea var. oleracea
GATGTTATGGTTGGTTTGCCCCCACCAAAGACAGTGAAAGACATCCGCAGTTTTCTTGGTCATGTTGGGTTTTACAGGAGATTCATAAGGGACTTCTCCATGATCACTAGACCATTGACCAGGCTGCTGTGCAATGAAACCACCTTCAGCTTTGATGTGGAGTGTCTAGAAGCCTTTAAGAAGCTGAAAGGTGAACTCATCAGTGCTCCAATTGTCCAGCCACCTAATTGGGATCTCCCCTTTGAGATCATGTGTGATTATGTTGTGGGAGCTGTTTTGGGGCAGAAGAAAGATGGAAAGCCCCATGTGATCTACTACGCGAGCCAAACCCTGAATGATGCTCAGATGAGATATGCCACAACAGAGAAGGAGATGCTAGCCATTGTCTTTGCCTTTGAGAAACTCATAAGCTACTTGGTGGGATCTAAAGTCATTGTCTACACAGATCATGCTACGTTGAGACACCTTTTGGCGACGAAGGATGCAAAGCCCACGCTCTTGAGATGGATTCTTTTGCTGCAAGAGTTTGATTTAGAGATCAAGGACAAGCCAGGAGTTGAGAATGGTGTAGCTGATCACTTGTCCAGGCTGAGAGTGGAGCGTGGCATCCCAATTGATGAAGGACTCCCTGAGGAACAGATCATGGCTATTGGAGCAGTGATAGCAGTTTGTGAGACTGGAAGGAAGCTTGAAGAAGTCAAGGCAACAGAAGAGAAAGAACCTTGGTATGCTGATTTGGTGAATTACCTAGCCATAGGAAATGAGCCTTTGAATCTTGTGGGTTATGCCAAGAAGAAGTTCTATAAGGATGTGAAGAGATACTACTGGGATGAGCCCTACCTCTACATTGTCTGCAAAGGTCAACTTTATAGGAGAGTGGTTGCTAATGAGGAGATTGATGGGATCCTTACACAGTGTCATGGATCATCTTATGGAGGCCACTTTGCTACCTTCAAGACTGTTGCTAAGGTGTTACAAGCTGGATTCTGGTGGCCACACATGTTCAAGGACACACAAGACTTTTTTTCAAGGTGTGATTCAGGCCAAAGGAGGGGAAACATCACCAAGAGGAATGAGATGCCTCAGAATCCAATCCTTGAAGTTGAAGTGTTTGATGTGTGGGATATTGACTTCATGGGGCCATTTATATCATCACATGGCAACAAGTACATCATGGTAGCTGTTGATTATGTCT
>NC_027751.1:26653395-26656989 GCF_000695525.1 Brassica oleracea var. oleracea
AATTGGTTCGACAATCATTTATACTACAACATTTGTCTTAGGAGCCTCAAAAACTCCTAACATCACCTAGATGTATGGTATACTAACATTTTAAACATTTTATTATACAAAATTCCATAATTTTAAATAAATTATATTTATAAAATAATATATATTTATATTTAATACAAGATTTAGCTAACTGTTAATAAAAACACAACCAATCTATCTATAACACTAAAATATAATTTAGTCTCTTCTTAGAGAGACAATTACCTATCCCTCATGTTAACACGTAAACTTTAAAACATTAATCATCTAGCATTATTTTAGGTTTTTTACTAGGATCTAATGATTTTTGGTTTTATCGATTTGATAGATAAACTGAAATAAAGTGCTAAAACATTTATTATTATTTTTAGCTTCCACTCTGATTAATTGATGCCATATTAGATTTTGTTGGGTTTGTTATTGATTTTGGATTCAAACTAGATCTAGCTTTAAAATAATATTACAATTCAAATTTTCTTTGTATATAAACAGATGAGTTAATATTGCATCTGTATGTTGAGTTTGTTAAATATATGCATATAAATTTAAATTAAAATATTTTTAACGAAAAAATCTAGTTTAGTATGGTTACACTACGCTAGCAATAATAAAAAAGGGTACTCTCCTTCAATAAATTACAGTACAACATCATGAAATCTCAACAAGAACCGATGTATTGTCATCCCAAGGAAAAAATAAAACCTAACTAATTATCAAAATAGCATAGTTTATTTAGACTTAAAAAAAAGAAAAACAAGTACATAATTTAGCTACTATTTATATTTGTAACTAATAAAAATTAAAATAATTATTTACTTAAACTATTTCGATTGTTTCTAAATATGCATCCCGTCCGTAGGGCGGACCGACCCTAGTAATCTATATAAAGTACAGTTCTTTCTTTCCAGGTGAAGACACGTCGGATGACAGGTCATTAAGTTTAAGTCGTTCGCTGCAGAGACAACACGTGTATCACGGATAGAACGCAGCGCTTCTTCGTTTGTTGCCGTTTGTCGTTTGGGCTGTTTCTTCGTTATGTGTACGTACAATCCTATTGGGTTTAGGTTAAGGGAGTGATTTGGCCCAGTCAACTATAGTATGTGGTAACCCTAATTTTTTTTTGTCAAAAATCAAATGTGTTCGTCCCTTCTCTCCCTTATTCGGCGACGATGACGGTAGAACTTCCTCAACGTCCATGAAACGGGTCTGTGATTAATCCCATCAATTGAGAGGTCGGGTATAAATAGGTCAGTATTTTTCTTCTGGAAATCACAATCTCTTCCTCACTCTTCTACTCGACTCTCTTATATTGTTCTAAAGATTCACTGCTTAATGGCTAACTCAGAGGTTTTTTTTCGATCTGAAGTCTGGCAAGTGTTCTGCTGCGATTCTGGGAGGCCAGGAATGTCAAGCGCTCATGTGGCTTGATATGCTGATGGTGGATGTTAATGTAAGTATTCTTTCCAGATCCTGACTTATTATTTTCGGTGAACCTTATTTACTATTAGCAGGTTTCTTGTGAAACTCATCCTGGTAATCATCATTGATTTTTATCGTAATGGATTAATCATCTGTTCTACTTGCTGATTTGAACAGATTTAGATGTATCACTTGGAAATATATTCTCTTCCCTGAAACAAAGAATATCACCATTATTTGTTTCCAGAGGCTGATAAGATCAAAGACTGAAACCAAAGGTTATCAACCACGCTGATACATTTAGATCGGTTTCAAACAATGAAACCAAACTTCAGGAAGAGAAAGTTTGAAAGTTGATCCCAGCTGGAGTCTCCAGCGTTGTTGTCTCCTACAGCGTTCAAAGGTTTTTTTAGTTTCACAATCTCTCTCTCTTGCCTCTGACTATAAGAAAGTGTTCTTCTTTATGATGTTGATTTGGTGTTTGTGATCAGGTTTCAGGAGATACTGTTGGATCCAAGAGAAGCAAGCAGGATTAAGCTGAGCTTAATATAGAAGTGTAAGTGGGATATTACATTGTTGAAGATGATTCTTAAATGTATCAGTGTGGTTGTCTCCAACCGATCTTAAGCCAGTTGATTGGTAGCCTTGAGGTGTCAATCGATACAAAGCTTCAAACATCCGCTATGAATATTGACAATATTTATTTTAGCCACTATGTCTCTCTTACAATCATGGTTTAGTTGTTTGTCAATAATATATGTTTATGCTGTGTTGGTTGTTGTTAAAAGATCTGTTTCTCTAAACCCATCATTAACATTGCTGATTTTGGACTGGCAGGTGTGGTTAATCAGGGTTCACATTTATAGAGTATGTTGTTATACGCCGGTAAAGATTTGATTCCCTTTTTGTGTTGCAATGTCTCTTTTAGAATATCAATACATGTGTATATATGTACTTCAGTTACCCATATGTCGATTAGTTGACACACCATTGCTGCCTTACTGACTCTAAAAGCTTTGTTATGAAGGTAATCGGCACCTGAAGTACTTCTACAGTCCTATGTATACACATTAAAAGTTGGTTAGTATCAGTTTATGTGGTACTCCATCAGGTTCATTTATTCTCGGACACTAATCTTTTGCCTTTTACATGATCTTTCAGTGGCTCTGCTCTGGGATCCATGCAACAGACCGACTGATGCAGAGGCTCTGTACGTTCCGTCCTTTCAGGTACACCAGAGAGTATGTGCTTCAGACGCTATGGCTGTTACCGTTCCTGTCTTGATCAGTTGATTTAACTTTTCTGTATGATGTTAAATGTTTGCTTTGCAATCTCTGTAGCTGCTGAGGCTCTGTACGTTCCGTCCTTTCTTTTACTAGACATTTTTTTTGTAAGATAATATTAACAATTTATGTTATTGCCAAGCATAAACTATTTAAATTTTAGTTAACATTTAGAAATGTATATTTTGCCCTCAATTGAATACAACACGAACTTCCACTATTTTCATTTTATTATTTTTAATAGATTATATGATTAATTTAATTTATATATATTTTAGTTATAATAATAACTAAAATAAAATAAGTGTCCGCAAAAAATATCTTAAAACATAAATGATGGGGTTATTTTCGGCTTTATCCATTAATGATAGTTATAAAAAAAAAGAGTCAGCTAGAAACTTATATGCACATAGTGTAAACCAATACAAAGAGGAAGATAGAATGTGATAGGTACCATGCATTTTGAAAGAAAAACATACAATAGCCTTACACTGATCAATATATTTTTTTATCAAATCACTAATCGCTATGTTATTTCTATAGAAAAAGGTATAAATAATTAGCTATGTTTTTGACCAAAAGATAAATAATTAGATATGTAGGAACACATATACACACACAGTTAAAAAAATAGAAAAATGCTTTGGTTTAAATGTTAACTAATTCATTAATTAAACCAATTGGTTAAGCAAACCAGGGCATTACAGCTTTATAAAAAAACAGAGAATGCTTCTGTTCAATTTTTTTTCTTTGAGAAAGCTTCGGTTCAAAATTTAACTAATTCATTAACTAAACCAATTAGTTAAGCAAATCGGGTTAAGTAAATTATGTTGGTGTTATATAAACATAATTTTTTGAAAAA
>NC_027751.1:26657324-26663316 GCF_000695525.1 Brassica oleracea var. oleracea
CGTTTTTTCTGTTGTCATTATTTTAGTTTATAAAGTCCAGTCTACTAAGAATTAACTCCAAATGTATATTCGAGACTTATACATATTGGACTACTTTGTTAAATTGGGCCAAATTCTAATCTTAACAAAATAATAAAGTAGAAAATATAAAACGATTTTAAATCATTAAAATACTTATGTCGGTAGAAGAAGATATGACAATAATGGCGATGGTGGAAGAAATGACAACGGTGGTGGCCGGAACAAATGACAGTGCTCAGTTGCAAATATGGTAAATGTAAACAGCGTCGGTGGTGATGTGTAAATGGTTCTCCACGTTCTTCTCCAAGAAGTCAGATCTGAAACATGCAAATGAAAAGGAAAAAATAAGTCAAAGATAGAAAAAAGGCGAAGACAAGAAAATGAGTGTGTTGGGAAGAAAAGAAGTCAAAGATCCCAGAAGTTAATGCAACTATTGGATTTAAAAGAAAATGATGTATGATCAATGAAAGAAAAGAAACAATATATTAAAAGAAATTAAGTAAACGTCAAAGCATAAAGAAAAATCTGAATTTTTTCAAAAAAAAAAAGATCAGAAGAAGTTAAGAAAATATCTGAAGAAATTGAAAAAAGAAAATTGCAGGAGTCAAAAAGAAAGCGAAGAAGAAAATAAAAACAAATTAAGGAAGAAGAATGATTTGATGAATAAATCTATCTTTTCTTATTCTTTTTTGGTAAATGGAATAAATCTATCATACAATAAAACCACTTTATGAAAAATATTTTATAAAACTAATAATATTTTATAATAAAATATTAAATCGAGTATTTCATGAAACGAACTACGTATCATCTTTCATAGGTTTTGTATGTCTCAGTGAATATTGTCTCAGTGAATTGGTGAACAAATATCGTCTCAGTGAATATTGTCTCAGTGGCAAAAAAAAAAGTCTCTAACTAACACACACAAATAATAATCTTTGCTAAGAGAATAATATTAACTTTTAAAATGAATTAGTAGTTTAACACATAATATATCTTATAACCGTTATAAATTTTTATATAGCAGTAAAATATAAGATCTATAAATTTATAAATGTTTTCATTATGATTTTATCACATCTAAATAATGAAATGTAATAATATAATCTATACTAATACCAAATATTTTGTAAACCAATTCATTTTATTTTAGTTTGTAGGAAACTCGCTATTCGCTAAGGTATGCGGCATACCGAAATCAAACGAGTTATTAAGAACACAAAAGGAATAAAAAATACTTTAACAAAAAAAAGTAAGCAGTAAGAAATTTGTTGTGCTATTTAATATATACGTATAATACAAAGTTTGCATGTATACTATATGTTTATATGACAAAATATATTATAGATTAAATGGTTTGTTTAAAGTTTAGCACAATGGGATTGGTTAGTTTTGAATCAATATGTTTAAAAGAAAATCTATACGAGAAACTAAAAGTCTCAATTCATTCAAAAACAAAAGAAAATCATAGTTTCAAAACAAAAGAAAAGACGCCAATTCATTCAAAAACAAAAATAAAGTAGTCAATGTAATCTAACTTTCAATATAGATATAATAAACTAAGCATTTTAAATGTATTTTACTAATTAATTTATTTTTAACAGTTTTTTATTTGGTTACCCGCCAGTAGGACGGGTTTTACCCTAGTTAAAATATAAACTATGGACTTACGGTTTACATCAAGATGAATATTCATGTTATGGTTTACCCTATGAATATTATTTGTTTTCACATGATCTTGAGTTCTAAGATATCTACTTGAAGAAGAAACTAAAGAAGAAGGTCAAAGATCATATAATATTCTGTTCTTGCTCTTTATCTCCTGGCTCTTCAACTCTCTGTGGCAGTGATTGCAGTTGTGGGTATGTTATTTATCTTAATATTACTCTTGTCTCTGTTTCTGATAGTGTTTGTTGGTTGAAAACTACATTCAGATGAATAATCAATGTTTAATGTTTGTTGTAGTTCGTACGTTCCTTGATGTTAAATATCACTCTACATTTTCATTTTTTTATAGGACGTTACTCTCAAGTTGTTCGTCTAGCTGCAACTGCACAAGTGAATGCACCAACAAGCCGTTCCAAATTTGTAAAATTGTAAATAGATACGATAGATTTCAAATGGAGTTTACGTATCTCGTGTCGTTTTTAGATTCTAAATACCCAAACACGATATGGACACGAAAATTACGGATATTTATTTTAATTATAGACTCGAACCCGAACTGAAAATTTACAAATACCTATTAGGTCCAAATGTCTGGGATCAGGAGTGATGTACTCCGAATCAGCAGCAGAAACAAATAAAAAAGGTTTGGCTTTTGGGTTTGGATTAAACAAGATGGGCTTGAGGTTGAGGATTTATGAAAAATATGTTTATGAACATGTTTCAGCCCAAAGAAAAAACCCAACAAGAAAATACAAGTAATGAGTGTATAATATATCAATCTTACGGTAATTCAGAGACCGTTGACATTGCAAAAGGACACGATCAGCGGAAGAGTTTTGCGACCACAAATTCCCAAATTCGGTCAAAGTCTTGGTCTTTGGTCTTTGGTCTTTAGTCAAGTCTACAATATTTATGAGTTTTCAAGTTTCTAGGTTTTCACTAAACCTTTTGTATGTCAACCTTTTGTATGTCTTGCCTATTATATAAATGCCATTTGATCAATGAAATAAAATAAGTTTTGAGTGATTATTTTTGGAACCTTGAGAGTAATTCTCATTTCCTTTCACTGATGTGGAGTAAGGATAAAGTTAATATTTGCTTCATGCGCTCAGATCTTTGTGCTGCTACAGCGAACATGTTTTTTTTTTGCGTTGAGAAAACTCTGATTTAGCTTTTAAGTGTTAAGACAAGTCTTGTTTCAACATCTAAGAATATGGTTTACAATCCAAACAATATAACACACACACACGTTTCTTCTTGAACTGAAGCTTTAGTTCCACGTTTTATAACCCACCAAACACTCCATATGTACATCTAAGAGCATCATTATTGCAAGTCCTTGTGCTTAGGTCCTTAATATATATATATATATATATATATGTATATGTATATATTATATATGCGTATATAATTGCGGGTTAAGGATTTTACGGAAACCCAAACCGAAAGTTCCTTATTCCTTAATTAAGGAACTTTCGGTTTGGATTTCCGTAAAGTCCTTAACCCGCAATTATATACACATATATAATATATACATATATATATATATATATGTGTATTAAGGACCCAAACACAAGGACTTGCAATAATGATGCCCTAAGTGTTAATACAAGTCTTGTTTCAACATCTAAGAATATGGTTTACAATCCAAACAATATACCACACACACGTTTCTTCTTGAACTGAAGCTTTAGTTCCACGTTTTATAACCCACCAAACACTCCATATGTACATCTAAATAAATACCTCATTCCCAAGCTTCTTGTTCCTCTACTTGACAGGATCTTCAACGTAAATTGTGTACAGGGCTGCACAACCATAACATAGTAGACATATAAATATCAACTTTGTCTTGGCGTTTGAACTTTTATCTTTCTCAATGTTTTCAAGCTTTATAACTCATTTCTTTCATGTAGCCAACCTGAAAAGTCAATGAAATTGATTTTAGGAGAAGAATTGAAGTCAATTTGAAGAGAGGAGAGGAGAAGAAGCTGATTTCAGGTCCCACTGTAAATAAAGAGAGTAGAGAGGTTAGAAATTGATTTTCTTCTGTTTTTTATTTGGGAATTTGAGTTATGAGATTCTAATTTTGAAACGATGTCATTTCTTTTGAGGTGAACGTGAATGGCCAATTAACGTTGAATTATGTTGACTAAACTCATATATAAAATGGCCAAGTCAACGTAACTGTTATTTTTCAGGTTAATGAAGAATTGGTGTAATTTTTTTTGGCAAATTTGAGTAAGTTCAGTATTTAAATGCTGTTTTCTCTTAGTATTAATACTTCAATCTCAACTTTCGACATGCTTCTCAGTTCAGAGGTAAGGAAGAACAATTTGGATGCGTCAGGACAATCTCGGAACTATCTTGTTGGAAGGAAAACATGTCGCCCGAACTGCATTGGTGTGGTTTTTATGTTGGCTCGTCCCATGAACCAGAGGTAAATTTGATTTTTCTCTTTGTCAAAACGCTCATTGACCACCTCTTTAGTCCCTTGTACCCTGCAGATTGATTTTTGGATTCATGATATGACGTCTTTTGACTTTAATAGTTAGGTGTTTTGGCATCATTAGACAATTGATGAATTTTCAAGAAAACACTTTGGACGTAAACTTAGCTCAGTTTGGTTGCTCACCACTATCTTATCTTCAGAAACCTATAACACAACAGTGTCTTTGTCCAGGTCACATACGAGGATGGTGTTGAAGTAAACAAACCATTATATAATTCATGTTCAAGGAAACACATAGTTTTTTAAAGAAACAAGCAGTGTGCAATCTCAAGAACAGAGTATATGAGATAAAACGAACAGAGCAAAAACAGAGGATCTGATGAATCAGTAATCATCTCCCTAGGAAACAACTTCTTTGCAAGTAGGTTCGAATAAAACGGTGCGTTCAAACTGTGATACGTAGCTTCAAATCACGTTTAAAAAATAATTATTATTTTGGAAACACACAAAAATCATGCATCATCAAACACAACCAATATAAACTTCGGTCTTGCACCATAAAGACTTAACTAAAAGATTAACAAGAGGACTTGGATAGAAGTAAGAAATGACTCGGTCTTGCACTTGGATGATGCAGCTGCAACGAGTGTCATGAGTTTGCAATATTTTACCATCATCTATTGACATGAAGAAATAAAAAGAAAGCTTTTATCTAGCAAGGTGTTAAAGCTAACAAGACTTGCCAAAGGAAATCAAGCAAGACCTGCCAGAATGAACAATACTCGCAGAGCTACAGTAAAAACAAACAGATATTTTATTTTAGCTTTCTTAATAAGCCAAGGGTGTTTGGCTACTAGAGTAAGAATGTTCCATTCTGCTTCTTTCCCATGATAACCTATTGTAATGACATTTTTTTTAGATCTAAAGAAATAAGTTTTTCTTTCTTTACTCGTTTCTCTCATTTCTCTCTCTCTCTTGTTCTTAACTCAGATCTTCATTTTCTAACATGGTATCAGAGCTTTAAGCTCCTGATTACCTGGTTCTCTTCCGCGATCAAGATAGAGAGATCCTGAAGTGTTCATAGCTCTTTCTCTGATTCAGGCTACAAGTCTTCGGCGTCTGAAAGCTCAGAGGAAGACATTGAGGTGTCCTCGTCGTAGTCACTGTGATAGTCTTCTCCGGTGTATGTTTTGTGTAGAAGCTTGTAATAGCTGCACAAAAGCAAACAATATCAATCTCGGTATTATCTTTGTTATTGTATCATCTCGATCAATAGTGGAAAAACTTGAGAGTTTTGATCTCTTTCCAGACACTAGGCAATGAAGTCTGGGTAAACAAATTGTGTGTGTTCTTAATTGCTTTACATTGAACACAAACAAAATCGAATCAAGCACAAAATTGATTGAACTAGAACGATTAAGATCGATCGGAATTGAATCTCGGTTCGTAACACACACAAAAAAGAAAAAAAAAGAAGAAAGAAAAAAAGAGAAAAGTGTTATGAAAGTCATATAGTGACAGCGCCGAATATGTTGAAAATATAAAGGATGTGGGGTCCGCTGCACTATTTGCACAGTAAATTTCTTTTCCATATATACGATCGATTTCGATCATTTGTAATATCATCATTCACTCTTCTCTTCTCTCTATAATAAACTCTTTCTATCAGTGTTATAAATTCTACGGGTATAAATTTTGCCCTTATTTAAATTCCCGCGATACAATAAAATTCTGGTTCCTTTTATAACACGTTATCAGCACGATCACTCTGCGATTCGGTAAAATTTATTTGTATCATTTATACACTGTTATAATGGTCGGTATACCGCCTCTACTATTATTTATATCATG
>NC_027751.1:26663613-26672453 GCF_000695525.1 Brassica oleracea var. oleracea
TTTTTTACTTTTATGAAATTTTATAGATTTGATTGACCGTTTAATACGATATTTTCGGACTAATTTTTGGTGCACTCGATTTAACCCCAACGGTCACAAAGAAAATTTTTCAAAAATTTCTCCTTTCTCCAACGGTTATGAACAGTGTTTTCATCTATAAATACAACTCATTTTCACTCCATTTCATCATCCAAAACATTTCATCTTCTCTCAAAAATTTCAAATCGCTCTCCTCCGATTTTTTATTTCAAGAAAGATGATTCGCGCACTTTTGTTTTTATGTGCCATTTTTATTTGTGTTTCTATTTATGGTTTATCCGTTGGAGAATTTACTCCAAGAGAATTTAGGATGAATATCGGTTTACTTTTCTTTACATCGCTTCTCCTTGTAATTGCTTGCATGATTAATGTAAACGGTTCCTTTTAATATGAATAATATTCTAATAATTTTTATTTATATGCTTTAGAAATACAAATGGTAAAAATCGAGAAACTTCCGTTTCCGGCATTGGAAGTAACTGGGACAAACTACACGGCATGGGTTACAAACATGGAGCTTCATCTAGATTCTGAGGAAATACTCGGAACAATAAAAGATGGCAATATATCAACCTCTCATGAAAAGGCTAAGGCTGTGATATTTCTGAGAAGGCATCTAGATGAAAATCTTACGCATGATTATGCGAGAACCAAAGATCCCTTAGATCTTTGGAAAGCTCTGAAGGAGAGGTTTGATAACCAAAAGAAAATTACTCTCCCCCATGCACTCGATGAGTGGAAAAATCTACGATTTCAAGATTTTGAAAAAGTGGAAACGTACAATTCCGCTATATTGAGAATAGCGGCGCAATTAGATTATTGCGGTAAGCCTGTCTCGGAAGCAGAAATGCTCGAGAAAACTTACCAAACGTTCCACAAAAATCATTATGTTCTACAAGAACAATATAGAAATTGTGGGTATACGAGGTTCTCTGAACTCGCTGTGGCGCTTATAATAGCGGAGAGAAATAATGAACTCCTCATTAAAAACCACAATGCCCGACCCACGGGAACCAAAGCATTTCCTGAGGTAAATGCAACGGATATAAAAAATCCGGAAAAAGGAAATTATTCCTATCGTGGGCGTGGTCGTGGCCGTGGTCACAATCGTGGTTTTGGTCGTGGTCGTGGTTATCGATTTAACCGCAACCATGAAAGGAGTAACAACCCAAGAGGAAGGGGATCCAACACATGGAATCGATCTGATCGGGTAAAAGGAAAAGAAACCCAAGAAAACCCTACTCATAAAAATGAGAAAGTCTGTTACAGATGTGGATCGAAGGGACACTGGTCTCATGTATGTCGAACTCCTCGGCATCTATGCCAATTGTACCAAGAATCTATTAAAGGCAAGGCAAAAGAAGTAAATCTCAATGAACACCTTGTGGGTACAACATTGACTACCTCGAATACCTCTGACTTTATGGGAGATTTCGACAAGGCCACTCATCAAAATAATTGAAGTGCTTGTACTTATCAAGCTTAATAATGCCTAGTGATGCCATAAAATATTATGTATTTCACTTTCAAAATAATGTTGTATTTCAAAATATCTAATGTATAATTATTGTGTACTTGTTATTAATGCATAATATGTTTACTTATGAAAGTTTATTTTCTCTATTGATATTAACTGTGTGTTACAGAAATGGATAAGAAAGCAAATGGAACAACAACTAAACAAATTGGTAGAGAAGTTTGCATACCAGATAGTGGCACAACGCACACTATACTGAAGGATAAGAGATAATTCTCTACTTTAAAGTCAGTAAAAATGACTATAAACACAATATCAGGTCCTACAGACATGATCGAAGGAATTGGCAAGACAAACTTTATGTTGCCTAATGGAACAAAGTTTTCCATAGATAATGCCTTATATTCTCCAAATTCTAAGAGAAATTTGTTGAGTTTCAAAGATATATACCGTCAAGGGTATAACACTCAGTCTGCAACTGAGAATGGAAAGAAGTATTTGTATATAACTTCTGAAAAATCAGGCAAAGGCCTTGTACTGGAAAAATTTCCAGAACTTCCTTCTGGATTGCATCACACTTATATTGATGCTATAGAATCACATCTTGTGATAAAAAGAAATCCAGAAGATGTTACATTATGGCATGATCGCCTTGGTCATCCAGGCACTACAATGATGCGAAAAATCATTGAAAGCTCACATGGTCATTCAATAAAAACCCAAGATATATACCAAAGTAATAAAATGACATGTGATGCGTGTGCTCTTGGGAAATTAATCATAAGACCATCACCAACCAAAGTTGACAAAGAATCACCAAAGTTTTTGGAAAGAATCCAAGGTGATATTTGTGGACCAATACATCCACCGTGTGGACCATTCTACTACTTTATGGTATTAATCGATGCATCGAGTAGATGGTCACATGTTTGTTTGTTATCATCTCGAAATATGGCATTTGCGAGATTTCTAACTCAGATAATCAAATTAAGAGCACAGTTCTCAGATTATACAATTAAAAGAGTTAGATTAGATAACGCTGGTGAATTCACATCCCAAGCTTTTAATGATTATTGTATGGTATCAGGGATTGAAGTAGAGCATTCTGTTGCTCATGTTCATACACAAAATGGTTTGGCAGAATCATTAATTAAACGGCTGCAACTAATTGCAAGGCCATTGATCATGAGATCAAAACTCCCAACCTCTGTATGGGGACATGCTATTTTGCATGCAGAAGCACTAATTCGGATAAGACCAAGTGCATACCATAGATATTCCCCATTACAGTTAGCATTTGGATTGCTCAAACGAAGGAAGGATATATCAAAAGCGATAGAACCAAACATATACCCCCGAAGTTCTTCTCATACATGCAAAAGCTTGAGAAGAATAAAGAGATTGAAGTAAGATATGTTCAATCATGCGACAATGCAGCTGACCTCTTCACAAAATCACTTCCGACTTCAGTATTCAGAAAACATTTCCATAACATTGGAATGCGTAATCAGAAGGATATATGACTGCTTAATCGAGGGGAAGCTTACGTAGTTGTACTCTTTTTACCTTACTATGGTTTTTCCCATTGGGTTTTCCTAGAAAGGTTTTTTTAACGAGGCAACAAAGACGTTAAGCGAGAGCGGATAGTGACACCGGCCCCCAAGGGGGAGTGTTATGAAAGTCATATAGAGACAGCGCCGAATATGTTGAAAATATAAAGGAAGTGGGGTCCGCTGCACTATTTGCACAGTAAATTTCTTTTCTATATATACGATCGATTTCGATCATTTGTAATATCATCATTCACTCCTCTCTTCTCTCTATAATAAACTCTTTCTATCAGTGTTATAAATTATACGGGTATAAATTTTGCCTTTATTTAAATTTCCGCGATACAATAAAATTCTGGTTTCTTTTATAACAAAAAGGAATATAAAATCCTTTCTCACGATTTATTTGCCGCATCCTTAAAACCTCTCAAAACTCTTAACTCTCACCGGAGATCAGACCTCATCTCCAGATTCCTCCGTCTCCTCTTCTCGTATCTGTAAGTGATACGTCGTCGTTCCAGTTTTCGTTTTCAACTTCTTTCTCCGACCGATTTCAATTGATCGTTTGGGTTTTCATCGGTCCTCTGATTCTCCGAAGTTTTGTAAGTTTTGATTTAGCGATCTTCCAGTGTATCAGATTAGGGTTCTTCTCTCTTGTACAGCTGATTCATCTGTAGACAGACAACAAAGAGGATTTCAAGAAAATGGCGTCAAGAGCGATCTTACGGAGAAAGAGTATCGTTTCTGATTACTTGAACGTCTACGCTCGTTCAGCTCAAAGCTTTCAATCTTTTGGAAACTCTGCTCAGAAAGTCAACAATCCTCCTTTGGAAGCTGATCCTGTAGCCAAAGACAAGTCCTTGACTGGAGGATATGGTCTACTTTTGCGTTCTAGGTTCCATGGTTCTTCTCACGTCTCGGGAATTGGTTTTGGAAGTTCAGAGATGGGTTCTTCTCTGGGGATGAGATACATGAGCGTATCTATCCGTAACGCTACTACAGTTGCAGCTAAGAAACCTGAGGAAGAGGAGAAGAAAGATGGTGTGAATAGGAAAGAGGCTTCTCCTGAGGAATGTGACCAAGCTGTTGAGAGTCTGAGCAGTGTTAAAGCAAAGGCGAAAGCTAAACGCTTACAAGAATCCAAGAAGGTTGCTCGGTCGATTCTTCAGTTGACTTGGGCTTTTATTCTTGGCATTGGTCCTGCTTTAAGAGCTGTTGCCTCCATGAGCAGGTTTGAGCTCTCTTCTAACACCGTGTGTTGTTGAATTTTCTGTACTGAGTTTATGTTTTCTCTACAGGGCGGATTGGGCGAAGAAGCTTACTCACTGGAAACAAGAGTTTGTGTCAACGTTGAAACATTATTGGCTGGGGACGAAACTGCTCTGGGCTGACACTAGAATCAGTTCAAGGTTGCTGCTTAAGTTGGCTGGTGGAAAGAGTCTCTCTAGGAGAGAAAGGCAGCAGCTAACTAGAACAACAGCTGATATCTTTAGATTAGTGCCGTTTGCTGTGTTCATTCTCGTGCCCTTTATGGAGTTTCTCCTACCGGTTTTCTTGAAGCTCTTCCCTAATATGTTGCCGTCCACTTTCCAGGACAAGATGAAAGAAGAGGTATGTCTCCAGCGAGTGTAGGCTTTATTACCTTGGGTTACATTTTCCATGATGCTCTTTTTGTTAATGTCAGGAAGCATTGAAAAGGAAGTTACTTGCTAGGATAGAATACGCTAAATTTCTTCAGGAAACTGCCAAAGAGATGGCTAAGGAAGTTAAGCATTCGAGAACTGGTGAAGCGAAGCAAACCGCTGAGGACCTGGTTGAGTTTCTAGACAAGGCAAGTCATGGATCTTGTGTTGGCTCACATACTACTCTTTCTTTTTGAATTTTTGAATTTTCATTCCTTTACGTTCTTAAAATCTCGCCTTGCAGGTTCGGAAAGGTCGACTAGTCCAAAACGATGAAATTTTGGGCTTTGCAAAGCTTTTCAACGATGAGCTTACTTTGGATAACATTAGCAGGTTTGTTGCTCCTTTTCATTTGAATCTCAGACATGTGTTGTTGTGTGTACATGTTCTGACCTCTTTGAGTTCAATTTACAGGCCTCGCTTGGTTAGCATGTGTAGAATTATGGGTATTAGCCCATATGGAACAGATGCTTATCTGCGATACATGCTCAGAAAAAGACTGAGGAGGTAAAAATGCTTCCACGTCTCATTGTTATTGGCCTTTTTAACCTTGCGTTGATGTTTAATTCTCCCTCCTGTACAAATGCAGCATCAAGGAAGATGATAAACTGATTAGAGCTGAGGGTGTGGATTCCCTCTCAGAAGCTGAGCTACGCGAAGATTGCAGGGAACGGGGAATGCTGGGGACGCTTTCAGTTGAAGAGATGAGGCAACAGGTTTCTTTGTTATTTGTTTATCAAACTCTATGATGAAAAAATAATGTTGCAGCTTTAATTTTTTAGTATCAAAACGATCTTGCAGCTTCGCGACTGGATGGACTTGTCACTTAATCACTCTGTCCCCTCGTCGTTACTGATCCTATCTAGGTAGGTTCCAGAACTCCTTTTTCTCGTTATCTTTTTCTTCCATCGGTTTTACTGCGAAGAACTTTCTGATTGGACTTTATATTCAGGGCATTCACGGTTGCAGGAAGAGTTGAGGCAGATGCTGTCAGGGCAACTCTTTCTTCTCTTCCTGACGAGGTTGTGGATACTGTTGGTGTTACTTCTCTGCCATCTGAAGACCCTGTATCTGAGCGGCTAAGGAAGCTAGAGTACCTTGAGATGCAAGACGAACTGATCAAGGTTTGATATTAAACCATTGATTGTATTTTGTTATGCTTGCTTGAGGTAGAGAACTCAGTTTTAAATGTTTGGAATTTTATATTGATATATATGTAGAAAGAAGAAGAGAAAGAAGAGGAAGAGCTTACAAGGATTAAGGATGTTAAAGGTGGTGAAGAGGATAAGGCGCTGCAAGAGATGACTATACCAACGGCCAGAGAAGCCCAAGAACAGGCCAGAGCTAGAGTTCTTGAACAGCAAGATGATCTTTGCAAACTTAGCCGTGCACTGGGCGTTTTGGCTTCCGCTTCTGTAAGTAAAATGAATCTTATGTTTTTCAACAATGAATATGCAAAACAATTTTATCTGTTCGCTATTTGAGACTCTGTTTGCTTTTTTATATAAACAGTCAGTATGTAGAGAGCGCGAAGAGTTCTTGAGGCTGGTCAAGAAAGAGGTACATTGTCCACTTGTCAATAAGTAATTTGCTTGATTAGCATATTGTGTCCGAGATTGAAGTCATTGTTCATCTGTTTTTCCAGGTGGAGTTCTATAACACAATGGTCGAGAGAGAAGATGTTGATGGGGAAAAAGCTGCAATGAAGGCATACAAAGCAGCTAGAGAAGATAGTGACCAAAGTGATGAAGTTGCTGAAGCAGATGAGGTTTCTTCTGCACTAATGGAAAAGGTAAAATGACTCAAAAATCAATTTAAAGAATCTTAAACTGCCATGAGACTTGTGTATCAGAGCTAACTCTTCAGGTATACTTTATAAGGTTGATGGTCTGATACAAAACCTCGAGAAGGAGATTGATGATGTGGATATCAAAATTGGCAAAGGCTGGCTGCTTCTTGACAGGTATATAGACATTATATATCGGCCACCTTTTTTTGTTTCCGAGACTGTAACGTTTTGAATGCACACAATGCAGGGATCGAGATGGAAAGGTCACACCTGATGAAGTTGCAGCAGCTGCAATGTACCTGAAGGATACACTTGCTAATGAAGGTCTTCAACAACTAATCAGTAATCTCTCCAAAGATAAAGGTAAAGACTCCTCTCCTTGTTGAGCTCTCAATCTCTCTGAAGTGAATCTGTTAATTGATCTTTTTATTGAATATGGTTTTTCAACAGAGGGAAGAATTATGGTGGAAGACATTGTTAGGTTGGGGAGGTTGGGAAGTAAGCCAGAAGAAAATGCAACAGAGGAAGAAGAATCAAATTAAACGGAAAGAGCACTCTGATTCTTTTGAAAACTAGAGGAGAAACTGCTACACTCTTTAGTTGTAATGAAGTTTATCTTTTTAATTAATACTGAGCGAAACTCTACTTTACATAATAGAAGGCGGCTGAGAATGAGCAAACTTAAGCTATTTGAAGAGCTAACACTTTAGTATATGTGCTTCTCGTAACAACAAGACGAGCCTGATAAATCACTTATATCTTTGCTTATTTTGTACAAGTTGCAAGTAATTAAAGTAGTTTGCGTTAAGTAAATATAAATGACGTCTGCTATTACCATGTTTATAACAAAAATTCATTTAAGAAAAACAAACATCTTTGATACATGTCAATCGTCAAGTGCAAGAGTTGTTTTAGAAAGAGGTCAAAGCAGGTAACTTGTATAAGATAGCCATGGCTGATGATGATGATGCATGAGGAAGGGTCTAAGCTCCGTCAGCTAAAGGTGTGTTCACAGTACTGATGTAAAGAACTGCACCCAAAGAAAAACAAAGAAAGTTTATATGCTATGTACAAAAAAGAAGGTTGAGAGAAGAAGAATATAAGAGATGTTGGTTACCATTGTTTCCACGGATGAAGGCATCACCGTATTTGTTCTTGAGCTGCCCGTTAACATACTCCTCTGTCTGCTCCATTGCTATGTTCATATACCCGTCAAGACAAGCAAGAATGCCTGTGTAATAGAAGAAGCAAAAACTCGATATTAAGCTTGTAAAGAACTTAGACAAAACTGAGAATGAAATAAGTAGTTTCTCATGCGCACTAGTCTAGGACATAGATATCTCTCTTATATATAGCATTAAACGTAGATCATAAAACCACAAAGCAAAGATCTGAAAACCCAAGCTAAACAAACTCCTAGACAATTGTAACTTCATTGCAGGGGGGCACATGAATAAAAGGAGATATTAGAATGAGAATTGGCAAGAAGAGAGAGTATACACAAACAGACAAATAGGTTACTGTGATCCAACAGTGGCTTACGTTTCCATAAGCCCTTACAAATGAATAAAGTTACAAGAGTAGAAACTCTTTGGTTCCAATTAACTTAGCCACAGGAACAAGACCTAAAGTCAAGACTTGTAGCAGCCTAAGAAGAAGAAGATAGGTACAGAGAGAGAGAGACTGACCACGATAATCAACACCAGAGTTGAGCTTCACAACAACAGGTCTCCCACGGATGGATTTGAGGAAATCAGCAGGTGTCTTTGTCGTTCCAGAAACTTTATTATCTCCACTCCCACTCATCTTATCTGTTCTTCCTCAAATCACTATCCTTTAACGTAACTGCAAACACAAAACAGAGAGATCTGAAATCAACTGTGTCGCTCCAAACAAACGAAACTCATACATTATTCCTCAACAACCTCTCTCAGTTCTTAATACTCTAAAAGCTCCTAACTTTCGATCCAATAGAAACTAATCGATCGAACAAGCAAATAAAAATTGAAACTTCCCGATGAAAAACCATACCTGAATCCCCTACTCGAGTCGACGACACAGCGAGAATCCAGAGAGAGAGTAACCTAAGGGTTTTATTATTATTTTCAAAACTATTTATTATATCATAAATAAATTTATTCGAGCTTGCAGACCAAAAATTAATAATATTTGCATATTGGGTCCTTTTATTATCAACTAAATTTTTAATTTGGGGTGAAATTAAATCGCATGTACGATTCGGTGTGTGTGTTTGTATAAAGAGATAGAGTAAACAGGGGGGGGGGGGTTATTGTTTTTTCAAA
>NC_027751.1:26672489-26686915 GCF_000695525.1 Brassica oleracea var. oleracea
GGGGGGGGGGGGTTATTGTTATTTTCAAAACTATTTAGTATATATAAATAATATTTACGAATTGGTCCTTTTATTATTAACTCAAAGTTGTCGTCTCTCTCTCTATCTCTCTCTCTGGCTCGCCTTCTCTAACAGAGCCTCTCCTTTAGACCGTTGATCCTCAATCTATCTCCTCCCTGAAAGAAAGTTTCGGACTTTTTTTTTGTTTTTCTCTGGGAGCAATGGGGAAGAATCAAGCGTACAAGGCTATGCAGAGATCCAGGGTTGGCTCCGCCTCAGCTCAGCCCGATGAGGTTGAAGATGGAATGGTTTGTACCCTTTCATACTCCTTTCTTAATGATTGCGTCTCCTGAAGAAACCCAATTTGAGAATTGATTGATTATGGCTAGTTTTGATCTCTGTGTTAATGTGTGAGAGTGATTCAACAGCCGTTTGATTGTCTCCTTGAGAAATCCAATTTGAGAATTGATTGATTTTGGTTACTTTGACCTTTGTGTTTATGAGTGATTGAGCTGAATTTGAACTAAACTTGTTCCCTTACGAGTCTTAGTTTCAGAGGAACAACTGGTAATCGAACCTCGTAGCACAATTTACATTGATATATATATGTTCATGTCTTGAGGAAAATTGAAGTTGATATGTAGTTTCTTTACAGTGTAGCATTGAGGTTTGTGTCTAGTGGTTCAAGTGTCTCCTATTGCAATCTGTAACACACAAGAAGCATTTAGACGAGTAAAAACAATAAGATGCTTTGATAATGGACCATTTGCTACTTCTTTGTTCATTTGGTTATTTTTTTTAATTCGGCTTGATGATGATTTGTTGTGTCTGTACTTGGAACGTTTCTGATGAGGAGTGTCTCAGGTGGATGGTTCATTTCATACACCAGAGTGGCATGCGGCTCGTTTGGCTAGTCTCAAGACTACCCACACCATCACCTGGGAAGAGTACAAAAGTAAGCAAAAGGTCAGTAAGCTTTTTTATGTTTCGTTTTATTACTTTCCACAGCTTAACACAAGCTTCATCATGTCTTGTCATAATACTTGTTATATAATCATGTTTTAATTTAAAATTGACGCTACGTCTTCATAAGGTTACTATGAATGTTTTCAGTTTAGAAGCTTTAATCCTCATTTCTCCGTGTTCTAATTCATCTTCAACTACAGGATACACACTCTTTTTGTATTCATATATGTTGAGGGTTTGAAGTAGCTCTAGCTTCTTTATTTTGCATAATCTATAGATGGTTAAGCTCATTTTTTTCTTAAACATCTTCAGTATCCTGCATCATCAGTTTGTTACCATCTGCAGCTTCTCTGCTTTGTTATTATGGAACGTTAGAAAATGTTTAAGATTGCATCTTTATTTTTACCTGAATATATGATTAGGAAGAAGAGATGAAAAAGGGAGAACTTGAAGCAGATACCGATAAACTGATGCATGAGTATAGAGCTCAGCTAGATGCAGAAAGGTCCTTGAAACTCTCCAAGGGGAGGAACTATTCTAGTGATAAGTCCCATAAAGGTAGTATCATCAAACTTAACTCTGACAGAATATCTAAACCTTCTTTGTGAGGATCTTATTATTAACTGTTTTCTCCAATATCTCAATGATCTCACAGATAAGAAAGACAGAGATTCAAAGAAGAAAAGAAGCAAAAAGAGAAAGGTGCTTTTACTGCCCTTAAAAACAGATATGGTGCCTTGTTATTTTTTATAGCTTCTATAAACATTGACCATGTTGAGTTTGCAGCATTATTCATCCTCAGAGTCTTCATCTAGTAGCGATGAAGAAGAATCTAGAAGATCAAGATCAAGTTCTAGAAGATCAAGATCAAGTTCTAGAAGATCAAAGAAGGAGAAGAAGCACAAGTCCAGCAGAGACAAACACTCTAGCAAAACTAAAGACGATGGCCCTGTACCACTCTCTAGATTCTTTGGCAATCTAAAGAGTTGACAATTGACATGAACAAACATGCAAAAGAACCATTGCAAGAGTAATAGATCTTCCTTGATCAAAATACTCAAATTAGGATATGATTTGTTTTCTTCCTTGTTGCAATGTATTATTATTATTATTTGTTGGATTGAAAGTTAATAATAATTCCCACATAATCATTTATTTTCTTTCTCTAGTTTATTTAGGTAAATATTATATAATCTTACAATACCAAATATGGTTTATTTAGGATATCTAGCACAATATCTTAATACATAGAAATATTTTATGAGTTGAGAAGACTGATGATGGATTTTTTCATGAATTGCTTCCAAGGCAAAGTCAATGTCCGTTTCCAACTGCTGTTGGTTAAGGGCTGAAAGCTAAGGCTTCACGGTAGATTAACTCCTTAATCTCCCCCTCTGTGAATGGCTGTTCCTCTAAATCGAAGTTGAAGGGGGTCATGCACACTGGTTCATCAGTGAAGTCTTGCATCTCTCTCAGATATGGATGATCAAGCGCGTCTTCAACTGAAAATATTGTAAAGAAATGGTAATAAGAGTCTAATCAAAACTTCAATGTAGCTAAAGAAAGACATAAACGTATCTACGAACCTGAGATTCTTTGTCTAGGGTCAAACTTTAGCATCTTCATTATCAAGTCAAGAGCAGGGTAAGGCACGTTTGGGAATACCACAAAGAATGATTGGCGATCATGATAAGGAAGCTGCCTTAAGTATAGCTTAGCATTTTCACTCAATGATCCAAGTTCTTCTTCTGATGGAGAGCCTAGGAGCTGCAAATCAAAGTGTAATTTTTTTTCTAAGTTAAAGAGATCACTAAAATGGTTTTAATGTAACTTTTTTGTTACCTCCAAGATCAAACGAAGCTGATGAACAGGATCTCTACCGCGGAAGACCGTTTTGCGAGTCAGCAACTCCAAGAAGATACAGCCAACGGACCATATATCTATTGCTGAGGTGTAAGCAGATGAGTTCAGGAGAAGCTCAGGTGCACGGTACCACCTTGTGACAACATACTCAGTCATTGCATTATGCTCTGAAGTACCACGAGCAAGTCCAAAATCACAGATCTTTAGTTGACAGTTCTCGTTCACGAGGAGGTTGCTTGGTTTTAAATCTCCATGTAACACATTGGCTGAGTGAATGTACTTTAATCCACACAGGATTTGGTACAAGAAAAACTGCGTTACAAAATAAAAAAAAATGAATACTTTCAAATTCTAATAAAATGATAGAAGTTTTAAGAAAAAAAAATCAAACTCAAACCTCGTAATGAAGTGACTCTAGCTCTTGACCGGATGTTATGATGTTATGAAGGTCAGTCTCCATTAACTCAAATGCAATGTATACATCTTCAAAAGCATCTCTCTGAGGAGGCAATATTAGGTCTTTGATTCCAATAATCTATAGAAAAATGGTATTTACTTAAATATTAGGGGTCTAATGATTAATTTTTAAAAAGATTAAAAATCAAGAAGAGAATCGAGCCGATATTCCCGATGACAGAGATATTTTACGTCATGTCATAAAACATTAGTAATGGTTGGTCTCGGACCTAGGCAAAATCAGGGTCCGGTCCGAACTCTTCCTAATTATTAAAATATATTCTAGAAAACTAAAAAGGTATCAAGAACAATCGCAATAAAGTGGTTCGATGCCATCCGGACGGCCTTAAATAGCGAGAATAGGTGGAGCGCCGTGGGCCTCGTGTGATAGTTGGTTGATTTTGGTCGCCGGATTCTCACGGTAATAAAAAAAAAAAACAATCGCAAGTTCATTGATACTCAGAAAAAGAATAGTGATGAAATCATATACGGACATTTTCATGCTCGAAGTGACGAAGAAGCTTGATTTCACGTAAAGTTCTCTTTGCCTTGATTTTGTTTTCAAATGCCTGATCAATTTTCTTTATTGCCACCTTTTCATTGGTCTCCCAGTTTGTAGCTGAACTGTAAAAACAGAAAAAAAAAATTATTAATATGTCAGTAATATTCAGAGCAACCAGAAAACAAAGATCATACAACCCTTAAGGGATGAAACAAATAATATGAAAAAATGTTAAAAGGAGATTACCAAACGAAGCCATAAGCACCTCTGCCAATAGGCATGACTGGTGGCTTATACTTTGCAGTGAGTTCGATGATATTGTCGCGTATGTTGTATTGTATGTATCTCCCGTCATGGCTTGGATTCGCAGTAATATTCTCATCAACGGCTAGCACTTCGGGTGGCGGATACAGCTGAGCGTCAGTGGTAGCTCTAGCGTTAGTTTCCACCATCTCATGACCAGCATTGGTTGGTTCCATGACTACTCCAATTCTTTCAATTTGGTTGGTAAGGTATTTGTGTTCTTTTTGTTGGGTTGATGGTATGAGAGAAGGAAACATATATAGTGACTGAGTAAGCATGGATGTCTAACTCACCAAACACCATGTAAGAATTTTTGGTAAAATCTAATATTTACAAGTTACTTTTTGATGTATAGCAATCCTGATGTCATTACACATTTCTTTGTCATCGGTCAATTTTAGATAATTAAGACATATCCAAAAATTGACGTGGCTCATGCTAATAGGTTTAGTGTCACGTGGCTCACTCTAATAGGTTTATTTGTATTACATTATATGTCGTGGAGTGATAAATAGATATCTATGAAAAATATTTAGAAGTATTGAGTTTTATTAATTTTCACTATTTTAAGTAGTTCTTATTTATAGAATGCTATCAATCCATTTTTTCTTATATATTATTGAAGGTATTTTAGGTATGTTAATCATGTGAATGTACTAGTAAAATAATACACATATAATAATATGCTCATGTAACGATAAATGAGTTTTAAAATATATCTAAAAATATAAGTTTTGATAAATTTTAATATCTTTAAATAATTATTTAATTATTATAGAACAATGTTGTTGTTTATTCATTTTCTTTATAAACAATCATAAATAAATTCACATAAATTCTTCAATATAGTTCTTCAATATATATCCACATAAATTCTATATCGTTTTGATTATTGATAAACAATCATAAATAAATTTTCAAAATTAACATTCATTTTTTCTATAATATACAATCAAAAAGGCTTTATATGTTTTTATATCACATATATATCTTAAAAAATATAATTTAGTCTGAAATCATATCAGTGCTTTTTTTTTTGTTTCTTGAGCTTAAGTTTAATTGTTTATTTTGTTTGTGTTTCTACTAACAAATGATGTCTACTGATTTTGAATAAATATTTAGCTATAAAAAAAATGTTCCACAATTGTTAATTCATCACCCTATAGACTTCTTTGTAGTTTGCAGAATTTTGTAGTTTTTCAAATTATCTCTAACTAGGTTAAGATCCGCGCTTTGTACGGAATGAACGTATATATTATATTTATGTACTATAAGTTTTTTACATATTTATGAAATAATAAATATATATTGAATAATGAAAAAGCCAGTAACTATTACATATACAATTAAATTGGTGTGAACACATAAATAAATTTATATAATTCAAACAATCACTTTTTCTATTTTATATGGTATATATTTAAATTTAAATGACATTAACATATATATAGTGTATTCTTAATATTGATATATATTATATGCTTTGTACTCATATAATGTTTTGATCAGTTGTATATTTTTATAACAAAAACTTTAAATCATTGATAAAAAAATTTTCATTGTGGGATTTAATAGTTTTAGTAATTTTTAAATTTTTTTTAAAAAATTAAGGCTAAGTTTAAAATTTAAATATTAAGTTGTCAATATGATGACAAAAAAAAAGTTGTCAATATTTGTTCAAAGCTTTTACCAAAACATTTTTTGTTTAAAACAAATTTTGATATTAAAATATTTATGTATTTTATATGGTATATATTTTAATTTAAACGATATTAATATATATCTTTTACACTTAATATTTATTAAATGAGACTTTTTACTTATATGATTTTGTAATCATTTGTATCTTATCATAACAAAAAAAAATTAAACCATGAATCACAAAAATTTGAATGTGAGACTTTTAACATTTTTAGTAATTTATAGTCGTTAAAAAAATCAAAATATAACATATATAGAAAAATATAAGGAAATACAAAATCATTAATTTTTATCAAATCTTTATTTTTCAAAATCATTAATTTTCATATATATACATTAGTTTTTATTTAAGGAAAGAATGAAAGACATTAATAATAAATTTATGGTTGGTTTAATAAAAAGCTTATTATCTATTTAGATGGACCAACATATTTCTCTAATGATTATAAGACTCATTGTGGTGATAACACATAATTATCTCAAATGTTGTGATGTTTCTCTTTTAATATATAGAGGATATGTAAAAAGATTGTAGATTTGATTTTAATATAAATATGGTAACAAAATTTTGATACATTTCCTTTTATTGCATCCCCTAATTTTAATCATAGAAACTTATTAAAAGATTTTATTTACATTTCCTATTTTGTAACTAAAATCATAAATTCAGTATATTAATATTTTATAACAAATTTAATTTTACTTTTTTTGTTTTCTATATAGTAGGAAACTAATATAACACCTTGGGTATATAATTTACTACACAATGAACTTAAATTTAGTTTGCAAGTCTATTTTTTTTTTTGGTCAAAGTTTGCTAGTCTATCATATGAAAAATTTGGAAGGTTAATATACCCTTCTTTTTAGAGAATAAAATATTATATTATCTCCTACAAAATATATTTTTTTCCCTTTTGCTATAGACTTGCATTTCTTTTGGCAATGATATGATTCTTATTACAGCTGCTACCAAAATAAACTACAACAAATTTCTGTGGCTCAAATGGTTAAATTTTTTTCCTATATCCTGAAAATACATTGTTAATTAATAGCAAAAAAGGCAGTCCAGCAATCCAATGATGATCATTCCACTGCATCACCACTTCACCAGGTAAGCCTTTTTACTCAATCTATTAAAATGAATCATTGTCTTTCTACTTATGATGATTTAAAAAACAATCACTTCTCCTTGATATATTGATTATATAATGTTAATAATTCATGTTTTCAATATCCTTACACTGTTACACATTCAAAAATTATTAGTTGTAATTGAGTACTAGCTAGTGGTCTAAGGGAAATGACAACAATACAACATGTTATTCATATATCATATCACATCTCTATAATATTATTTGAGAAATCAGTTTCCTACGTGTCACACTCACATTAATTTTTATTATGGTTAATTGCAAATGCACCCTAAATAGATTAAAATATTATATATGATTATATTATACATAATATTTAATTTTGTATTTATTTTTTTAATAATTTTCCCGAAGATATACAATAATAAAATATATTCATATAATAAAAACGAAAATTATATCCACAAAAAAAGAAAAAAAACGTATTTTATGAAAATAAATTTTATATATAATGTTATTTCATAAAAAAGAAAGTTCACAAAAACAGTTTTGATCTTAAAATAATCATATCTTTAAAAAATAATAACAAACAACATAACATATATTCTAAATTTAATAAAATTATTTTATTTATATCAGTCAATTTTCGCAGATTACTAAAAATAATTAAGGCTTAATATTTTATTTTTTATTTTTAAAACTTTTATATATTTATACAATATAATAGAACTATAATAATAATACATAAAACAATATGAATTTTTATGTTTAATATTATTTATAATATGTTTAATTTATTTCTACATATAAAGTAGTATGTTTGTTAGAATTTACAAAAAAAAAAAATATTTTGTAAATATTGAATATTCGTTTATCAGTCTTCAAAGTTTTATTTTGTTTATAAAATTTTTCAGTAATCATCATTTTAGTTTTTTCTACTATTTTACAAATCTACAAATATCAAATTATACAAAAGAATTTACGAAAGTATATATGCATATTTAAGATGAAGAACTGAACTAATGCAATAATTAAAACTTATCAATTATAATTTAGAATATTTTAATTTATATTTTCTACATGTAAATTATAAAGTTACTTAGAATTTACAAAAAAAATATTATTTTGTAATATTGATATCCGTTCGTGAGTTTTCAAAATTTTATTTTCGTTTATAATTTTTTTTACTAATTATCATTATAGTTTTTCTATTATTTTTTACAAATCCAAAAATATTAAACTATACAAAATAATTTACGGTGTATATATGCATAATGAAGATGAAGAACTGGACTAATGCAATAAATAAAATTAATCAAATTTCGGTTAACTAGAATCAAAAGTGATTGTGCTTCGCTTTAAAGAAATATGTGTAACTCAATATAACCCACAAAATGAATAACTTAAACAATCTAAATTTTATGTCCAAATCGAAATTGTAAAGGAAAAAAATCAGAAATTTTATCTATTTCAGCACAAAAATACGATGGTTAAATCGAATAATTAAATCGTACATATAATTTACAAAATAATTAAATTATAATTATAATATTAATAATTATATAATATATTTATTTTATAAATATTTTTTATCTGTGCATGAGCACACATGGTTAAATTCGGGAAAGTAGATACTATTCAATATATTCAACTTAAATCATACATATAATTAACCAAATAATTAAATCATACATATAATTAACCAAAATAATTAAATTAAAGTTAGAATATTAATAATTATATAATATATTTATTTTGCAAATATTTTTATCTCTACATGAGCACGAGAGAATCACCTAATATGCATGTTAATCCCGATGCATGTTTGACAATTTTGCCATTTTTTACAATGTTATTAGTGAATGCTAATTAAATTACGTAGTAAGAATTGTCATCTTTATTTCGGCCTAAAGCCGAAAAACAATGCGTCTAACAGAGCACTGAGTATACAAATTACGGTTTTTGATAACTGGGTCAAAAGTATGGTTTCCAAGCTTCACGTATTTGATTGTAAGAACACAATTAACAAGAACTTGCTCTCTTATTGATTACTTGAGAAAATTCCTCAAAACTCAAACCAACTCAAACAATCACCTTATCTTCTTAAGTGTTGCAACAAGTCTGCAACTCCTTATATATTTATAGATAACTCCTAAACTCAATAGGTTTTATGTTTTCCTAATCCTTTTAGATAAACACAATAATATAGGATTAGGATAGCTTGATTTCCAAGCTATTTCAAGCTTATCCCAACAATCTCCCTCTTAAGCTTGAAATCTCTTTTAGACAAATCTTCAACTCCAATCAACTGTCCCATTTCCTTGTATCGAATTCTTGCTAGTCCTTTTGTTAGAATGTCAGCTCGTTGTTTGCTCCTTGGTACATGATGAACCTCGATCAGATTGCTATCAACACACTCTCGAATGAAGTGGTAACGCCGATGTATATGTTTACTACGCCCATGGAACACCGGGGTTTTCGTCAAAGCTATTGCAGTCTTATTGTCGATCAGAACCACTACTTTCTCGCTTTCCTTTCCAACGATCTCAGCAAGCAGCTCTTGCAACCAGATAGCCTGCTTGGCTGCCTCGGTCGCCGCCATAAACTCCGCTTCACAAGACGAAAGGGCAACTGTTTCTTGTTTCTGAGAACACCAGGTGATGGGTGATTCCTCGAAATAGAAAACATGTCCTGTGGTACTTCGGCCGTCGTCTTCATCCACATTATGGCTTGCATCACTGTAACCTATCAACTTTGTTTCCGTCGCTCGTCTAAACACCAGTCCGAAGCTAAGCGTGCCTTGCAAGTATCTCAGTATCTGTTTTATTGCTGCGGCATGAGAGATCTTTGGATGCTGCATATATCTGCTCACGACTCCAACCGCAAACGATAGATCAGGCCGAGTATGCAACAGATATCTAAGACATCCAATACTTCTTCTGTATTCCTTCTCGTTCACGCTTCGCTCATCTTGTGCTTTAGACATTCTTAAACTCGGATCCACGGGTATGTGGACTGCATTGCAGTCACGCATTCCACCTTCCTCCAATATCTTCATGGCGTAACGTTCTTGCTTTAATGTAATCCCTTCGTCGTTTTTATCAACCTCGATCCCTAGATAATAGGTTAAAGTTCCCAAATCACTCATTTTGAACCTCTTAGACATTCCTTTCTTAAACTCGTCAATCATCTCAAGACACGAACCAGTCACAAGGAGGTCATCAACATAGACCGCTATGAGCAGCACGTGCTCCTTCTCTTGACGTCGATACACTGCTGGCTCCTTTGTACACTTCACGAACTTAAGATCTCCTAGTACCTGGTTTAACTTCTCGTTCCATGCTCTTGGAGCCTGACGCAAACCGTAGAGTGCCTTTCTTAGCTTGTATAACTTGCTCTCTTGTCCTTTGACTTCAAAACCTTCAGGCTGCAAGACGTATACTTCTTCTTTTAGATCACCGTGTAAGAACGCGGTTTTAACGTCCAGGTGATGTACTTGCCATCCTCTAAATGCCGCAAGAGCAAGTAAGAATCGGACAGTTTCAATGCGTGCTACAGGCGCGAACACTTCATCAAAGTCAATGCCGTGCCTCTGTATGTAGCCCTTTGCTACTAACCCCGCCTTGAACTTGTTGACGCTCCCATCCGAGTTGCGTTTAACCTTTAAGATCCACTTAAGCCCGATCGCTTTTCCCCCTATTGGAAGCTCAACTAACTGCCAAGTTTTGTTCTTAACGATTGACTTGATTTCATCTTCACACGCATCTCTCCATACCTTCTTTTCTTTAGCTTCATCATAACTCCACGGCTCATCGTTTAAGCTCAGTAATAGACGCTCTCCTTCTATCTCAGCCAATAGGATGTAGTCGTCCAAGTAGCTTGGTGCTCGACGTTCTCTTTGCGATCTCCTCAGCTCTGGTTCGACCTCATCAAGTACTTCTTCTTCTTCTTGGCTCAGTGTACCACTATCTTGAGTTTCTGTTACGTCCTCTTCAATATCCTCAGCTGCATCAACTTCATTGATGCCATGATTTCCATACTGACCAATAGCGACGCGGAATGTTCCTGTTTCTTCATCTTTGTTACCTGTCTTCCAATCCCAACTTCTAGTTTCATCAAATATCACGTCCCTGCTCACCACCACCTTCTTAGTTGTTGGATCAAGTAGCCTGTAGGCTTTCGATCCTGGTTCAGTCCCGAGGTGAACCAGCATTCGGGATCTGTTGTCTAGTTTCCTGAGATGTTGTGAAGCTATCTTGGCAAATCCAATACATCCAAAGACGCGCAGATTTTCTATGTTTGGCTTTCGTCCTTTAAAAAGCTCATATGGCGTCTTTGCCTTAATGACACGAGTCGTAGCTCTGTTTATGAGGTAAGTGGCGTGTCTTACTGCTTCGCCCCAAAGGTAGTTTGGTAACTTCGTGTGTCTCAGGATACTTCTGGTTATGTTAAACAACGTTCTGTTCCTTCTTTCTACTACCCCGTTCTGTTGGGGAGTATAGGGAGCCGTTAGATGTCTTGTTATCCCGTTTGACTCGCAAAATTCTCTGAATTCGTTTGACACAAACTCTCCTCCTTTGTCTGTCCTAAGTGTTTTGATAACAGCCCCGGTTTCTTGCTCAACAATGGCTCTGAATTTCTTGAATTTGTCGAAGGCCAGTCATGTGGTTGCTCGCCCCATTGTCTAGATACCACACTCTGTCGTTGTCTGAGCTTGTCTCGAAGTTCAGCGGGTTTACATTCTTCTCGTTAAGGTAAACAACCTCTTGAACCATCAGTTCTTCAGCTTCCGTTGTATCAGTGTCTTTGTCCTTTGTTTCTGTTGTCTCTTGCAATTTGAGTAGTCGGTCAGGGCATACAGAAGCAAAGTGTCCCATCTTGTCGCACCGAAAACACATGATCTTTGTCATATCAAAGTTGTCTTGGTATCGATCATTATATCTTCCTCTGCCTCGTCCTCTGTTATAGAAACGGCCTCCTCGTCCTCGACCCCTATAGTTATTTACTACAAGAAAACATGCCTATTGCAACAGAAATTTGCAACAGAAATATTCCCTCGCAAAATTGCAACGGAACTACGAGTGAATAGCGACGAGAAACAATACCCTCGCAAAACGCTTGCAAATTTGCAACGAAATAAGTTCCTCGCAAATTTGCGACCAGTTTGCGAGGGAAATATGACAAACCGACGCAAAGCCGACGTAAATTTGCGATGAAAAGTCTTGTCGCAAAACAGTTGCAAATTTGCGAGGATTTTGCATTCGAAGTGCATTTCAAATTATTCTCCTTGCAATTTCGTTGCAAAACAGATAGGTTTTATAATACACGTTTTTTTTTCGTGTAACTAATTTATTAACCTCGCAAATTCCGTCGCAAAACGGATAAGTTGGTGATACACGTTTTCTATATGTGTAACTAATTTTTGCAAGGGAAAGAATGCCCACGCTAATCCCTTGCAAAGTTGTTAGAATTCCCTCGCTAATCCCTTGCAAATTTGTTAAGCATTGCAAAACCGTTGCAATATCTGTTGCAATTCACTCGCAAATCCCTTGCAAAAACCTTGCAATTATCTTTTAAATGTCTATATATAGCAGCTGTGATCAGTTAGTAAAACATAGAAGAAAAAAAACGAAAAAAAAGTTGTGCAAAGAAGGAATTTTTTTTTTTAAAAAAAAAGAGTTGAGAGAAAAATATATTAAGAAAGAAAAAAGAAAAAAAAATTGAGAGAAAAATGGCGTCCAAAAATGATATATATGTGTTACGGGCATGGATGTACAATCATAGAGATCCGGATACCGGTGAAGTGACGAGAGAATATCGGGCGGGGCTACGGGGTTTCTTACAACAGGCAACTAACCAACCATTTGCAAGGGAAAATGGTAAAATATTCTGTCCCTGTGTAAAATGCAAGAACGAACCATATTTAGAAATTGATACTGTGAAGAAGCATCTATATAATAGAGGATTTAGACCACAGTACTACATATGGTTTTTGCATGGGGAAGGTGCATCAAGTAGTAGTACGGGTCAGGGATTTGAACTACCAAGTTATAATGCTAATTATTATGATCCTCGTGAGTCAAATATGTTTGGAAATAATGCGGGTGATGGGTATGAGCAAAATATGTTTGAAAATAATGCGGGAGATAGGTATGAGCAACATGGAAATAGATATCACAATATGGTTACAGATGCATTGCATGAAGCTGCTATTCCTGATAGTAGTAGGGAAGAACCTAACATAGACGCACAAAGGTTTTATAATATGTTAGATGCTGCCAATGAACCTATCTACGAAGGATGTAGAGAAGGGCTTTCTAGATTATCACTAGCATCTAGGATGATGACAATTAAAAGTGATCATTCTCTAAATGAGAAGTGCATGGATTCGTGGGCTCAACTCATTAATGAGTATTTACCGGAAGGTAATCTTGCTGCCGATAATTTTTATGAAATTCAGAAGCTAGTTGCGGGTCTTGGTCTACCATCTGAAACAATTGATGTGTGCGTTGACAACTGCATGATTTTCTGGAAAGATGATGAAAATCTGGAGGGATGCCGATTTTGTAAAAAGCCAAGATATCAAGAAACCACAGGAAGGAATCGTGTGCCTTACAAACGTATGTGGTACTTACCGATCACAGATAGATTGAAGCGTTTATATCACTCAGAAAGGACAGCCGCGTGGATGAGATGGCATGCCCAACATTCGGTGAAAGATGGCGAGATTACACATCCCTCAGATGCTAAGGCATGGAAACACTTTCAAACCGTATATCCCGACTTTGCGAGTGAGTGTAGAAACGTTTATCTTGGTCTATGCACGGATGGATTTAGTCCATTTGGTATGTCTGGAAGGCAATACTCTTTATGGCCTGTCATCTTGACGCCATACAATCTCCCTCCGGATATGTGCATGCAAAGAGAATTTTTGTTCTTGAGTATTCTAGTGCCTGGTCCAAAACATCCAAAGCGAGCACTTGATGTATTTTTGCAACCTTTGATCCATGAGCTGAAGCTGTTGTGGCATTTTGGCGAGGAGACATGGGATTATTCGCAGCAGCAGAACTTCAATATGCGTGCAGTGCTTATGTGGACCATAAGTGACTTCCCCGCATATGGAATGTTATCGGGTTGGACCACACATGGAAGATTATCATGTCCATATTGTATGGAGAAGACAGATGCTTTTCAGCTGAAAAATGGGAGGAAGTCATGTTGGTTTGATTGTCACCGTAGGTTTCTTCCGCCGCATCATACATATCGTAAGAACAAGAAATTGTTTAGGAAAAACAAGGTGGTCCATGCTCCTCCCCCAATAATGCAATCAGGAGCATCTTTGTTAGAGGAAATTGACTATTATGGTGCTAACGAGACATGTAAAGTTGGGGGAAATTGGCACATTCCAGCTAACATGCCAGACGGGTATACGACATCTCATAATTGGCATAAGAAGAGCATATTTTGGCAACTTCCATATTGGAAAGATCATCTCTTAAGGCACAATCTTGATGTGATGCACATAGAGAAGAATGTTTTTGAGA